>NC_138547.1:2105327-2632898 GCF_964234715.1 Podarcis melisellensis | reverse complement strand
TTCCCATAACATATTCATGACGTTTTTTGCATTGTATTCTGGGACTTGGAGGGAACTTTTAAAAGTCTATGTCACCCCATTCTCGGGGTTCAATACCATCTTGAACCTGTTGCGCAATAAACTCGGATCTCCGCATCTTGCTCCAGTCTCCGGCTGAGCTTATTTCTTCCGCTAGGACCCGCGGACTCTGTCCGACGAACCGGGTGGCAGGGTAGCCCCGCACCCGGGATTTTCCGTAACATTTGGCGCCCGAACAGGGACGAGCGGTTCTCCCGTGTTGCTGACCGGGGGCCCCGAAATCTTCAGCCGGCTCCGGGCCATCTTGTCCGGGAAGACCCTCTGGACCTCCGGCCATCTTCCGGGCGGTAATCAAACGTCCCAAGGGTTCAGCCGGGGAGCAAAGGGACATCCAGCCGGCTTCTACGATCCCGGGATCCGCACGGAAGACGCGTGAGTATAGGAAAATCCAGTGCACTGGTGGGAAGGGGGGTTGGAAGTCTCCTGGCAACCGAATTCTCTGCCCTTCTATCTATCGTTCCTTCTCATCTATCTCTTGGTCTAAGTGGTGAGAGAGACCGTAGACCGTCGCTCAGCCCGAAAGGGGGGCTCTGAGCTCTATCTCTTCTTCTTCTCAAATTCTCCAGCCAGCCGCACCAACTGAGAGTCCGAAAATAAGACGGAGAGACCCGGCTTGGAAAGACAGCCGACTCCCCGCAACGGACATCTCAGTTGATAGCAAGGGGCTGGAGTTCTTCTTCCGAACTTCCCGAGCGCCCTTACGGAGGGGGCAGGAAGGGGTCTTGCTGTCCTATTGATTAATCCCAGCCGCACCGGTCGGGCCACGTAACACGTGTATCGTGCGTGAGCCCGCTTCCGATAGCAAGGGGGATTTTCCGTCCGAAATCCTATCAAGGGATCACCCGATCTGGCACCGCACGACGCGGGCGTCCAGTAGGGCCCCTCTTCTGAGTTTGTGACGATAGGTAGGAGGTTGCCAGGGGGAAATAACCCAAGAAGAGTTGGGTGGGACTTGGCAGAGTGGAGAGAGAGAACCCCTTAAGAATTAGAAGAGTAAGAAAGGAAGTGATAAAATAGGCAAGAAGAGCTCTCTAAAGAAACCCGTTAGGAAGTTGCCAAACAGCGAAACCCTTTTTCCCAAAGCCCTATATCCCTAACGACCCCTCTCCCTTCTCTTTACCTAGACACGCGTGAATAAAATGGGTACCCAAGCTTCCAAACATGAGCGGGCTCGCTCCGGGAGGAAGGCTTCAAGGAAGCCATCCGAATCCCAGAGGGACACCGACTCCCCTCTTGAGTTTGTCATCTCTTATTGGAAATCTATTCCCGGCCACAAATTGCTATCGAAGCAGAAGTTAGAAGATCTCTGTACAGATACTTGGCCCGCTGGAACAGCCTCCGCTAAACCAGAGTTACGGTGGCCAAGAGGGGGCTCCTTTAATGAAGAACGCCTGCAACACCTTAGGAAGTATTTGATGGAAGAAAAACCCCGCCAGTTAGAATACTTAGCCACCTTTGAGACGGTCAGAGGACTGATTCAAACCACCACCAAGAGAGCGGCGACCTACCAACTACCTATCTTAACCCATGGAAAGTCGCCTCCGCCCCCCCCATACGAAGGACACCCAGGAGACGACCCCATAGAACAAGCGCTCGTTCCATTCTACTACAGGCCAACCATTCCACCCGCCCCAAGGGAGGACTCAGATAGCGAAGCAGATATAGAAGAACCAGGAGCGCGGGGGGGCGCGAGCCCGCGATTAACCAGGCAGCGAGCTAAAGAGATACAGAACGCCACCTTAGATGGCTCTCACCTCCTGTCCCTTAGACAACGAGCTAGAGAGATATTAAATGCCACCGCAGAATACTCCAGTCTCCATGAGAAATCAAAGGAGACCCCTGAGAGACCTAGAGAGCTCCCAGGGACATCCAAGCGGGCGGACTCGGGCCAGGCAGACCCCGCAGCAACTCAGATGCCCTTAAGGGCACTGCCTATTCCACCCCTGCAGCCAGATGGACCCCCTCGGATGGTGTATACTCACCAACCATTCTTTACGGCAGACCTGGTAACCTGGTCGAATCAAATGCCATCTTTAAGAGACGACCCGGACAAATGCCACCGCCAGGTCAGCGCGATCTTCTCAACCCATAAGCCAACCTGGCCAGATGTTCACGTTCTCTTAAACGCCCTCTTCAACGAGGCTGAGAAGGCGGATATTCTAGCAAAGGCCGGAGAGGCAATCGAACTCCCGAATTATCAAGCGGGACGCCCAGAAGGGTTAGAGCCACTTACGGCTCAGTGCTTGCGCATCGAGCCAACTTGGGACTACAATACTACCAACGGCATCTGGTACTTGAACTTATTTAAAAAGGCAATCCTAGACGGCATTAAGGCCGCCGGTCAACGTACCGTAAATTGGACGAAGGTCCAGACCGTACTGCAGGGGGCCGGCGAGCACCCATCCGATTACTATACTAGACTGGTCTCGGCCATCAAAACCTGGGGGGGAATCGATCCTGAAAACCCCCAACACGAGGTCATAGTCAAAGGTTTCTTTAAGGACCAAGCCTGCCCCGACATAAGAAAGGCCCTGAACTTGCAAATAGGATACGATGGCAAAAGCATCAGCGAAATCCTCTCCATCGCCAAATCCGTCTATAACTCACGAGATGAGAGGAAAAAGAAGGACCCTAGATCAGAACCTGAGCAGATCCTTGCCCTGAGTATGGACTTAAACTCGAATAGGGGCAGGGGCTTCAGCCGAGGAAGAGGGTTCCGGGGAGGAGGAAACTCAAACCCACATAGATCATGGGGACCGGCCACCGGAGGGTGTTATTACTGCCAGGAAGAGGGACATATAAGAAGATTCTGCCCCTACCTCAACAACGTGGCTTATGGAACACCACATCCAAACGCGACTCACGGATACGGGAACCAACCAACCAACACCCATGCCCCTCAACCAGCCCATGCCCCATATAAACCTCAACTACCTCCGAACACATCCTTCCCGAACCAGAGACCTCTGCCGGGACCAAAAACGCAGATGCCCGCTATAACTACATCCACCCACCCGTGGGCCAACGCCACGGCACCCCCCTTGCACCCTCCTAACCAACCCCCACCGGACGACCAAGAAACCTATTGACAATTAGAAGGGAATCCCGAACAAACCCTAACTATCTGCCCAGTCTTAGCGTTATCCGCAGAAGACCCATTTTGCACCATAGATATAGATGGCCATCCATACAAATGCCTACTGGACACCGGAGCCACCTATTCCACCCTAACCAATAGTCACCTCGAAGCAGGCTCAGAGACCAGAAAAGTTATGGGTCTGGATGGGATTCCCCGTACTTGTCCACTTTCTCGCCCTACTAAAGTCACACTCGGACCTTTACTGGCTGAACACACCTTCCTCTTAACTAGCAGCCCAGTAAACCTCCTCGGAAGGGACCTCCTTTGTAAATTGAATGCAACAATTAAATGTTCCAAGGAGGGTATCTATCTATACATGCCGGAGGATTCCATCCCCGCATTTCAAGGAATAATAGAGGAAGCGAAAACCGACGGGCAGTTCCCGGGACTCCCACCTGAATTGGAAAACGATTTACCCCCTTCCTTATGGGGCACCGAATCGACTTCAGTGGGTCTCTTGCTGTCTGCAGTCCCAGTAAAAATCACCTATAGAACCGACCTACCCTTTCCGTGTACCAAACAATATCCCTTACCCAAGGAAGCCATCGACGGACTAACTCCCATGATAGAGGACTTCCTCGAAAAGGGGATCCTAATCCCATGCGCGTCTCCATGTAACACTCCAGTACTTCCCGTAAAAAAGCCATCTGCGGAAGGAGCTCCAGTCCGATACCGCTTTGTACAGGATTTGAGACTCGTGAATCAATTCGTAATACCCCGCCACCCAGTGGTGGGCAACCCGAATTCCCTTTTGAATGCCATACCTGCTGACACTCAATGGTACACCGCTGCAGACTTATGCTCCGCCTTCTTTAGTATACCCTTGGACCCAGCCAGTCAGTTCCTCTTCGCTTTCACCTGGGGACCCAGCCAGTTAACCTGGACAAGGTTACCCCAAGGATATGTAGAATCACCCGCTATTTTTTCGGCCATATTACACCAAGATCTACAGGATATTCACCTCCCTGCTGGCTCCGCCCTCCTCCTCTACGTAGATGACCTCCTCCTCTGCTCCACTAGTGAGGAAGCATGTAAAGGGGACACTAAATACCTCCTTGCTGAATTGGCACGGAAGGGACACAAAGTGTCACCAAAAAAGCTACAGTATTGCAAACAGGAAGTAAAATACCTCGGGCACATCCTAGGAATAGGTACCCGAAGCCTTGCCACGGATCGAATAGAAGCAGTCACAAAAATCCCCCTTCCCAAAACAAAGCGGCAACTACGGGGGTTCCTAGGAATGGCTGGCTTCTGCAGAGCTTGGATCGCGGGTTACAGTGAGATAACCAAGCCCCTGACGGCCATGACCCGCCAAGACCACCCAGACACCTTGGTCTGGGAAGAAGAGGCTTATAAATCATTTGAACGCATAAAACGGGAATTACGATCCGCCCCTGCCTTAGGTCTGCCAGACTACAGGATCCCATTTAACCTGTTCATCCACGAGCAGATGGGGGTAGCTTCTGGAGTCTTGACCCAACCTTTCCGAGATACAGAGAGGCCGGTAGCATATTACAGCCTCCAGCTGGATAACACCGCAAAGGGGGCAGTAGGTTGCCTGAGAGCCATAGCAGCCGCCGCGATCCTCCTAGAAAAGGCCCAAGAGACGGTCTTGGGGCACGAGATCACCATCCATGTGCCCCATTCCGTCTCCACCCTCCTGACCCTAAAGGGCTGCCATCATTTTTCAAATTCTAGACTAAACAGATACGAGGCCCTCCTACTGACCCCATCGAATGTCACCATAAAGCGAGTTAACTCCCTCAACCCTGCCACCCTTCTTCCACTCCCCGATGACGGCACTCCACACCATGACTGTGCCACCATAGTCCGGCAAGCTGAAAAGCCCAGGGAAGATCTAGACCACCTACCCCTAGAGAACCCAGACATCATCCTTTACACGGACGGTAGCTCAAAGGTTGTTGAGGGGGAAAGGAAATCAGGGTATGCAGTGGTCACTGATTTCGAGGTCATTGAAGCCAATCCAATAAACCCTCAGTACAGCGCCCAAGCTGCAGAATTAATAGCTCTCATACGGGCTTGTGAAATCAGTGAAAACAAACGAGCTACAATCTATACGGATAGCAAGTACTGCTTCGGACTGGTGCATACAACCGGCCAAATTTGGTTACAAAGGGGTTTCTTAACAGCTGCTGGCTCAAAGATCTCACACGCTGCCCTGGTAGAGAGACTACTTACTGCCATCCACCTACCTACCGCAATCGCAGTCGTCCATTGTAAAGCTCACACCCGGGGTAGAGATCCTGTTTCAAAGGGAAACAGACGTGCAGATAAGGCGGCTCAAACAGCCGCACTCCGCCCCCCAAACGACGACTCAGAGTTTCAAGCCCCACAAATACCACTCAACATAGACACTACACAAATTTATAAAGAAGCTCCCGAGGACGAAAAGACCCTCTGGCGATCGGTGGGCGCAACCGAACAAAATAACGTTTGGGTTCTCCCAGATGGCAGGGCTATCCTCCCAAAAGCCTGGGTTCCAAAGTTGGTGAGGGTCCTCCATCAACAAACACACTGGGGAAAAGGGAGACTGATAGAACATGTTAAGAGGTCTTGGTACGCTCCAGGACTCGCAGTTGCAGCCACAACAGCATCAAAGAACTGCGTTACCTGCAACTCCTACAACCCCAAACGGCAACCCAGAACGCCACCAGGAGCCAGACTGTGGGCATTCGTTCCATTTGAGAGCCTGCAGATGGACTTCATTGACTTACCGCAATGCCAGGGTTTCAAGCATGCCCTCATCATCGTAGATAAACTCTCCTCCTGGGTAGAAGGATTCCCCTGTAGAAAACCCACTGCCTCTGTGGTAGCTAGAGCCCTCCTACAAGATATTATACCTCGATTCGGAGTGCCCCGCCGCCTAGATAGTGATAGAGGAACCCACTTCACAGCCCAAATAGTCCAACTAGTAGCCAAAGCCCTGCGAATAAAATGGGACCTTCATACACCCTATCACCCGCAATCATCGGGCCAGGTAGAGCGAATGAACCAAGAAATTAAAATTCAACTAGGAAAACTCTGCAGAATAACTGGACTGAAATGGGTTAATGCACTCCCGTTGGTCCTCCATAATATACGGAGCGCCCCAACTGGACCATTAAAACTGTCTCCCTACGAACTTTTATTCGGGAGACCTCCTCCCGTCTATAACACTCAGTTCCCGCTCTCAGAACTCGAACTAGGAGAAGCAGAGCTTACTAACTATGTCATTCAGCTCCAGACACAGCTACAACGCCTCCACCAGTACGCGGCCATCGAAGGACAAAGCCTACCCATCGACGTTCAAGCCCACTCTTTCAGCCCGGGTGATTGGATCCTCGTCAAAGTCTACCAGAAGGAACCCCTCCAACCTGCGTGGGAAGGTCCATACCAGATCCTTCTGACATCACCAACGGCTATAAAATTAGGTGAGAAGAGTTCGTGGATCCATCACACGAGGTGTAAGCCCTCACCCCCCCCGCAAGAAACCGAGGAAGACATTGGTGAGGACTTCACCTTCACGACTCCACCCACTCCACCAACTTCGTACATTGACGACGACGACGACCAACAGACCGGACCAGATCGGGGTCAGAATCGGGCCCAACAGACCGGACCGGATCGGGGTCAGAATCGGGCCCAACAGACCGGACCAGATCGGGGTCAGAATCGGGCCCAACAGACCGGACCAGATCGGGGCCAAATTCGGGCTCAACAGACTGGACCAGAACCCACTCCGGCTAATTGGACATCTGAGATCGTCTCCGACCCCAACGCCATCAAGTTACGCTTAAAGCGAACTGACAGCGCGCTTTGACAGCTTTGACAGCTCCACTGACAGCGCGCTTTGACAGCTTTGACAGCTCCACTGACAGCGCGCTTTGACAGCTTTGACAGCTCCACTGACAGCGCGCTTTGACAGCTTTGACAGCTCCACTGACAGCGCGCTTTGACAGCTTTGACAGCTCCACTGACAGCGCGCTTTGACAGCTTTGACAGCTCCACTGACAGCGCGCTTTGACAGCTTTGACAGCTCCACTGACAGCGCGCTTTGACAGCTTTGACAGCTCCACTGACAGCGCGCTTTGACAGCTTTGACAGCTCCACTGACAGCGCGCTTTGACAGCTTTGACAGCTCCACTGACAGCGCGCTTTGACAGCTTTGACAGCTCCACTGACAGCGCGCTTTGACAGCTTTGACAGCTCCACTGACAGCGCGCTTTGACAGCTTTGACAGCTCCACTGACAGCGCGCTTTGACAGCTTTGACAGCTCCACTGACAGCGCGCTTTGACAGCTTTGACAGCTCCACTGACAGCGCGCTTTGACAGCTTTGACAGCTCCACTGACAGCGCGCTTTGACAGCTTTGACAGTTCCGCTGACAGCGCACTCTCACGACCCTTCGACCCTCTTATACTTCTACGCCTTGCCATCCTCGGACTACAACCATGAACTTTCTTATCTTGATCATCTGCCAAGCTATCACCCAATTTGCAGCCGTACCCGCCGACCACTGTACTGGCCTACCCACGGATTACCACTTCCTAGACTACCACCGACTCGAGACTGGCGGTAGGTCAAACCCGGATCGAATGGGGGACTTTGACTTCTGCCTTCCTGAGTCCCGGACATTGCTACGACATTCTCTCGTACCCCGACTGACAGACAATGAGTATTGGGAACTCTTCATCCGAGACCAGACCCTACACCGAATCGGATCAGCCGCCCTCACCCTCGACCATTCTTCCTACCGACTCACCTGTAAGAACGGAACCCACTTTCTCTACGGCAACGGGGAACTCTTGAGAAACCCGAATTGGACCGAAATCGAGAGAGGGGGAAGCATAACAGCCTATACAGACACAAGCCACCCCTCGGATAACTTGATTTTCGGCTTCCAATGCCTCCTCATGACCCCGGAACCGCGGAAACCCCAACTACAAGGACTTTGCCTGAGACGGTTCTGTTGCCTTTGGAACCTCGGAACTACCCACGATTGGAGGGGTGCAGAATACCTAGAAGGGTGGCATCATCCGGCGCACCCCTCGCGCTCCCCCTCGTGGGATAACGTTGGACCTTTGAGATGTGGGGGTATAGCCAAAGACAGACGCCTCCTAAACACCACCGACCCCCTTCATCCGCTTGGCACAGCACCCCGGCAACTTGGCGCTGACCCCTCCTTCCCGGGAGAGGATCTCCTTTCTTCCTGGGAGCAGAATTCATATATTAAACTCCTGGGCCAGGTGGCCAAGGAGGCACCCTACCCTGAATGCTGGATCTGCGCTCATGCGCCCAGCCACCTTCAACAGAGCCTTCCCCTCGTTCCGGTCCCAGTCACCTTAGAACAATTCCGTTCTGGGGACGTTGCCTCCTGGAACCTAACTGCGTTGAACTTGACCCATCAATACCTTTACCTTACCGGCCCGACAAAGGGACCTCTCTGCCGCACCTTCACGGGGGAAGGGACATTCATTGGGTCCAGTACCTGCACGTCCAACCTGGAACTTTTACCCACCGGCCATGTCTCCGTCACTGACATGACTGGGTCCCGGACTTTCCCAAACCTCACCCTCGCCTGGGCCACCGTCGTCGGACACCCCCCGGCCTGGCAGCCTCAACCTGCGGACTCCATGTTATTACAAGCTTTCGCCTCCGGGAGAATGGAATCCTACCTGAGCGGCCTGTTTTGGGTGTGCGGCCATCGCGCATACACCTGGGTGAGCCCACACATGTCAGGATCGTGCTTCGTGGGATACATTGTTCCCGGCATAAGAGTGGTCCCACATCTACCCCCCGGGAGGCAGAGGAACAAGAGAGAACAAAAGGGACTATCTGACTTGTCCGATGTCGCTGCAAACGGAGAAACTGTTGGTCGAGCACTCTTCCCTGCCTACGGGGCCGGCTCCAACCATGTGGACATACTCCGCCTTACGGACATCCTCCTGAAATTTATGCAGGAAGCCACCCAAATCACAGACTCCCTGATGTCAGAGCTGTCAGAAGTGAGACAACTAAGTTTACAAACCCGGATTGCAACGGACTTTCTCCTTTCCAGCCAAGGGGGGACATGCGCTTTAATAGGTACTGAGTGTTGCACCTATGTGACGGACCAGACTTTGAACATCACCGGACACTTGAATAATATTCACGAGTTGGCTGGGAAACTAGACGAAATCCGACATGAAGGACTATCCGACATAGACTTATGGGGATGGTTGCCCAAGCTTGGATGGCTCCGACAGTTACTTAAGGTGATGTTGCTTACTGCCCTTATAGTCGTCCTTTGCCTTTCAATACTCTGCTGCGCTATACACTGTGTTTCCCCTTGTTGCTCTCTTCTCCGCTGTCCCACTCAGCCCACCTCCCTTTCTCTTCGAGCCTATTCTCACACTCGCAACCATCCCATCTTCCCGGAATATGTGCAGATGAGGCACCTTGGGGAAGGAGAGTATGAAATTACAGGGGTATAGGGTGCGGAGAAAAGATTTGCAAGTTCTTACAGAACTTTAATGCAAATCTATCTCCGAATGGGGGACTGATACGGAAGGAGCAAGGGGGGGGGTACCCATCTTTCCCCAGCGCTCCCTGAAGGGGCCCGAGCCGATGACCTCCACAGTGACCAGCCTGGCCCCGAACCTTCAGCCCCACACCGTTGCACAAGCACCACACTATACCCCTGCCTTGCCTTGTAAATAAAAGGCTCTCTTTTCCTCCCTTCACGCGGGCGAAATAAGCCCCATCTTTTCTATACCTTTCTCCCTCCTATTTCCAACGTGAGTCGACCGTATTACATTGTAGCCCCATTCACAAAACGGGCTGCGCCTTAGCCAATCACAGCCGTGCATTCATCCTGCAGGAGCTAGCTCAGGGAGCTCTTGCACGCCTCATTGAACTCACTGACAAGCTGCTGATGGCCCCCCACTGCGAGAACAATGGAACCGAAACCTGGGGCCTCGTAAAACTGTCAAAGTCTTGTTACAATGTATCCATTTGTTTCCGTTCTCAATATACAATACACACTTGACCGGCAAAGCAGCCGTAACCTTCGGAAAATGATATAAAATCAGCCAAAGCTCCGATTCTCTCCATTTTGACGCCATTTTATTCAGCTCCCTCTGGACTCCATGTTACCGCTCCACTGCCATAATCCCCTGAGCGACAGGTCACGTACTCAGGAAGACCTCTAATCCGCTCGAATTGTCCTGCCAAACACTTCCTCCGGGCAATGTCAGGTGGCAGACGACGCATATCTGTTCCATTGTCTCGCCATCACCTGTACTCAAGAACTGTTTATCCATGTTATCTATGCATATTCCTTACTCTGCATATCTTCCCCTCCCTTCCTGAAATGCTAATATGTGTAACCCTACCCATCTGTAATGTATTCATGACGTGTTTACATGTAACCCAACCTTCCCATAACATATTCATGACGTTTTTTGCATTGTATTCTGGGACTTGGAGGGAACTTTTAAAAGTCTATGTCACCCCATTCTCGGGGTTCAATACCATCTTGAACCTGTTGCGCAATAAACTCGGATCTCCGCATCTTGCTCCAGTCTCCGGCTGAGCTTATTTCTTCCGCTAGGACCCGCGGACTCTGTCCGACGAACCGGGTGGCAGGGTAGCCCCGCACCCGGGATTTTCCGTAACACCATAATTTGCAGAACCAACAGGAACAACAATCTCTATTGCAAAATTGGAGGGGTGGGAGGCATTGTTTGGAATGAGGAACACAAAAGGGGAGCTGTGTGGAGAAGAGAAATGCAACCTAAACATGAGGCCTTGGTGGGTTTCTGTGGCAAGACTGGAGTGCAGAAGCACACCCATTAGGACCCCTGTGGTTCAAACTACTGCAGAGAGAGGGAAAAAAATTGGAGTCTTGCACAACTGAGATAATATCTGGTTAACACGAACAGCAGGCATTAGCTGTGATTGTCTCTGGGTGCAAAGAGTGGAACTATCTTGCCCCTGAGGTCTATCTTAGCACAGGATGAAAGCTTTTGAGTTTAGCCAACAGGCGAGTAAGAGGCAACATAAACTGATGCATAGCATGGGGGAAGCGGGTAGAGAAAACTTTCCCTCCCTTTCTCATAACACTAGAACTCATGGACATGCAATGAATCTAAATGCTGGAAGACGCAGGACAGGTAAAACGAATGTCTTCTTCATGCGGTGAATGGCTAAACTGTGGAACACAGGAGGCAATGGGGTCCACCAGCCTAGATGGCCGTAAAAGAAGATGAAACAAAATTATGGAAGAGAGGGCTGTTGATATCTACCAGTCATGGTGGTTGTGCTCTGCATCCACAGCTGGAAACAGCATGAGGGGAGAGAGCTCTTGTGCTCAGGTTGTGTTTGCTGCTTTGCCACAGGCATCTGGTTGGCCATTGTGAGAACACAATGCTGGACTAGATGGGCCACTGACTTGATCAGCAGGTCTCTTCTTAAGCTCTTGTTGTTGTTTAGTCGTTTAGTTGTGTCCACCTCTTCGTGACCTCCTGGACCAGAGCACGCCAGGCACTCCTGTCTTCCACTGCCTCCCGCAGTTTGGTCAAACTCATGCTGGTAGCTTGGAGAACACTTTCCCACAATCTCGTTCTCTGTCGTCCCCTTCTCCTTGTGCCCTCCATCTTTCCCAACATCAGGGTCTTTTCCAGGGAGTCTTCTCTTCTCATGAGGTGGCCAAAGTCTCGGGGTCTCAGCTTCAGGATCTGTCCTTCCAGTGAGCACTCAGGGCTGATTTCCTTGAGAATGGATAGGTTTCATCTTCTTGCAGTCCATGGGACTCTCAAGAGTCTCCTCCAGCACCAGAATTCAAAAGCATCCATTCTTTGATGACCAGCCTTCTTTATGGTCCAGCTCTCACTTCCCTACATCACTACTGGGAAAACCATAGCTTTTACTATACGGACCTTTGTTGGCAAGGTGATGACTCTGCTTTTTAAGATGCTGTATAGGTTTGTCATTTTCTCCCAAGAGGCAGCCATCTTTTAATTTCGTGACTGCTGTCACCATCTGCAGTGGTCATGGAGCCCAAGAAAGTAAAATCTCTCACTGCCCCCATTTCTTCCCCTTCTATTTGCCAGGAGGTGATGGGACCAGTGGCCATGATCTTAAGTTTGTCAAACTACGCACGCTTGGGTATGTTTCTTTCCCATGAAAATATACAATGGAGGTTTTGCAGATCTTAAATTGCTGTGTGCTGTTCAGACTGAGTGTTACATTTGGAGTCTGGGACTTAAGGCCCTGGCAAGGGCAGGAGAGGTCCTTGTGTTGCCTCCTGCCCCTTTCTTTGGAAAAAGAAAGATTGAGATTTGTTTTTGTTGTTCAGATTGCCTTTGATTTGCCTCTTTGTTCATATGGAGATGAGGTCCTTTGTCTTGCCCTCATTCAGTCATTCTTGTAAATCCCCTTTGCTGGACAAAAGGGGTGGAGATGCTCCACAGAGGAGGAGGAGAAGGAGGGAGGCTTCCTTCCGATCTCTATATGCTTCAAAAGCCCAGCTGCCGGTCTGCCTCTACCATCTGCTTTTGCAAATATGTACCAGCTCATCAGAATGGTGTTCTCAGCTACCTGGTCTCCCAGTACTTCTCAGCTCTGATATGCAGAATACACTGATTAACAGTTAGGCTATTGCCATTGTAGCTTTAGGGCAGGCTTCCCCATCTCAATGCCTCACAGATGTTTTCAGATAACAACTCCCATTGATTTCAAGCAGGTGCCTTCACTACAGTCTTTTCCGCACCGGCTAAAAACAGTATTGTTTAGACAGGCCCCCAAATGTTCAGAAAGTTGGTGCAAGTTTTTGTCTATTGCTATTTTAGCTTTTCAAAAGTCTTAGATTATTGGTGCTATCAGGCAGTGTATAAATTTTATGAAATTTTATGGTGTGTAATAAATCTAATGAAATATTTTTTTTCATAAAACGTACACACTGCCTGATTGTAAAAACCCTCTCAAAGTGGTTTACCAAAAGATAAAACAATAAAATCCAGAATAATTTGCAATCATACTTTTTTTGTTTTAAAGGTAAAGGTACCCCTGACCGTTCAGGTTCAGGGACAGATGACTCTGGGGTTGCGTGCTCATCTCACTTTACAGGCCGACGGAGCCGGCGTTTGTCCGTAGACAGCTTCCGGGTCATGTGGCCAGCAGGACTAAGCCGCTTCTGGTGAACCAGAGCAGCGCACGGAAACGCCGTTTACCTTCCCGCTGGAGCGGTATCTACTTATCTAATTGTACTTTGACATGCTTTTGAATTGAGAGCCAGTGTGGTGTAGTGGTTAAGAGCGGTAGTCTCGTAATCTGGGGAACCGGGTTCACGTCTCCGCTCCGCCACATGCAGCTGCTGGGTGACCTTGAGCCAGTCACATTTCTCTGAAGTCTCTCAGCCCCACTCACCTCACAGAGTGTTTGTTGTGGGGGAGGAAGGGAAAGGAGAATGTTAGCTGCTTTAAGACTCCTTAAAGGGAGTGAAAGGCAGGATATCAAATCCAAACTCTTCTTCTTGTGCTAGGTGGGCAGGAGCTGGGACCGAACAATGGGAGCTCACCCCATCACGGGGATTCGAACCACCAACCTTCTGATCGGCAAGCCCTAGGCTCTGTCCATGGGGTCACGAAGAGTCGGACCTGACTAAACAACTAAACAACAACAACACTTCTGAAATTCAGCCTAAATTTGCATCTATTTATAGATGTATAAATTAGCATATGCTGCTTTTATACAGATTTGGACCATAGGCCTGCACCAGTAAATTATTCCATCCCCTTGATCACTCTAAGGTTGCATCCACTTGATATGTTTAAAACACTCTTATTCCATTTTAAACCATTGTTCCTGAAGAAGCCTTGGAAATGTGGTTTTTGGGGAGCTGAGAGTTGTTGGGGTACCTCTTGCAGAGGCACAATACCAAGCACCCGGAACGAACTAAATTTCCCAGGTTCTGCACATTTTCCAGTTCTGCAACATTCTGGCTTTTTCAGATGGGCCAACCAAACATAGCCGAATCTAGAATTCCACAAACTACATAAACGTCAGGTGTAGGGGCTATGATACTTATTGCACAATACATGAACTGTAGTGTGTTTAAATGGATGCTCAGTCTGAGTCTTTTCAACTTCTCAATAAAATGCTTTCAAATTGCTATCAGCAGGGGAGACTTCCTCATCAGCTACTCCTTGCTAGCAGTGGGGGCCTGAGCATTTGTGAGCTGTGGTTCTCCCAGGAAACTTGTACAAACCCCCATTGAGAGAGACTCACGTCTGACATAATATCTTAGCAATGACTCAGGCAAAGATTACAGAGCCTTTTTGTAGACATAGATATTGCAGAGAGAAATATTCCTAGGTGCTTTGGACCTAATCCTGCACAGATAAATGAACTCTCTATCTCTCCACCCATTCCTGCCCACCTGTCTGCCGCCTGCCCCACCCCCTCTTACTCTAGTGAACTCCAGATCAGTATGAGGTTTAAAAAGGCAACGTCAGGTGAACACAGATGTAGCACATAGCTCAACAGCGGTGCACTATCAGGTTGGTTTTTGCAATATAGTTTCACACATGTTCCAAAAAGAGACAGCTGTGAAGAATGTTAAAATGTGGCTTTGGCTAGTTCTTCTATGGGGGGTGTTATGCTGTTGGGGGTAGGGGGAGATTGTACGGATGAGGAGAAATTAAAAAGTGAGATTATAATTTGTAGAAAAACCCTCATACAAAACCTTTGCTTCCCGTTGCAATAGATATTGTGGCATAGGAAACATTGGAAGCCAGACTACTGGTCCGTGTTGGGCCACATTCATCTGAAGCACCGCAATGCCACTTTAAACAGTCGTGGCTTCCCCCAATTAATTCTGGAAGCTGTCGTTTGTTAAGGGTGCTCAGAGTTGTTAAGAGACCCCTTTACCACACCTGCAATTTCCCGTGTTCCCTGGGAAGAGGGATCAGTTATTGAGCCTCTCTAAGAACTGTAGTTCTCTGTGGGCTCCCAGAATTCCTTGGGGGAAGGCATGACTTTTAAAGTGCAGTGGTACCTCAGGTTACATACGCTTCAGGTTACAGACTCTGCTAACCCAGAAATAGTGCTTCAGGTTAAGAATTTTGCTTCAGGATGAGAACAGAAATCCGGCTCCGGCGGCACGGCAGCAGCGGGAGGCCCCATTAGCTAAAGTGGTGCTTCAGGTTAAGAACAGTTTCAGGTTAAGTACGGACCTCCAGAACAAATTAAGTACTTAACCTGAGGTACCACTGTACAGTCATACCTCAGGTTATGAACGTTGTGGGTTGCGCATTTTCGGGTTGCGGACCGTGCCAAACCCAGAAGTACTGGAACGGGTTACTTCCGCGTTTCGGCACTCATGCATGCGCAGAGACACAAAATGACATCACACATGAGGCATGGGGGAAATTATGGCAGGAAGGAATTAACTTTACCGCCCGTACTGCATTAAAAGAAAATGTTATGAAAATGATGTATAGGTGGTACCTAACACTAACCAAATTGGCCAAAATGTATAAATTAAAAAATAAGGAATGTTGGAAATGTAAAGAAAAGGAAGGGAATTTTTATCACATGTGGTAGACATGCAATAAGGTAAAAACTTACTGGGACATGATATATAATGAGTTAAAGAAAATGTACAAAAGTACATTTGTTAAAAAACCAGAAGCATTTTTATTGGTGATAATAGGTGAGGAAATTCTAAAGATAGACCAAAGACTTTTCAGGTATGCAACGACGACAGCAAGGATTTTATTAGCTCAAAAATGGAAGCAACAGGAGATGCCGACGATTCAAGAATGGCAAATGAAGGTGATTGAATATGCAGGGTTGGAAAAGTTGACCGGGAAAATCCAAAACCAGTGAGATCCAAAGTTCCAAAAAGACTGGGGTAAATTGATACAATATTTGAAGGCTAATTGTAAACATTTAACAACACTAGTAGGGCCGAATTAAGAAACTTGTAATGTTGAGGTTATGTACTTTTTTACGTATTTATTTAAGATTTGATAATTGAGATGGATATAATGTAAACAGGAAAAAGTAGAAATACGGTGAAATAGAAATAATTAAGGTAACCATGAAGTGGGAGGGTGGGAAGTTGGTAGCTCTTTTGAGCAAATAACAAGACAAAAAATATAAAAGTACAGAAATAATATATAATGGAAAATTCAATAAATATTATAATACAAAAAAGAAAAAAGAAAACTTTTATGTGTTCCCTGGAGCCTTGCTTCTTACACTTGATGGTCTGTTGATGTTTGCTCGCATCTGACCTGGCGGTGGTAAGTATGTGACTTGTGCTCAGTGCAACACATGGAGCTCTGGTTTTTGTGCCTGACTTGCCTTTAAATGTATAATTTATACATGTATAAATAGGTCGTCCCCCCCCCAAAAAAAGAATATTCCTCTTAAGTGCATTTTTGTATGTTTCTGAGCCAATGCGTACTGCATAATTTGCAGCAGGGAAGCTGAAAGATAATTACATTGTGATCCACTTATTGCTCCAGTTTACTTTTGAAAATGCGGACGAATGAAATCATCCTCTGTCTGCGTCTCCCCACCAGTAGCTTCAAGCAGTACAATCCAGGAATTTTTATTTTATTTTCTTAAATAACAACCCCACATTGCCAATTGCTTCTTGTCTGGATATTTTTGTCCCTCTGAATTACTGCTGGTGGTGGAAGAATATTTTCTGCTTTTGGTGCGAATTGCAGATGGGCTGAGTTTTGTTTTGCTTTTTTAAAGTTCTTTTGTGTGATGTTGATGTAAGGCACTTTGGGTTATGTTTTAATAAAAGTGGACTAAAACCATTTAATTAATAGTGGTGCTGGTAGGTGATTTGGGATGGACTACCTTGGATGGTGGTGAATTCTTGTCCCTTGGAGGTTGGAAGGCTATCTGTCAAGTACTCTTGAGCTGAGATTCCTGCATTGCAGGGGGTTGGACTAGATGACCCTTGGTAGTCCCTTACAACTCTACAGTTCTATGATTCCATGACTCTGGGCTTAATGGACTTACTGGGCATGCTGGTGGGAATATCTATGTGAATTGCTTTCCTTAATTAACAATGTGGCAAGAAAGCCCCGCTGTATCTCCGCTGAGTATCCAAACAAACCCCTGTGTTGCAAAGAGAACGTCAGTAATGTTTAGGCAACATGATGACCATATACATACGTAATAGACAAACTTTATAGAATTCCTTCAAACCATAAAAAGTTCAAAATGAAATATTTAGTCTCAAAGTCTGAAAATCTTTGAATGGTGAGGTACTAAACTTTGTACGATGAAAGACAAGCTGTGAAGCTTTGTGTATTCAACAAATATGATGTCCAACACTGGTCATCATCTGTAAAATTTTATTTTCAGTTTATGAAGCATTCTATATCCTCCCACCAGGCTGACGAAGATCTGCGAAACAGTAGTCAATATCCGTAATCACTGTTCAGTGTTGGACATCATATTTGTTGAATACACAGAGCTTCACAGCTTGTCTTTCATCGTACAAAGTTTGGTACCTCGCTTCATTTAAAGATTTTCTGAGACTAAAGATTTCATTTTGAACTTTTTATGGTTTGTAGGAATTCTATAAAGTTTGTCTATTACGTATGTATATGGTCACTGTGTTGCCTAGACGTTGTTGACGTATCTCTGCTGAGCCAGGCCCTGGACTCCTGCACCCAAAGTCCTCCCTTGATGGCACCACTGATTTCAAAAGGAATATTCACTTCAGATGGCCTTCAGCTGAGGCCTGAGGGTGAAAGAGAAGGGGGCATATAGCTCAGCATCTGCTTTGCGTGCAGAAGATCCCAGGTTCAAAGGCATCCGGGAATGCCTCCTGCCTGGAACCCCGGAGAGACGCTGCCAGTCAGTGTGAGCAGTACTGACCTAGAGGCAACAATGATCAGACTTGGTATAAGGCAGCGCCCTAGGATCCTATGGGGGAAAGAACACAGAAACTTGTAGAGCTGGAAAGGCCCCCAAGGGCTGTCTAGTCCAGGGGTTGGCAAACTAAGGGCCGTGGGCTGGATCAGGCCCAATAGCCTTCAGGATCTGGCCCGCGGACTGTCCATGGATCGGTGTGCGGATTCTGTTCGTTCAGGCTGTACCATTTCCCGCCCTGCGCCATTCCATTCCCCCCCCCTACTCTCCCTCCCACACACCACGGTAGCGCCTCCTCCCTCCCTCCTTCTGGCTTCTCCCCGCCCTGCCTAGAGGAGGAAGGGGGCTGTGCTAAGCCGGTTGAGCGCCATTTTGATCAGCCCCTCTCTGGAGCCAGCCCTTTTGCGGTGCTCATCTTCCCTCCGCCTTCGCTGCCCTGGTGCTCCTGTGGACCAGAGAGAGGAGTGGACAAGCTCCCTCTGCCTACCCAAGAGAAGACGGTGGTGGCGGTGGCGGTAGCCCCTGGGAAGTAAGCGCAGCGGCTGGGGCTGGGGCTGGGGGCTGAGGAGGAGGACTACTTGCCCCCCCTCGCCTCTTCTTCCAGCTCCCCCTGGTACTGCTTCTCCAGCCCGCCACAAGGTCTGAGGGACAGTGGACCGCATAGCTGTCAACTTTTCCCTTTTCTTGCAAGGAATCCTATTCGGAATAAGGGAATTTCCCTTAAAAAGGGGGAAACGTTAACAGCTATGGACCGGCCCACGGCTAAAAAATTTTGCCGACCCCTGGTCTAGCCCAATACCTTGCAATGCAGGAGTCACAGCTGACCAATCCCTGACCGTGAGAGCTCAAGCACACTTTCTTTAGGGGTAGAGGAGAGTTTCTTCCATCATCCTTTGTGCCCCCACCCCACACAAAAAAATGCCTTTTGATCAGGTGCTGGACACAAACCAAACTGGGCTGTTTTTCATAGCTGCACTTAAGCAGAATTACTCTAGTAAATGCCACTAGCTGGGATTTACCTGCAGGCAATAAAACAAGGATAAATTGAATAAGAGGCTGAAGTTTGGTTGGGAGAAAGAGCCCCATAAATTTACATGGGAAAGTTATCTTCTGTAATAAAGTTACTCTCTGTTTTAAAACATGGATATGTATGGATCGAGTTTTTAATGCTCCCCAAACACTTAAGTCTTTCCACTGGGAACCTGATGTGTTAACACAGCCCACCAAAATTTATGGCTGAGCCCCACAGTTCATCTTTTTAAGGGTCCTATTATAGACTGTGTTCTTTGCCTAACTACAGGGGATTATTGATTCCAGGGATCAAATGGCCGTCTCCTCCCTGCTTTAGATTCTGCAGCAAACTTGGGGTTCGGGAAACTAACATTTGGAAAGACTCCTAACAGGCTACCTGATCAGGGTAGCAGCTCTCCAACAGGGCCTGACGGTCAAGCTAGTGCTGGTGGATAATTATGTTGATGACAATTAATTACTAATCGCCTTCCAAACCACAGTAGCAAGGCAATTTGAACATAAACAAATACCTTTAAAACAAGGCTAAACTCTAGAAGCTGTTGACATTCAGTGAAGCTGAATGCTGGAAGATTCAGGGCAGAATAAAAGATAAAGGGGCCCCATTAGGTCCAGTCGTGGCCGACTCTGGGGTTGCGGCGCTCATCTCGCTTTATTGGCCAAGGGAGCCAGCGTACAGCTTCCGGGTCATGCGGCCAGCATGACTAAGCCGCTTCTGGCGAACCAGAGCAGCACATGGAAACGCTGTTTACCTTCCCGCCGGAGTGGTACCTATTTATCTACTTGCACTTTGATGTGCTTTCGAACTGCTAGGTTGGCAGGAGCAGGGACCAAGCAACGATAGCTCACCCCGTCATGGGGATTCGAGCCACTGACCTCCTGATCGGCAAGTCCTAGGCTCTGTGGTTTAACCCACAGCGCCACCCGCGTCTGCAGAATAGTGCATAGTTAAACTAGGGAACTCCCTCCTGCAGTTGGTGGTGACGACCACCAACTAGGATGGATTTACCGGTAAATGAGGATTAGACAAAGTAATGGAGGAGAGGGCTATTGATGGTTTCGTGGCTACTAACCACCAATAGCCCACTCCTCCATTATTTCGTCTAATCCTCATTAATCCTCTGTTCTGCTTCCATAGTTGGAGGCAGAGTGCTTCCAAATATCAGTTTCAGGAAACTACAAGAGGGGAGAGGTCTCCTGTGGTTGAATCCTGCTTGCCAGATCCCCCATAATAAGCATCTGGTTGGCAACTGTGAGAAGAGGATGCTGAGCTGAATGGGCCACTGGCCTGATCCAGCAGTGCCTTCTTAGGATCTTATGAGACCCCTTACAAAAGACCCATTAATCCAGCTGGGAAAGCCTGTTGGAACAAAAATATATCCAACTGTTTTCCAGAGAGTGCAGATAGCAGGTGACTGGCATATTCCACAGGATAAGGGCAGCCACACTAAAAGCCCTACCGCAGAGTGGGCTTCTGAGGTCTTAGGAATTTGCAGGAGAGACTCTCCTGCAGACCCCAGTGATCTACTGGGTGCATAAGAGATAAGGTAGTCTCTGAAGAAACCTGGTCCTGCAGGCAGCTGGTGGGCAACTGCTAACAGGATCAGGGCTGGAACTGGATGAAAGTCTGCAGAGGGCCAATGCCAGTCATCAGCAGAGGGGGCAGCCAGAAGGGAGCTGGAATAATGAAACCATCACAGGCTTTGTTTCTATCTTTAGGGGCCACTTTCTACCTTGAGTCATCTGCTGTGGAACCTCTGTGCACCGTAGTGGGTTCTGGGGAAACTTTGTGTGAGCCCCAAGTTCACTTGTGCACATCCCAAACACTCCCCTGCTGCACCTGTGCGTTACTGTGGGAGGGATGATCTGACAGGGCTGGCTGTTTTGGGAGGCTGTGCGCCTGCCAGTTCCCCGTTGAGGAATTTCCAGATGAGGAGAGTTAGCATCAAAAACAGTTGTTGAGAGACCACAGAGTCCAGGGATGGTACCTGCTCTATGACATTAACAATACCACCTGGAGAGAGATGGTGAAAACACTTCCAGGGACATCAGGAAATAGCACCCAATTCTTTTGGGGGCAGGGGATGCACCTATTGACTCCTTTTGCATCTATCAGATAGTATTGGAGGAGGATGGGGTTGGCAAACACTATGCACAAACACCCTGCACAAACACTATGCAACAGAATGCAGGATCAGTACCCTGCCCTTCTTTCTCCCCCACCTCTCTTTCCTCCCACCCACCGCATAATGTCTACAGAGCCTCCAGAGTGCGCTGAGTGCATGAGGACTCCAATGCCACCTTAATTTCCCAGAGGCATGACATTTGCAAATTTTATGGAATTTTTTTGTGCTGAACTCTGGTCTGCTCACACCTCCAGAACTGGAGGTATTCTGCATAACATTTGTGTTCTGCATAACGCCCTGCCCCTACCCTATCCTCCTCCTCCTCCTCCTCCTCCTCCTCCTCCTCCTCCAGTGTCTCACATCTGCCTTTGGACAGACTCCTCTTCAGGGTCTCTCCGTCATTCTCTGTTGTTTGTGGCTTGCAACCACATAAGTCCTGCTGTTGGTTTAAGTTCTTCCACCCATCACGTAGGTGGTCATTCCCTTGGCTTTTTGAGACTGTAGGTCTCAATGCCAGCACTGCTTTATTCCAGGCACATCCAACAGGTAGATCGTGATCTACCAGTAGCAGTAGATCACTGGACATCTGTGGTAGATCACGGGTAGATCACTGGCTCCCCCCAAAGAAGCTCAACAACTTTGACTTCCCTAGAAAAAGTGTCCTTTCCTCCTCTCTAAAAAAAGCTCAACAGCTTTTACCATAAAGGGGGTAGATCACTGCCAGTTTTTAACTCTATAAGTAGATCGCAGTTTTTTGGGCGTTGGCCATCCCTGCAAGTTTATTCCATTGATCCAAGTCATCCCTGCATATGTCCACTTTAACTTTGCAGCCTTTTCTACTACATCCATAACTTTTAATCTTTGTCATATCCAATTATTTGTTTGTTCTAACTTTTAAGGATACCCCTAACATTGCATGTTTTATGGCATGTTGTGCTGTTCTTAAGCTGCTCTTAACCTGCCTCTAACAAAATCAGGAGGGGAAATGGACCATTTTTTTAAAAAAAAAAGGGAAAGTAGAATAAATTAGGCATTGTGAGAGTAATTTGGTAAGTGTGCTTAATTTATATAGAGGCCGGAGAATTAGCACACATGTTAGCTAGGTGCAAAGTTTTGATTTGGTTTTTTTAAAAAAATGGTGCTCTCTATCTCTGCTCTGGTCCTACAGCAAATTTTGGTGTGTGGGGGTCTCCCTAAAAAGGGCTCATTAGCCAGGAGCACACCAAAAACATGTGCCTCTTTAGTGACCAAATTCCTCTTAAAAATCTGAAACACTGAAAAATAACATCAGACAATCATGTCATGTGCCCGACCCTCTCGCTGGTAAAAGCAGTACTTGGACATGAAAAGTTACAGGTAGGTAGCTGTGTTGGTCTGCTGTAGTTGAAACAAAATAAAATTTATTTAAAAAATCCTTCCAGTAACACCTTAAAAGTAAAGGGACCCCTGACCATTAGGTTCAGTCGTGACCGACTCTGGGGTTGCGGCGCTTATCTCGCTTTATTGCCCAAGGGAGCCGGCGTACAGCTTCCGAGTCATGTGGCCAGCATGACTAAGCCGCTTCTGGCGAATGAGAGCAGTGCACGGAAACACCGTTTACCTTCCCGCCAGAGCAGTACCTCTTTATCTACTTGCACTTTGACGTGCTTTCAAACTGCTAAGTTGGCAGGAGCCGGGACTGAGCAACGGGAGCTCATCCCGTCATGGGGATTCAAACCACCCACCTTCTGATAGGCAAGTCCTAGGCTCTGTGGTTTAACCCACAGCGCCACCCGCGTCCCAACAGGAGGCAATGATGGTCACCAATTTGGAGAGCCTTGATGGAGGGTTGGACAAACCCATGGAGGAGGAGGAGAGGAGCCACAGTTACTGGGCTGTGCCTCCGTGGTCAAGAGGCAGCGAGGCTTCTGAATATCAGATGCAGGAAAACACAGGAGAGGAGACCTGCTCTTGTGCAAGAATCCTGCTTACTGGTTTCTCACAAGCATCTAGTCAGCCACTGTGAGAACAGGACTAGATAGCGCATTGGCCTGATCCAGCTAATGGCTCTTCCCACCTTCATAAGCTTCATCTGCCTGGATGAACAAGGACTGACCTTGCCAGCCTTATGTTTTGCGGATGAGCATCACGCTGGTAAAGGCTATGCGAGATAAACAAACTGTATCAGACAATCAGTTCTTCTTCTTAGATTATGATGTTCCCTAAACAAACCTTCACTTCAAAGCCACTCTGTTGTGTTCCTCTCTAAACACCGGCTGGAGGGATTGGGGCTTAATCTGTTTGGCCTTCCCAGGTGATGGAAGGGCTCAGCTAACATGGAAACCGTGATCCAAGGTGAAGCAGCTCAGCCAAAATGCAAGGGGTAGGAGGATGAGAGAGACAGGTGTGAAGGTGTAGGTCCCGCCCTGTGGGACGTGTTTTCATCAGATGTCAAGGAAATAAGCAGCTATCTTATTTTTTATTTATTTTTTATTTTTAAAGGTAAAGGGACCCCTGACTATTAGGTCCAACTCTGGGGTTGCGGCACTCATCTCGCTTTACTGGCCAAGGGAGCCGGCATTTGTCCGCAGACAGCTTTCTGGCTCATGTGGCCAGCATGACTAAGCCGCTTCTGGCAAACCAGCGCAGCGCACGGAAACGCCGTTTACCTTCCTGCCAGAGCGGTACCTATTTATCTACTTGCACTTCGTGCTTTCGAACTGCTAAGTTGGCAGGAGCAGGGACTGAGCAACGGGAGCTCACCCCGTTGCGGGAATTCGAACCGCTGACCTTCTGATCGGCAAGCCCTAGGCTCTGTGGTTTAACCCACAGTGCTACCCGCATCCCAGTAGCACCTTAGAGACCAACTAATAACTAATACCAATAACTAACTTAGGTGCTCTAAGGTGCTACTGGAAGGATTTTTTAATTTTTTTATTTTATTTACGGTATTTTATTTTGTTTGGACATGAAAACTCATTGATATCCAGGTGTCACCATTGGCTCCACCCTATTCAACCCTGGCTCCACCTGCAGGACTAGCAGCTCAGATGCGATTCAAGCATCTGCTTCCCCAGAATTACACGCAAATCCAAACTAAGCATTTAAAGTGAACACGGTGGATGTTCCCCTCCCCCCTTTACGAAACCCTTCACTAAATAAAAAGCTGAAGATTCCAGTCTGCAAGACCCTCTTGGGATTAGCAAAGCAACTCGTTTGCCCTCCTGTTCCCTCTGCATTCAAAGCCTGTTGGTGCTTCCAACCTTCCTTTGTGGCTCCGTTTTTCCTGTCCTCTCATCACTCTTAACTTCTCCCCTTGCTAAATGCATTCAGTTTCAAGCAGATGTTGTAGGTTAACATGTGTCTGTATTTTTGGAAGTCAAAGTCATGCATTTAAAAAAGATCTGTTTCATGCAAACTCTCGGCGACCTTGGGGAGGGGGGAATAGATTTCTTTTTTTCTTAAAGAGGGGAGTGGGAATCTAAAGTTTCTGCACTTGAAAAGGGAGACCTGGGCCTTTGGCTGATTCATCTGCCTCTCTCTCTCTCTCTAGCACTGTCATTAAAGAGTCATTCCTTGCTTTTAAGTGTGTGTTTCCAAGGGAGGGGCAGAATTCAAATTTCATTTCAATATATGGAGAAGATGCCTCTTCTCTTCTCTAAAGTGCAGGGTGTCTGAATTTCTGATAACTCCTCATGGAGCAGGATCCAGGAGGCATCTGCTGCTTTTGAAAAAGATCACATTGAAATGGGAGGTGTAGACGTGCTCCTTTAGCAAAGCAGGTATGGAGGTGAAGGGATTAACCGCGCCAGCTTCAAAAGCAGAGAGAACTTGGCAGCAAGCTGCTCCCAGCCTGCGGAAAGGGAGAGGGGGCAACTCAAATATTAGGGGTGCTCCTGGAATTCTCCTCCTGGATTTTGGAGCCTCAGATTGCACACCATCCTGTTTCTAAACTGGAATAGAGAAACCCACTATTAAGAATCCTAGAATTGTCTGTCCACCTGCAATTCCCATCATCTTGTATTCAGAGACAGAAGTGTGTGTGTGTGTGTGTGTGTGTGTGTGTGTGTGTGTGTAAACAAATATAGGATTATGATTGTGGATATTCCATCATGGTATAGCGAAATAACTCAGATTCCCTCTGTCCTTTACCTTTCAAGCGGTGACTGTGATTCAGTGGAGAGTGGGTGGCTCTTTTTGGAGGGTTTAGAAAACTTTTATTTATGCTTGCTGTTTGCACATTATGCTACCTTCCCTCCAAGGAATGAGCATGCATGCATGGACTCCTCTCCTCCTTAATATCTTCACAACAACCATGCAAGGTAGATAAAACTAAGAGAGAGTATAACTGGATCAGTATTTCCCAGTGCGCTTTGTAGTTGAGCAGAGATTTGGATCAGGGATGTTGTTGTTGTTTAGTCATTTAGTCGTGTCCGACTCTTCATGACCCCCTGGACCAGAGCACGCCAGGCACTCCTGTCTTCCACTGCCTCCCGCAGTTTGGTGAAACTCATGCTGGTAGCTTCGAGAACATTGTCCAACCATCTCGTCCTCTGCTGTCCCCTTCTCCTTGGGCCCTCCATCGTTCCCAACATCAGGGTCTTTTCCAGGGAGTCTTCTCTTCTCATGAGGTGGCCAAAGTCTTGGAGCCTCAGCTTCAGGATCTGTCCTTCCAGTGAGCACTCAGGGCTGATTTCCTTAAGAATGGACGGGTTTGATCTCCTTGCAGTCCATGGGACTCTCAAGAGTCTCCTCCAGCACCATAATTCAAAAGCATCAATTCTTCGGAGATCAGCCTTCTTCATGGTCCAGCTCTCACTTCCCTACATCACTACTGGGAAAACCATAGCTTTAACAATATGGACCTTTGTTGGCAAGGTGATGTCTCTGCTTTTTAAGATGCTGTCTAGGTTTGCCATCGCCTTTCTCCCAAGAAGCAGGCGTCTTTTAATTTCGTGACTGCTGTCACCATCTGCAGTGGTCATGGAGCCCAAGAAAGTAAAATCTCTCACTGCCTCTGTTTCATCCCCTTCTATCTGCCTGGAGGTGATGGCACCAGTGGCCATGATCTTAGTTTTTTTTATGTTGAGCTTCAGACCATATTTTGCGCTCTCCTCAAAATTAAAGAGGTTCTTTAATTCCTCCTCACTTTCTGCCATTAAGGTGTCATCTGCATATCTGAGGTTGTTGATATCTCTTCCGGCAATCTTAATTCTGGCTTGGGATTCATCCAATCCAGCCTTTCGCATAATGAATTCTGCATATAAGTTAAATAAGCAGGGAGACAAAATACAGCCTTGTCATACTCCTTTCCCAATTGTGAACCAATCAGTTGTTCCATATCCAGTTCTAACTGTAGCTTCTTGTCCCACATAGAGATTTCTCAGGAGACAGATGTGGTGATCTGGCACTCCCATTTCTTTAAGGATTTGCCATAGTTTGCTGTGATCGACACAATCAAAGGCTTTTGCATAGTCAATGAAGCAGAAGTAGATGTCTTTCTGGAACTCTCTAGCTTTCTCCATAATCCAGCGCATGTTTGCAATTTGGTCTCTGGTTCCTCAGCCCCTTCGAAATCCAGCTTGCACTTCTGGGAGTTGGATCAGGGATAGGATCTCCATATGTAGTTGGACTCACAGCGCCTAAACGATGGGACTCCCTCCCACAGGAGGCAGAAATGGCCACCAGCTTGAAGGGCTTTAGAAGACAATCGGACAAATACATGGAGGGGAGGGCAATCAAAGGCTACTGGCCATGATGGCTCTGCTGTGCCTCCACAGTCGGAGGCAGAAAATGCTGCTGAATGCAAATACGTTGGCATCATCCATCAGGCTCTTCTTATGGTCTCATAACTCCAGCTGCCACCAGCTGCCAGAGACTTTGAGAGCTGGGGGTCCACCAGCATCTGGAGGGTCACATGTTAAATCCTGACAAGAGGCAGGCTGGTGTGGAGGACTCCCTGGTCCTGAATGAAGTAACTGTGCCTCTGAAGGACCAGGTGTGCAGCCTGGGAGTCATTTTGGACTCACAGCTGTCCATGGAGGCGCAGGTCAATTCTGTGTCCAGGGCAGCTGTCTACCAGACTCATTTGGTATGCAGGCTTAGACCCTACCTGCCTGCGGACTGTCTCGCCAGAGTGGTGCATGCTCTGGTTATCTCCCGCTTGGACTACTGCAATGCGCTCTACGTGGGGCTACCTTTGAAGATGACCCGGAAACTACAACTAATCCAGAATATGGCAGCTGGTGACTGGGAGCGGCCGCTGAGACCACATAACACTGGTCTTGAAAGACCTACATTGGCTCCCAGTACGATTCCGAGCACAATTCAAAGTGTTGGTGCTGATCTTGAAAGCCCTAAACGGCCTCGGTCCAGTATATCTGAAGGAGCGTCTCCACCCCCATCGTTCTGCTCAGACACTGAGGTCCAGTGGGCGTTCTGGCGGTTCCCTCACTGTGATAAGCAAAGCTACAGGGAACGAGGCAGAGGGCCTTCTTGGTAGTGGCACCCGCCCTGTGGAATGCCCTCCCATCAGATGACAAAGAGAAAGACAACTACAGTGGTACCTCGCAAGACGAATGCCTTGGAAGACGAAAAACTCGCAAGACGAAAGAGGTGTTGTTTTTTTAGTTGCTTCGCAAGACGATTTTCCCTATGGGCTTGCTGCGCAAGACGAAACGTCTTGCAAGTTTGTTTCCTTTTTAAAAAAACCGTTAATACCAGGGTGCATCCGTGCTTCGCAAGACAAAAAATCCGCAAGACGAAAAAACACGCAGAACGAATTAATTTCGTCTTGCGAGGTACCACTGTACCTGACATTTAGAAGACATCTGAAGGCAGCCCTGTTCAGGGATGTTTGTCATGTGTGACATTTTAATGCATTTTTAATCTTTGTTGAGAGCTGACCCAAGTGGCTGGGGAGACCCAGCCAGATGGGCGGGGTACAACTAATAAATTGTTGTTGTTATTATTATTATTATTCCCCATCCTTGGCTTGGATTAGTTTGTTCCCAAAGTGGGCAGTGCTGCCCCCAGGAGGTGATGAGATTACCTAGTCAAGCAGTGATGGCCAAACTTGCCCCTCCAGCTGTTTTGGGACTACAATTCCCATCATCCCTGAACACTGGTCCTGTTAGCTAGGGATGATGGGAGTTGTAGTCCAAAAACAGCTGGAAGGCCAAATTTGGCCATCACTGAAGTGGGCCGCTAAGGGGCCCAGGGGCCACTGAAGGTGAAAAAGACTCTGAAAGGTGGTATCACTGGATCAAGTTCATCAATTCTGTTGAAACTGTTAAACTGAATAGTTAAAAAAATGGATCTTGAATAAAATGTGCAATTAATTGTTTTGAATTTTTTCAACCTGAATAAGTCTTGCAAACTGCTATTCTGAATAATGCTTTTCATAGAGCAGGCTAGGGGGCACCAGGGGTGAGTTTATGGAAGCACAGGGGCTGGGAAAAGTTTGGGAAACCAATGGCGTAGATGTTGTAGCCAAAAGAGTCGTTCCTCCCTACCCCTTTCCCTTCTTTTACCAACCAGATAATGTTAAGTTCTTACCCCAGACTACTATTTGTACAGAAGGGGATAAGCAGTTTAAATGAAAAACCCAAACGTTTTGTAATATGAGTGGAATCCTTCATTTTCATTACATACAAACAAACAAACAAAATATGCATGATAAAGACTGGTTCCTTTTAGTGCCTTCATGGTAGTGGCTGTTTTAAAAAAGGCAACACAATGGAGGGAGAGGCGCAGGGAGAGAGATTACCCCCCTCCTTGTTTTTATTTCCCTTGCTGTGATGTGGGTTTTCTGTCATCATGACAAGTGTAAGGAAAAATGGCTTGCAGTCTGGAATTACGACGAAGATAATGCCTTGATCCGACTGTCAGAGAGAGAGAGAGATTAATTCTCCCGAGCAGAAGCTGGCTGTGTGTTACAGAGACTTCACACCTGTGGGAAGGATGGAACACATCCAGGGTTGGGACATGAGATTTTTATGGCACAGCGAGCCGTGGCAGAGAGACGTGCTCTGGTTCATGTCCCAATGTGAAGGCTTCACACATCAGAGAGGCAGTGGTGGTGCAGTGGTTAGAGTGTTGGACTAGGACCTGGGAGACAGCAGCGGACAAATCACCATCTGGCCACATGAGGCTGACTGGGTGTGACCTTGGAGCCACTCGCTGCTTCTCTACCTCACTGGGTTGTTGTGGGGATTAAAGGGGGGGTCTTTCAAGGTACTGGAAAACTCTTTGCAATCTGGATCTCCCAGCTCTATAACTTGATATTAATGACAGCCCATGTCTGAGAGGGTTGAACGAGGGTTTTAGCAGCCTCTGAGGACACAAGCAACTTATGGAACGATAACTTAATTAGTTCATTACATCACATTAGATATAAAAGTTGTGTTTATACTCCCACCTTTTTCTCCGATGAACTCAACGTGGCATTGCACACAGACTGGCAGAGGAACAGGAGTGTGGAGGGAGTGGACCGCCCCTGGCACCACTATTCCAGGAGGGTGCCATCGTGGTGGCCCCCCCTGGACACGTGCCACGCCCCCCTGCACACGCCGGGCGCCATGCCCCACAGGCAGCGCATCACACTCCCAGAAGGCGCGCCACCCCCCTGCGGGCGGTGTACCACGCCCCCGGGATGCACGCCCCACCCCTGCGGCAGTGTGTCACACCCCCTGGGGGTGTCACGCCCCCCTGGGGCTCCAGCCATGCCTCCACCTGCTCTCTGCCCCCAGTAGCGGAGCATGCAGCTTTGCCACTGTACACACACACACACACACACACACGGTAGCCAGGGTTCTGGGCGTTCCTGGCTTGCTTGCTGCTGGGCTCCTCCTGAACTCAGGGCAAGCATGCAGTTACCGGTACGTGGTAGCCTCTCCTCCACTCTCTGGAGTGTCTGCCGTGAACCATCGCTGCTGTTGTGCTTCTTTGCAGGAGGAGCAGAAACTGGAATCAAGCTGGGGGGTGCCAGAAGAGGGAGGGGTGGGTGGAATGGGTCTGCTGCAGCAGGAGCATTGAGGAGGGGTGTGCTGCCAAGGGGGTGGCAGATCCCACCCTGCAAGGAGTGCGTGGCAGCAAGTTTTGACCTCTGCATGCAGTTTCCCCACATTCCTCCGGCTGAAGAATCTGCATCATGAAATCTGTCGAACTGTGAATTTTGAAGGCGGTTTGCTTTGCATTAAAATGTGGACTTTAGGAGACTTAAGAACAGAATAAAATCTTGCCGGATCAGGCCACAGGGGGCCTCATCTAGTCCAGCATCTGGTACAGCCCTCATGCCTGGCAGTCACTGATAGCTTTATCTTCCATGGATTTGTCTGATTTTCTTTTACAGCCATGACCACCTCCTGTGGGACAGAGTTCCATAGTTTAGTTATGCACTGTGTGAATAAGTTACAGGTAGATAGCCGTGTTAGTCTGCCGTAGTCGAAACAAAATAAAAAAATTCCTTCCAGTAGCACCTTAGAGACCAACTACATTTGTTATTGGTATGAGCTTTCGTGTGCATGCACACTTCTTCAGATACACTGAAGCAAAAGTCACCAGACCCTGATATATGGTGAGAGGGTGGGGAGGGGTATGACTCAGAAGGGTGGTAGGAATGGGTGATTGGCTGATAGGTGTGGTAAACCTGTTGAGGACTGTTAATTACTGCAATTGGTCTTACAGGGAAAAGCAAGGGGTGAGATGGCTAAAAAAATTATCATGTATAATGAGATAAGAATCTAATGATTTGTCAGTTCCCACCACCCTTCTGAGTAATACCCCTCCCCACCCTCTCACTATATATAAGGGCCTGGTGACTTCTGTTTCAGTGTATCTGAAGAAGTGTGCATGCACATGAAAGCTCATACCAATAACTAACTGAGTTGGTCTCTAAGGTGCTGCTGTAAGGGGATGCGGGTGGCGCTGTGGGTTAAACCACAGAGCCTAGGACTTGCCGATCAGAAGGTCAGCAGTTCGAATCCCCGCGACGGGGTGAGCTCCCGTTGCTCGGTCCCTGCTCCTGCCCACCTAGCAGTTTGAAAGCACATCAAAGTGCAAGTCGATAAATAGGTACCGCTCCGTCGGGAAAGTAAACGGCGTTTCTGTGCGCTGCTCTGGTTCACCAGAAGCGGCTTAGTCATGCTGGCTGCATGACCCGGAAGCTGTACGCTGGCTCCCTCGGCCAATAAAGTGAGATGAGCGCGACCCCAGAGTCGGCCACGACTCAACCTAATGGTCAAGGGTCTTTAAGGTGCTACTGGAAAGGGTTTTTTATTTTTTTATTTTGTGTGACTAAGGACTTTCTTTTACCTGTCGTGTATCGCTGAACATTCAGCTTCATTGGTCACAGACCTATGGCACAGATCTGTCTCTGGCTAAGAGAAGGTGGAGGGTGGCTTAGATTTCACCAGTGCCCTCATGTAAGAAAATTTGCACAGAAGGGCAAATTGCTGAGGAGGAACCTAGTAAGGGCCCCTGCAACCAGGGACAGCAGGCTGCCACAACTGCTTCTGTCCAGAATTGCCCTAGAATTTCTGCTCTGCTCTGCTCTGAGAAAATTGCATGTTTGTAGATGTCCCTTGGCAAACCTTCCTCCTTCTGGGTGCTGGATTTAGCCTGAGTGGAAGGGGCGAATCTCCCACATCACACTGACCACAGCCAGGCCTTGTAATTTCCACCCTTGCATGGAAATTTAGGCCTGCTCCCTTCTTGAAGATGAAGCTGAACTGATTTAGCAATCTGCACAAATCTGGATTCCTCCTTCGAGGGCATGAGCCCAGGACAGCCTGTTCTTTGGACAGCTGGCAAATCTTGAGCAAGCTCTGTTTGAGGTATTGCCTCTAGAACCTGTTATGGAAAGAGCTCCAGATTGTGGCAAGTGGAAGCCCGGACCTCTGGACATGTACAAAGTGTCTTCTGCCAGAGCCCCATAGGGCAAACACACATTGAGACACAATTTAAACTGGTGCCTTCCTGGTTCATGCATAGGCTGCAACCCTAAGCCCAGTTACCTGGTCACACTGAATTCAATGGAACTTACTGTACGTCACTGAGTGGACGTGGTTAGGATTGCATTGAGTGGGGTGTGTGAAAATACTATCTCATGTTTAACCTCAGTCTCCAAGTGGGGAGAGGATCCAGGCCTTTGTTTCCTTGACATGAAGAATGTTTACCCAGGTTTTAGTTTCCTTAGTATGAAGATCAATGGATACTGAGGGATCTTTAGGATATATAGTTTTATTTACACATCTATACAACCTGAGCATAGGCTGAGGGGAGTGTGTTCATGGCACCAGCACCCCAGCAGACCTTGCTTCTCCTTTAGGTTTTCAGCAGAACCCCAAGTCACAGCTTTGGGGTACAGCACAGAGCAAGACATACCTCTGTCTCCCCAGCTTCCAGCATCATCCAAAATACCCCTCACTGTTCTCCCTCCTAAGATGATGTGGCATCCAGCCCCGTTGAGGTGAGAAAAAGCCCACCCACTTATCTTGATGGTAACCTCTTTGGACATGTACAAGAAGGTACTTAACTGGCAATCCAAGACCATTCCCTTAACAAAGGAACTGGTTTGGCTGGTTTCCTCATATATATTCTACCCCACATAAACAGGATCACAGATTTGGAATGGACCTGTGGATACCAACCAGACTGACTCCCCCCCCCCTCAAACCTATAACAATACCTTTGCATGGTATACACATGAAAACTGTTTTGGAGGCCTTGGCAGAAAGATAAGTGCATTCAATCAATAATAAATTTCATTCAACCTGTTGTCACCCCTGCTCTATGAAGCCATGCATGTTTGAATATCTCTGTGTGTATGTGTGTGCGAGTTTAGAGAAAAACAGTTAAGAGGCAACATGATAGAAATTTATAAAATTATGTGTGGGGTGGAGACAGTGGACAGAGAAATGTTTTTCTCCCTCTCTCATAACACTCGTGGGCATTAAATGAAACAAATGTTGGAAGAGTCACCATGCAGTTAAACTCTGGAACTCCCTTCCACAGGAGGCAGTCGCGCCTACCAACTTGAACGCCTTTAAAATAGGATTGGATAGATTCATGGAGAAGAGGGTTGCCTATGGCTCCTAGCCACAGTGGCTATGCTCTTGTCTCCACAGTCAGAGAGAGCAGTACCTGAATGCCGGAAGCCACAGGAGGGGAGATTTGCTCCTGGGTCCTGCTTGTGGCTTTCCCACTGGGGCATCTGGTTGGCCACCATGAGACGAAGATGCTGGATTAGATGGGGTCATTGGCCTGACCCAGCAGGATCTTCCGATGTTCTTATATCTGGGGTGGTGTTTGCAGGCTGCTTTCTCTGGCCAACAACGTTTGGCAGGGAAGCAGGCTTTTGCAGCAAGCTTTAGCTCCGGTGGATGGCTTTTGCTCATGCCTTTTACACTGGTCCCTGCAGATCAGCACCTGAATTATTCAGAGCACACACTGCTAGTACTACCCGCAGTGTGATGGAAAGCGCACAGAGCTCAAGGCCAACCGGGGGGGGGGGTTACACTGCTGCCTGTAGCTTTCCACAGCCCCTTCTGCTTTCAGCTATATTGGGTAGACAATTCGTTGCACAATCCCTGCTTCCCAAAGGCAGTTGGAGGCTTCAAGCAGCCTCTTCCAATCTCAGAAAACATCCTTCTTGTGGGGTGTAACTACTTATTTACAGACTTGGGGCTGCCACCCTTGCTTGTGATGCCACCCTCTGCCTGCCCACCTACCCCCCCCAACAACCCCTCCTTGCCAACCCTCCCCACTTCCTTTACAGCTTCCCAACCCCACCCCTCACATGTCCTTGCAGCTCCTCTGTGTCCTTCCACCCCTGCTTAATTCAAATCACTCTTTAAAAACCTGCCTTCTCTCTTCCGCCCCATTCCCTGAGTTCATGCAACCTCTTTCGGGGGGGGGGGTTAAATTTTGTGAAACAAATAAACAAGCACAAATCCAGGACTGAGATGCGGTACTACAGATTCTCCAATGGGGGCTGCATGATGACAGCCTTCCATATTTATGTACTTAGGAAGGTACAGCAGCCGAGCAGATGGGAGCAGGCAGAACCTGCAGAGGGCCAGTCCTTTTAAAGCTGCACCACTTTCTCAAAACAAAAACAAAACAAAACCCAGTGTCCTTCGACAACCCCCTTCCACTAGTTTTAAGATCATTTGACACACCCCCAAACCCCTGCAATGCACTAGACCAAGGGTAACCAATATGTTGTCCTCCATATGCTGCTGGACTACAGCAACCATCATCCCTAACCACTGGCCATGCTAAGGGGGGCTGATGGGAACTGTAGTCCACCTAACACCTGGAAGGCACTGCACTGCACTGGTCACCCTGATCTAGATGGAATAAAACAGCTTCCGGTGTTCCTCAGCCTTGGGAATTGGGAAGGGACTGTGCAGAGAGTAGTGCCTTTGAGCATGTACAAAGAGTCTCCCCTATCCCTGAACTAGTAACTCATTCCTCTGGAATTAAAGGAAATTACATCCTATATGGCATAAATCTACATAAGCTGTGTCCTTTGTAGCTAGGAGTGCCTTTAACCAGCTACGGCTGTTCCTGGAAAGGCATTTGGTAACGTATGCACTGCTGCACTGCGCTCTGCGTGGGGCTGCCCTTGGGTCTGGTTCTGAAGCTCCAGCGACTGCAGAGTGAGATGGCCAGATTGCTGGTGGGGTCACCTGGCCGACAATGTGTGGCCCCCTTGTTGAGGCATCTGCACTGGCTGCCCATCTGCTACTGAGCCAGGGTCAAGGCCCTTGTATTAATTCACAAAGCCCTGGAGAACTTGGGTCCAGGGTACCTAGAGAGCGCCTGAACCCTTACATCCCAGCTTGATCACTCAGATCATCAGCAGGAGCGTTGCTGGTCGTTATCTCAATTGGTGAGGGTAACTTGACAACAACATGAAACCAAGCCTTTGGTGTCTATCAGCCCAGCCCTGTGGAACACTCTGCCACAATAATAATAATAATAATAATAATAATAATAATAATAATAATAATAATAATAATAATTTATACCCCACCCATCCGGCTGGGTTTCCCCAGCCACTCTGGGCGGCTCCCAACAGAATATTAAAAACACGATAAAATATCAAACATTAAAAACTTCCCTAACAGGGCTGCCTTCAGATGTCTTCTAAAAGTCAGATAGCTGTTTATTTCCTTGACATCTGCTGGGAGGGCATTCCACAGGGCTGGTGCCACTACCAAGAAGGCCCTCTGCCTGGTTTCCTGCAACCTCACCTCTTGCAGGGAGGGAACCGCCAGAAGGCCCCGTGTGTCCTGGACCACTAGGCATTCCGCAGTTGCCAACTTTGGTGCCAACTTTTAAACACCTTTTGGAAAAGGTTATAATTGGCTGTAACTTACGTCTGTTGTAAATATATATATATATGATTTTAATTGCATGGTTTTATGTTTGGATATTTACAGCATAGCATTATATGAATATTTTTATAAAGAATGAATGAATGAATGAATGAATGGAACCGCTTTTGTGTTGGCCTGCACCTCTTGTTTCAGTTAGAAAATATACCCAGGGGGTGTGTGGGTGTTGGTGTGCGTGCATCTGATTGTGAGCACATCATCAAGTGGTTGTAAGGTTTTGTTTTCTGGCTTTCCTCACACAATACAAAAAAATCTGTGAATGCTTGGATGTGGCTGATTCATCCAAACAGCTGTCTGCATCCCCGCCCACCTTTTAATTCATCTTTTGCCTATCCACAATGAGATCCAGGGAGCTCCTGAAATGAATGGGGGGCACATCCCTTTGATTTAAAGGCTTTGTTTATGAAGTGGGGAGGGGTGGGGTGGGGAGAACGGAGACCCCGACCCCTCAACCAGCAAAATAATTGTCCTTTGCTCTGAAACTGAGAGGCTCTCTCCAGACCAAGCACAAGATGCAACCTATAATCAGGGCTTGGGTGGTGACTAATCTCCACCCACTCTGAAAATGTCCAATTATTAACAGATGAGGATGATAATACAGGGGGGTAGTGTTGATTTGGTTTGTTTTATTTCAAAAGGTCATCCGGCTGCAATGTACAGGCAGCCTTGGACTGTTCCCTTAATTTTTAAAATAAAACAACAACATGTGCTCTCTCGCCTGCATCCCTTTTGACTGCAGCAAGGGGGAAGGTACCTCGTTGACATGATTTGGTGGGTCTGAAAGAAATAATTCTAGACAGTTGCAAAAGGCCTGTGTGAGGCAGCCTTCCTCGACTGCCTTCTGGGAATTATTTTTGGGACGTGGGATGGCCTGGCAGGGTGTGGTCAGTTTGTGGGGAAGGCTCGTGGAATGGGTCCTCCTTTCCACCCACCAACCTATTCCCTAACCTTTCAGTTTTTCTGTTCTGCGATATGCAGGACATCAGGAGTGTGAGGGGAGGAATTTGGTTAAGGACATAGCCGAATGACAGCCTTCTTTCTTTTGTTGGCATCCAACTGCCTCGAGAAGCAATGGAGTGTGTATCTGGGAGTGAAGCCAATCTGCTGTGTTAGCAGCAACCAAGTGACCTACCAGGGGCACAAGTCTGGGCAGCGTGTCTGGAGGTCCTGGGCTGCGCAGACAACAAGACCCTCCTTTTGCCCACACTGATGTGGTGCAAAGGAGAGCAGAGCAAGACGTTTGGCACCAGCTTGGCTGGAAGGAGACATACAAGGCGCCATCTTGGGGACTCTGCTCCAGATTTGTGTATAATAATAATAATAATAATAATAATAATAATAATAATAATAATTATTATTTATTTATACCCCGCCCATCTGGCTGGTCTTCCCTGCCACTCTGGGTGGCTTCCAACAAAATATTAAAATACAGTGGTACCTCGGGTTACATACGCTTCAGGTTACATACGCTTCAGGTTACAGACTCCGCTAACCCAGAAATAGTACCTCGGGTGAAGAACTTTGCTTCAGGACGAGAACAGAAATCGTGCTCCGGCAGCGCGGCAGCAGGAGGCCCCATTAGCTAAAGTGGTGCTTCAGGTTAAGAACAGTTTCAGGTTAAGAACGGACCTCCAGAACGAATTAAGTATTTAACCCGAGGTACCACTGTACCGTAATGCATCAAACATTGAAAGCTTCCCTTCTCCTTAGCCTTTTCTTCTCCCAAAGATGTCCTGCAAAGCAGCAGAGGTTGAGGACCAGTTTTTTCCTTCTCCTAGATGGGCTCCCTTCCCAGGTGGACGATCTCCATCCACCTGTCTCCAAATTTTGTGATGAGGCTGAAGGAGGGCATGCGGCAGAGCCAGGGAGGTGTGTAGCCTGGAAAGATTTTGCAAGGGCCAGCCAGATAGAGATTCCCCACTGCTGGTTTCTGGAATATCACACCAAATGTGAGGTATATCATACAGAGAAGCAACTGCTACCCTCCCACCTGGGAAGGTTCAGCAGGGCTCTTAGCAGCCTCCCATTATCATTTCACGCAGGTTTGTGCCTCACACAGCGCCACCAAACACTAACTCACCGCTTGCTGCCTGAGCCTGAGCACCTTATCTCAAGGTTTTAAGCTGGGCCTGCTTCCCAAAAGCTCATCTCCCCCACCTCAATCGTTTTTGTTGAAGCAAGGTATGCAGCCCAGCAGGTGCCAGGAGCTGCCTCCCACAGGAACACTCCATGGCACCAGCGGTAACTATTCTCTGTAAACTCTTCGTTTCCAAGAGTACTTTCCAAAGATAATCTTCTCCACTGCATTCAGCAGGTGCGGTCTGGGGGTGAAGGGTGGGGTGGAGAGGTAATAAAAGTCTTGAGAAGCCAGAGGGTACTTCCAAAATGGTGCGCATTTAAGAATATAAGAACACAGGAAGAGCCCTGAGGCTGGATCAGGCCAATGGTCCATCAAGTCCAGCGTCCTCTTCTCAGTGTGGCCAGCCAGGTGTGTCAATGGGAAACCCACAAGCAGAACCTGAACATAGGAGCAATCTCCCCTCCTGTGTTTTCTAACAACTAGTATATCTCTGTCAATTTCTGTCTATTGGTGAGGGAGTCCACCTCCACAAACAAAATCCTTTTTTTAGAAAAAATGGGGCGGGGTGTGTTTGTGTTGAAACCCCACCACCGAGGCTGCTGTGTTCTATATCTGCCACTCTCAGCCACTTCACAGATGCCACGATGCCTCGCCCCCTCGGTTTTCCTTCCGGCAATCTGCTCTCACCAGTTGCCAATTAATTGCATATTGGTGTCTGCTCTCTTCCAGCAGTCTCGATAAACACAAGGAAGGCAGAATTTGAACAAACTCAGTCCTGACTGCTGCGGGGAGGGGGGGGAGGGGTCTGTTGGCAGGCAGAATGAAAATCTGTCATTGTCTCGGGCATGTTATCTGCTTGCTTTTGAAAGCAGACTTGTGGGGAAGGGGATGGGCAGAAGTGCTTTGCTGTTTCACTCCAGAGATGGTAAAGGATGCTGAGCTCCCAAGTGTTGCTGTGTTCTTGTCTTCTTCTTCTAAAGTGTTCGATACGTTAATCTTTATTGTCCTTGTCCCATACAGAACAACGAAATTGAAAAATCTACATAAAACATTCAAAACCCAACAAGCCTGCTATCCCAGCTATCCCAGCCTGGTTAGCCCCCTAAAAACTCTGATACCCCATTTTAAAATACAGTGGTACCCCAGGTTAAGTACTTAATTCGTTCCAGAGGTCCGTTCTTAACCTGAAAGTGTTCTTAACCTGAAGCATCACTTTAGCTAATGGGGCCTCCTCCACCTGCTGTGCTGCCAGAGCACGATTTCTGTTCTCATCCTGAAGCAAAGTTCTTAACTTGAAGCACTATTTCTGGGTTAGCGGAGTCTGTAACCTGAAGCGTATGTAACCCGAGGTACCACTGTACAATATACTCCCATAGAGACTCCTTACACTGTGTTTAAAACCAAAATCACATTTGGATAGAAGCTGTTTCTCAGGCGGCTAGTCCTAGTCTTGATAACCCTGTACCTCCTTCCAGAAGGCAGAAGCTGGAAGAGATCATTTCCAGGGTGCGCACTATCCTGCACTATTTCTGCAGGTTTCTTATGACACCTGGAAGCATAGATTTGATCCAAGGTGGGAAGAGTGCACCCAATTATTCAGGGTGGAAAAAGGCTTTTGTTTCTGGACTGCCCTTCAAGTCAAACACACACACACACATATATGCCAATTCTGTTTGTTTCAGATCATATTTTTGTTATGAGGGACTTCTTCGTGCAGCGTGAAAAAATGTTGGAAGATTAAGGACAGATAAAGTCCTTTGGCATGCAGCACGTAGTTAAACTATGGTACTCACTACCACAAGAGGCAGTGATGGCCACATCCGTGGACAGCTTTAAAAGAGGACTGGAAAGTCGGTAGAGCATGAGACTCTTAATCTTGGGGTCATGGGTTCGAGCTCCACGTTGGGCAAAAAGAGGTTGGACTAGATGACCCCCATGGTCCCTCCCAACTCCACAGTTCTATGATTATTTTAGGCACCTGTAAGCATTGCCTCCCCCTCCCTGATTTGCTTTGGCAATAATTGAGTCCCCAAATACTGTATTTTCCAGCAAGGCTAATGGACAATACAGTGCAGGCTATTGGCAACCAACCTCAGACCATCCGATTTAGACAGAGATTGCCTTGCAGACTGGAGCTTCAAAGGCAAAGCATGGAAGCCTCTAAGGAGACACAGACCTGCCAATCTCTCTGTGCTGGGGAAGAAGGCTAGTTTAAGAGGGGATGCTGTATAATCTGTCTGAAATCCGCCCATAAGGACCTGAGAAAGCCACAGCCTCTCTCTGCTTGGGTCAGGTCTTTTTACCATCTCCCCAGTAGTCACATCCCTTCATGGAGAGAACATACGATCTTGCTAATACGGTATCCTGCACCCTAGGCTGGGCTTTGGCAGATGTGCCAGCCGGTTTAGATGTGACTTTGCACAGTGGCCTCTGGATAACAAAATCTGTTTGAACTTGGCCCTGTAGACCACCGGCAACCAGGTCAAAGCCAAGAGAAGGGCGTCTCTAAGCATCTCCAAAAACCCTCTCGATCCAGACTTTGCTGTTGCTCAAGCCGCTGGGAAAGCAGAAAGAGGCGAGAGTCTATTCGGTGTGCAATCAATTCGGCGCGAGGGGAAGCCGCGCCGTAGTTTTGAGTACATGCACGATCTGTTCTCTCCTCCTATTTCCCGATTCCCAAAGGAAGGGAAGCGAGGAGGAGGGCGGGCCGGCAGCGCAAGCGAGGGGCCGGGCCGGGCCGGGTCGGGCTCGCCTTTGTCTCCTCCCTTCCCGCGGAACGAGCCAGCCGAGAGAAGGAGGCTGGATTGCGCCCGGGCTGAGTCCGCCTTTGCTGCTGCTGCTAGGTCGAACCCCCGGGAGGATTGGGGCCTGGAACAGAAGGAAGAGGAGCAGCGCCCGCTCCGCTCCACTCCCCGAGCCTAGGCAGGCTGGGGAGCGATGGTGGCCAGCGCCAGACACTGCTCTGTGGGGCTTTCGGCGTGGCGCCTCCTCCTCCGAGGAGACCCGCAAGTGGCGGAGACTGCTGCCAAGGTAGGGGCGCTGCGACACGGCCGGATCAAATGAACGCCCGCCTCGTTTGTTCGTGAGCAAGCCCCTCGGGGGTTCTGGTTGCAAGCGCGATTCAGAGCTTGTAATGGGGAGATGGCTCAGCGGCGATCGTGCGTTTCCTTCCATCGGGAATCAGGCCCAGGGAAGGCGGCGGCGCTGGCTCTGCCCGGCGGCAAGGCGTCCTGGCAGCAAGCTCTCTTGCACGCGGGGTGGGGGTGGGGGACTTGCTCCAGAGTAAGTGGGCGTTGGCGTGCTAGAATCAGGTGCGGGCTTGCTCGGGAGCAACAACCCGTACAGCGCTGGATGGCGCGCTTGGAAGCGGCGGCAGATGTTGCACGCGCTTCCTCCTGAGGGAACACTCCAGCTCCGTGGGATGCAGCGGGGTGGTTGCCTACTCCTGAGTAAACGTAGTTCCTGGAGTGGTTGTTTGTGACATGGGGCAGGGCCGTTTTTAGGTTTGATGAGGCCCTGAGCTCCTGAAGGTAATGGGGCCCTTTATTTGTCCAGCTGTCCTTTGTCAACAACGAATGGTCGCTGTTTTTGGTGTTGAATATATGCTATATGGGAATTGATGGACCTAATAGGTATCTCAAGCCGTTTGCACGTAACAAAATATGTATTTTATCAAAGTAATTGTTGAACTGAAATACAATTAAGAAGAAGTATATTAATAGTGAATCTGGGGGGGCCAAGAGAGTGGGGCCCTAAGCTAGAGCTTGTTTAGTTTATACGTAAATCCAGCACTGGATGAGCTCACGGGGGTCCCTTTTATATCCTCACAACAATCCGGTGAGGTAGCCCCCCCCCAAAAAAAAACAGCCCCAGCCCACTATCAGCTCCTTGTTTGAGCAGTAATAGCATAATTGCATAGCTCAACATTTAACACCAGACTTCTCCAACGTGGTTCCCTCCAGATGTTTCAGACTGTGACTGTGTTCATACCCTCTTATTTCATTTCCCCTCCATTCCCCTACCTCTCAATTCCTGCATTATAGCTTAGCTTTCCCTAGGACACAGAAGCACCTTTTTGGAATGCCTGCCAAATAATGTGCAAGTTTATCTCTCTTTGAGCCAGTGGTGGTGCAGTGGTTAAAGGGTTGGAGACTAGGACCTGGGAGGTTCAAGTGGGGGCTCAGCCCTGGAGCTCACTGGGTGACCTTGGGCCAGGCACAGCCTTCCATCCTGACCCCCCCCCCTCTCAGTCTTAGAAACTGATATATGAAAGCTAGGAGCTGAATGGCACCTCAAACCTAGGTTGTTGTGCACAGCAACGGAATGTCTAGGCGTCGTTTTTTAATAACAAGAATACTAAGCTGAAAATGAGTGAACTGCAGCTAGAATATTACGATCATTTTTCACATGGTCTAGTCCTCATCTGAAGAATGCAAAAAACAAAGTCATGCTTCCCCTCCCAACTCCCCCCCCCTAATATTCTTAAGAGGATCTCTTCTCCATTCTTCAGAGAATGGCTGGAAGTGGGGAGGCAGAAAAAAGACCATCTTTATTTCCACTCTGCAGACAAGCCCTGGATTCTCCCTAAAAACTCCTTTCCTTCATATAAATAGATCTTTTTGGCACCACAGTTAACACATATTAAAGGCCTACAAAACTGATGGCAGAGACACCACCTTGAGTGTCCAGTTTGCAAACCTAGGACTTAAGTGTCCTTCAAAGGTCCCACTCCAAAATTTGTTTTGATTTTAAGCATCTCTGTGAGAGTCTGAGGTAGATAACACTTTAACAAGCACTACTTAAACCAGTGATGGCCAAACTTGGCCCTCCAGCTGTTTTGGGACTACAACTCCCATCATCCCTAGCTAACAGGACCAGTGGTCAGGGATGATGGGAATTGTAGTCCCAAAACAGCTGGAGGGCCAAGTTTGGCCATCACTGACTTAAACTGTCAAAAACTAACTGGCTTGTATATTTCAAATTAAAAGCACATTATATATTAAAAGTATATTAAACAAGGTAACTAAAACCTAAACAAAACATGTTGGGTTGAAAAGAAAAAAAAGTTTTCAGGCCCCCAATCCATGCACATTTTACTTGTGAGGAAGCCCCATTGAACATGGTTGGGATTTACTTCCGAGTATCAGTGGCAATTTTAATCTGAAATCTTAGGCACAGTATTGCACCCAGAGCTCAGAAACTGCTCGCATTTATTAAATTCCCTGTTGCAAAACGTGCCTTGAACAATGGGAGTTTCAAACACCGCCTACCTCAGAGTTGTTGTGAGGGTTTAAAGATGGGGAGACAGAGAACTATGTTCACTATCTTGAGCTCCTTGGAAGAAAAGGTGGGATAAAAGTGCAAGAAATAACTAATAGATTTCTGTATTGTTTGCAAATGGATATTTTTTTCTGGAAGCAAATGACACAGAAATAAATGAGCAGTAAACTTGCGCAGTATTCCAGTGGCGTTCAGAAAGTGGTTTTCACGTCACGTGTAAGCTTCAAATCTAACTTGGAAAATTAACAGGGAAACATCTGGAAAATGGAGGAAACTACCATGTGAATTCAGCTTGTAACTCCCACAGACCCCAGCCAGCATGAAGGCTGAGGAAGGCTGTTCTAGCCATTACACCACACCACTTATTTTACTTGCATCTAGTGCAAGGAGTTCTGTGCAGGCTGTTTGGGAGCTCGGGCTGGAATGCAGTTTTGGAAAGAGGAAACAACTTCTCTGTGTTTGAAGTTGCTGCTGGTTATTCCACCCGTCTTTGGCCGTCCTCCCTCAGTGACTTTCTTTGTAAATTGCCAAACTGGGGTTGGCAAGGGTTCAAATCCCCACTTAGCTATGATGGGCCAACCTCAGAGGGTTGCTGGGTGGATAAAAGTGGGGTTCGAGAAGCATGCATGCTGCCCAGATAGGGCATATCATTTTACGGGAATAAAATGCAATTTTTGCTAATTTCTTAAGTGATTAGTCTTAACAATATATTTTTGGGTGTGAGGAATTCAAATCTGCTATTATTTTTGTGACTGGACAACATTTACGGTAACTTGGCAAGTCTACGTCTGATGAGGAAACACATAAACTGCTTTCAGAAAACCAAATAATTTTTATTTTACCACCTGAAAATTTCATTTCATTTCACTTTTAATTAGTATACTGCCTTTCTGTATTACTATACACAAGGCAGTTTACAAGCTGAAGAAATAACAAAGATCACACACCTTATAACAATCTGATTCAGTACAAAAAGCCATAATAACATAACTTTCAAATAAACAATGTATCAAAAAAGTAATATTCAATAATCCATTAGAATATAATAGTACACAATAAAATTTAATATCAGCAAATAATAATTAAACAGAAATTCGCTCTTAATAAATAATTACTAAACTGTAATCAATAAAAATAACAGCAATTCACAATGCTTAAAATACCACAATGCATATAAAACCATGTAAAAAGATCAAATGGAGAAACAACACACAACGTATAAAATGCCAAATGGTAATGATAAAGGATAATAAATTATTGTTATTGTTGTTGTTATTATTATTATAACTGCAAGTACTTGGCAGTCATTTTTAATGATTTCTTTGCAGTTTTATACACAATTTACTTACTAAGCGAAACTAAATTATATCAATTTAACCAAAATATCTTTTGAATTCCCAAGTCATGTTGCAACTTTTTAGCATCTCTCATTTTTGTAGTTCGAAAGTTGAAAAATTCAACACGCCAGCGAAAGGTGCAAATCCCTGCATTTGTGTAACAAACAAAACAATGGTGCCCTGAAATGGCTAGGCTGAGACTACCTCGAGAAAGTTGCCCCGAATGTTCAATGAAGATTTGAACCCAGAACCTCCTGGCCTAGCCTCTGTGCTCTCTGCCTGATGCTTCACACTGGCCTTGATAATGCAACAAAGCACTGCAGACCCTCCCTCCCAAAAAGGGGGGTGTAGCTGGGGGGAGGGCTGTGACTCCGGGGTAGAGCACCTGCTTTGCATGCAGAAGGTCCTGGGTTCAGCTTCCCACCTCTCCAGTCCAGGTGGGGTTAGGAGAGCCACTGCCAGTCTGGGTAGCCAATACTGAGTTGGGTGGAATGGTGTAAGGCTTCGGACATTAAACCACCTTGTATTAAGAGACAAGGACTAGAATGGTGCTTAATTTTTTAAGGAGCAGGCTAAAACTTAATATCTGAGCACCTGCTCTGTTTGCTGAAGGTCACAAGCTCAATTCCCACGCCACCCTAGCACCTCCCCACACCTGGTAGGGCTGGGAAAGCTGCCACCCTGGAGCGCTGCTACTGATCAGTGTTGACCCTGCTAAGCTCAATGGATCAGGGGCTGACTTGTTTATGAGGCAACCTCCCTTGGTTCTTAATATTATATTAAAAAGCAGACCATTTTGTTAGCATCGCTCATGAGCTGGGAAATGTCCCTAGGCGCTGAGCGTTGAAACAAAATGCGGTCATCTTGCCATGTCTCTGTCTCTCGCTCTCCTGGCTGCTGCTATGGAAAGAAGGTGGATGTTCCGTTCCTTACCCTTTTTTTCACTTTCGCTTCTTAATTATTCCCGGCTGGTGAGAAACTGAGTTAGATGATAAGAGAACTAAGCAGATTTCCAGCAGCTGCTGAGATAACCACTCTGGCTTCTAGTCTTTGCTTTGAAAGTTTGTGGTGGGAAAGTGGAGGAGGCGCTTCCTGCCTTCTGAGGTGTCAATTTGTTGACATGTTTCTGTTATTCCTCCTGTTTCTTGGCTCGGTGTACAAAGCAAGCAGCCAGAAAATCAGAGGATGTGAATTTTTTTTTTTTTAAGGGAGGAAAAGCGAGAGTCAGCCAGCTGCTCTCCCCCCCCCCTCAACCCCCCCCCCCAATTGCAAGCATCACAGACTTGGATAAAAGTGACACAGCTTTTATTAGAATTTTACAAGTCAGTTCAGTGTCTTGTGATGCTCTGGGTAAGACCTCCAAAACCTTGCTGGTTTGATGCTGGAATCTTCAGAGTGACCCCATGAAGGGGGAACTGTGCTTGTTATACCTATTTGGCAGAAGGAATGATGCTTATCTTAGGCCTTTGGGGTCCATGCATGGCTGAGGGAAGGCTATCATTGCCCCCCTGTATGCTTCCTAGTCCCCCCCCCAAAAAAATTCCATAATGTCCCATTCATTCTCAGTCCTAAGGAACTCTCCTTGTAGCTTGACTCTCCTTGTAGTTATGAACTATCTCTATAGAGATATATAGTACGTTTCCGAGCACAATTCAAAGTGTCGGTGCTGACCTTTAAAGCCCTAAATGGCTTCGGTCCAGTACAGTGGAACCTCTGGATGTGAACGGGATCTGTTCCGGAGCTCTGTTTGCATCCTGAAGTGAACACAACCCGTGTCTGTGCGTGTGCCCAGGTTGCGATTTGCTGCTTCCGCGCATGCGCATACGTCATTTTGAGCGTGTGCGTGAGCGGCAAAACCTGGAAGTAAGTGCTGCGGAGTGCAACCCCAAAAATGCTCAACCCGAAGCATATTTAACCCGAGGTATGACTGTATACCTGAAGGAGCATCTCCGCCCCCATCGTTCTGCCCGGACACTGAGGTCCAGCACCAAGGGCCTTCTGGTGGTTCCCTCACTGCGAGAAGCCAAGCTACAGGGAACCAGGCAGAGGGCCTTCTCGGTGGTGGCACCCGCCCTGTGGAACACCCTCCCACCAGATGTCCATGAGAACAACAACTACCAGACTTTTAGAAGACATCTGAAGGCAGCCCTGTTCAGGGAAGATTTTAATGTTTGATGCATTACTGTATTTTAGTATTTTGTTGGAAGCTGCTCAGAGTGGCTGGAGAAGCCCAGCCAGATCGGCAGAGTATAAATAATAAATTATTATTATTATTATTATTATTATTATTATTATTATTTAGATAGTTTCTGCACTGATTCCTGCATTGCAGGGTGTTGGACTAGATGACCCTTGGAGATCCCTCCCAACTCTACGATTCTTTGGGATCTTACTTTATAGGCTATGTTTTACAGCAGGCTTTGTCAACCTGGTACAGGAACTTCTGCCTATAAAAATTTGGTAGCTCTGTGTCAAACAGGCACAAGTGTTATCTACATGGGGATTCTTTTGTATGTAAAAAGCAAACTGTGTGCTTGTTTGTTTGTGTGTGTGGTTTCTGTCAGGTTTGGTGACTGCCTTTTCTTTGATAGGCTGCTATGATTACAGTATTTACTCGGCATGCAAAATTTAACTGACCTGGCCAGCTTGGCAAGGAAGCTCTTTTACTGTTTGCAGATTATTATTGCACAGGCTGCTCCACAGCCCTCCATCTCCTCCTCCTAGCATTCCTTGAAGCAAACAGCACAAGATTCATGTGTGTGTTTCTGCCTTCACAGGTGCTCACTTGAGGCTCATAGGCAACACCTCGCCTAAAATCAGCTTGTGGATGGTGGCAAGGATAGCAAAGCTGTTCGGAGAATTGCAGACGATTTGCATGCATTATCTCCGTAGGCTTAGCTGGACCCAGGCCAATAACCTGCTTGTATTGTCAGCCTTAGTCCTGAGTCATATGAAGTCATAGTAGAGAGTGTCTCTGAGCCTCTGCAGAGTGTACATTGTGTGGCAAGTGTCAGCTGCATGCATGCATGGCAGACTAGCAGTACAGTGGTACGTCAGGTTAAGTACTTAATTCGTTCCAGAGGTCCATACTTAACCTGAAACTGAAACCAGGGAACAGAAAATAAGCACAATAGAAACATTTCTCCCCTTCTGTGGTTTCCAGCAACTATTCAGAACTTATTGTTTGTTAAGATCGCATCAGGGTTCTGGTAACGGGCAAGATTCAGATGGCATCAGAAGAAAACATATTATGTCCTTCAGGTATGTTGGAGATCTAGATGTGTAGAATATCTGATGCTGATGAAGCAAAGGGAGAATCTCAAAGGGAGACAACGATTTCCAAATCAGGATGGCAGTTCCACAGATTGAGTAGTTGAGGAATGAACTATTGCATGATTGCTGATTATGTCCAACCAAGAGGGGCACTTTAGGATGAACTTCAGCGTAATCTAAACCAGAGAAGACTTGGGCTAATGATCATCTGATAAATGGATTTTTAAAAAATCAAATGATTTCTGACCCTTTCAATATAGCTTATTTAGCATAGGGGATGGAATGGGCTGACTGAATTTTCAAACTGTATGCCTACTTTTCTCCCCTGTTGGCAGAAGAGCTGTGCTACTTTAAATGGATTAAATAAAAGTGTTTTTTTTTTTACAAAAGAAGAAGAAGAAGCATTTCTTCCTCTGACTGTCAGAGCAGAGCAAACATGGCTAGTAGCCACCCATCGCCTTCCGCCACCCCCATGAATTGTCTCAGTCCCCTTTTAAAAATAATCCAGGTTGGTAGCCCCCACTGCCTCCTGCTGGAGGGAGTTACGCAGTTGGGCTTTGCACTGTGTGAAAAAGGACTTTCTCTTATCTGTCCTTCCAGGATTCAGCTCCATCGGATGCCCAGTAGTTCTAACATTACGAAAGAGACAGGGAAACTTCTCTCTGTGTGCTTTCCCCATGCTGTGCATCGTTTATTATAAACTCCAATCATGTCTCCTCTTACTCTCCTTTCCTCTAAAGTAAAAGGTCCTAACCACTGCAACCTTTCCTCATTTGGGAATCGCTCCATCTCCTCGATCATCTTTGGCCGCCCTTTTCTGAAACCTTTCCAGCTCCAGCATATCCTTTTTGACCCCGTGACGTGCACAAGCGAGGCAGATTTGTATGTTCCTTGTTGTAAGCTCCTTGTTCTGTGGCATCTGAGATTCCACCAGGCTCTGCCCACACACCTAAGCACCAGCTCCTGTTTGTGGTTTCCAACATTAGAGCGTTGGTCAAGGAGTTGTGACGCCCACTTTCCAATCCTTGCTCTGTTCTGAAGCTCAGGGAACACCAGGCCATTCAGTCACTCTTAGCCTAACTCTACCTTGCAGAGTAGTTGCACAAATAATTTTGAGGGTGCCACTGCTGAGGGGGAACCATGCATACTGCCCCTGGCCTGCTCTGGGGAAACAGGACAGGTTAAAAAACCGTTTTTCATGGAAATATACCTTCGCAGCAATAATGGGTGCAGATTTGATGACTTCAGTGTGATACAGTGGTACCTCGGGATGCGGACGGGATCCGTTCTGGAACTCCGTTTGCATCCCGAACAGAACGTAAGACGTTTGTGCACGGGTCATGTTTTGCCACTTCCGCGCATGTGCGTGACGTCATTTTGACCGTCTGCGCATGCACTAGTGGAGCACAACCCGAAAGCACTCAACCTGAAGTGTATTTATCCCGGGGTATGACTGTATTCTTAGGAGCAGAAGTGCTGTTCCCCCACCCAAAAAACCCCAATCCTTTCATTGCACAAACATAAAGCTTTGCTGTGTTTTTATTTCCCCCGGTGCTGTTTTTGTTTTTTAAATGAAGAGGTTCGTGGAGTACCTTTTTAGTGGCCTTGCCAGAACGTAGGCCCCAGTGTGAGATTTTGAGCCGAACTGCAGCCTGTGGGTGGCAAGTGGGGGGGGGTGTGTGCGGAGAATTTAGATGCCCTCTGCTGAGGTTATGAAGGGGGAAAGAGCTGGACCCAGAGACATGGGCTGCTGCCAAGAGATTTACGGCAAACAACGGGGGGTTGGGGTGGGGAGCAGGCGCCAAGGTAATAAAGCAAATGACTTCAGCAGTAGCCTTTAAAAAGAGGATTGCCTCATCGCCCAAGTGAGAATGGCAAGATTCACCTGCCAATAACTCTCTTGGTGGGGCTACGTCACTTGGGCTTTGGGCTTGTCTGGGCGCTGCTGGCAAAAGGCTGGAGGCCTGTGGATGAAGTGGAACCCACCCACCCATATTTTGAGGGGTCAGCACTTTTACAGGCTTCACCATAACTCCACCTCCCGTTGATTCAAGATGCCCCTGCAGGAATATTCTGCCTTTTGTTGCTCTAACCAGGGCTGTGTGTAAAAAGCATGTGGGTGCTGAGTTGTCAGTGGCTGAGCATCGGACTAGGGCTTGGGAAACCAGGATTCGAACCCCGGACTGGGTGACCTTGAGGGCCAGTCACTGCCTCTCAGCCTAACGCACCTTGCAGGGTTGTTGTGGGAGAAGTAGGAGAAGCATGCACACTACCTTGAGCTCCTTGGAGAAAAAGTTGGTGCATAAATGCAGTCAACCAATCAATCAATCAATACTATAGTCAGCCAGCCAGAGGCTTCGTACTACAACTGCCCTGGACCTGGTCTCTGTAGCAGGGCTGTGGCTTGAAAGTGGAGCCCCCAGTCTTTTAATCCATTCTCTAAATATCTTGCCCTTCTCCTCACCCCTTTTAAAAAGTGAGGACCCCTCCACACACACACACCTGGTCCTCATTCCCCAAGAGGCCAAATTCTGTACATTAATGTGAATTTCTGTCATGGGCCCAATCCACAAGTCCTCTTTAAGTGCCTAGCAACATTCCTTTAGTGCAGGCTCTTGGCCGGGGTAATGGCGGTTTTGCCTAAAACTCAGGGAAGGCTGAAGCAGAACTTTGGCCTAATCTGTCTTGACTCTTCTTACATTCCTTAAAATGAGGAAGGATTTCATGTAGGGCTTCCCTGGCTCCTGATCCTGAGGCTGGTGCAGAATGCTGCAGCGTGGTTGCTGGCAGGCGTGAGGCCTCGTCAACATCTAATACCTGCGCTCAGAGATCTGCACTGGTTTCTGGCCTGCTTCCGGGCCATGTTCAAGGGGTATTGCTGTTAGCGTATAAAGTCCTGAATAACTTGGGGCCAGTTTACCTACGAGATTGCCTTGCCCCACATTTGCCTACTCAAGCACTTCAGTCGGCAGAAGAAATCCATCCTTGAGAATACAGGTGAAACTCGAAAAATTAGAATATCGTGGAAAAGTTCCTTTATTTCAGCAATTCAACTTAAAAGGTGAAACTAATATATGAGATCGACTCATGACATGCAAAGCGAGATATGTCAAGCCTTGATTTGTTATCATTGCGATGATCATGGCGTACAGCTGATGAAAACCCCAAATTGACCATCTCAGAAAATTAGAATATTCAAGGAAATCAGCAAAACAAGGATTGCAAATCGAGCAAGATTGGACCTCGGAGAAGTAGAAGCACATCTCGCTTTGCATGTCATGAGTTGATCTCATATATTAGTCTCACCTTTTCAGTTGAATTACTGAAAGAAATGAACTTTTCGGCGATATTCTAATTTTTTGAGTTTCACCTGTAGTATCACAGAATTGTAGGGTTGGAAGGGACTCTGAGGATCATTTAGTCCAACCCCTGCAATGCAGTTGTCCTGTATAGGGATCAAACCTGTGACCTTAGCGTTATCAGCACCATGCTGTAACCAACAGTGCCGCATCTTCCACTCTTTGGAACTCCCAGCCTCTTGACACCAGGCAAACACTTTCGCTGTCCTCTTCTCAGTACCTGCCAGCTAGCATTTTTGTTCAGACGAGCCAACTTAGATATTTAGAAAGCTGCTGTGAGCTTTAACCTGTTTCTCGTCTATTGATTGATTGAATTTATTTATATACCGCCCTATACCCGATGGTCTCAGGGTGGTTCACATACGTTTTGAAATATGGCAACCCTAGTAGTGTCATCACTAATAGAGTTAAACCACAGAGCCTAGGACTTGCCGATCAGAAGGTCGGCGGTTTGAATCCCCACAACAGGGTGAGCTCCCGTTGCTCAGTCCCTGCTGCTGCCAACCTTTGGCGTCTGCTCTGTGGAACGCCCTCCCAGCAGATGTCAAGGCAATAAACAACTATTTTACTTTTAAAAGAGAACTGAAGGCAGCCCTCTTTAGGTAAAGGTAAAGGTACCCCTGACCATCAGGTCCAGTTGTGACCGACTCTGGGGTTACACGCTCATCTCACTGTATAGGCCGGGAGCCGGCACTTGTCCGCAGACAGCTTCCGGGTCACGTGGCCAGCGTGACTAAGCCGCTTCTGGCAAGCCAGAGCAGCACACGGAAACGCCGTTTACCTTCCTGCTGGAGAGCGGTTCCTATTTATCTACTGGCACTTTGCGGTGCTTTTGAACTGCTAGGTTGACAGGAGCTGGGACTGAACAACGGGAACTCACCCCGTCGCAGGGATTCGAACCGCCGACCTTCCGATCGGCAAGTCCTAGGCTCCATGGTTTAACCCACAGCTCTTTAGGGAAGTTTTTAATGTCTGATGCTGTACTGTTTTTAATATTCAGTTGGAAGCCGCCCAGAGTGGCTGGGGAAACCCAGCAGTTCGAAAGCACATCAAAGTGCAAGTAGATAAACAGGTACTGCTCCGGGGGAAGGTAAATGGTGTTTCCGTGCACTGCTCTGGTTCGCCAGAAGCGGCCTAGTCATGCTGGCCACATGACCCGGAAGCTGTACGCCGGCTCCCTCGGCCAGTAAAGCGAGATGAGCACCGCAACCCCAGAGTCAGCCACAACTGGACCTAATGGTCAGGGGTCCCTTTAACTAGTAGTGTCATCACTAATAGAACTGGGAAAACTCTGTGAAAGGATGGAACTGTTGTTTATTCTTCTTAATAATACTTCCTATTTGTTTGTGGTATCTGTTTTGTAAACCGCTTTGAGGTGATGGTGGTTTTTGTATGAAACAAAGCAAATACTGTAAATAAAATGTAAAGATATATCATAAGGACGGGCGACCCAGCTGCTGGTTGGGAGCCTTGGCAGAAGGCCCAGGGGGGAATGGACATCTGGAAGGTGTTGTGGGGCCCTGGCAGATGTCAGCAGAGAACACAGGTGATGGCATCAGAAATGTGCCCCCTACAGGGCTCCGGCCTGTGGCAAGCAACCTGGCACCGCTGGTGAGGGCGGGCATGGAAAGCGCCCCGTCAGCGTGGCCGAGATTGGTGATTAATTTGTCACGGACTCCTTTCCACGCTTTTCCTGACAGAGCTCATAAATCCTCATCTACTCTGCTCCTGAGCTCCAGCAAGCCAGGCAGATTGGAGGAGGCAGTTGGCGGGCTGCGCACACTCGCGCTCATTACTGCTTCTGTTACCCATGTCTGCATTTTCTCCCCTCCCTCCTGGCACACCCAACATTTTTTGGGGGGGGGACGGGGGACAGTAGGCCTTCTAAGCCAGGGCAAAATCAGCAGCGTGGAAGAGAGAGAGAGAGTGTAAACACTAAACCTATTGGACCCAGCATTGGTATCTCCTCAAAAGAACTCAGCACTTCAGTATGGCAACACCTGAACTTTGGAACTCCCTGCCTATAGGTATTGGGCAGGTGCCTCCACTGTACTCTCTTTGACAACTGCTATAAACATTTTTATTCAGGCAAGTCTACTCAGGTGTTTAGGGCGCTGCTGCCAGTTTAATCAGTCTTTGGTCTGATAATCTGATGGTTCTATATGGTTTCCGTAAACTGCTCTGAGGTTTGTTTGTTGCTTTACAATCAAGCAGTGTATGAAGGTTGTGAAATAAACAAGAGGCATGTCAAGAGTTCTGTTTAAGGATCCCGCAGGCAGAGCCCTACCTGAGACCCTTGAGAGCTGCTGCCAGTCAGAGCGAGAGGCAGTCCTGACCTAGACAGGCCAGCGCTTTGACTCGGAATAAGGTGTGGTGTGCATAAAGGCCATACATTTAAGGCAGGTTCCCCTGTCCCCCCAAGTCCTGACAGTTGTAGTTTGCTAAGGGTGCTGAGAACCTGCCCCTATTCCCCTTGCAGAATTGTAGCCCTGGAAAGAGAATATTGGGTGGATGTTAACAACTCCATGTACAATTTAATTTTATGTAATAAAATTAAAGCAGATGGGAGCACAAAATGGCCATTCTAGGTCATTTGTGCTGTTAATAATATGGTCCTGATACATTTTTTTAAAATCCCCATTCTATAACTAAGGCACACCTGATGCTAATTTACAGAGAGGCTTAGTAAGGGCAGCCGCCCAGACAGACTTTTACTGAGATGGCTTCAGTCCTGAGCCTATAGCCTAACACCCTTTGTGGGTCCAGCATTTGTGGGGCAGCAAGATGAAGAAGGTGCAAATACTTAAATAATCAGCAGTTAGCAAAATATACATATCTATATCTGTATCTTTATCTGTATCTGTATATTGCGCATTGCCAGCCCAAGGTAAAAGCAGTCTATCTGAGCAGCAAGATCTTTAAATTCCAGCAATAGTCCTTTCCTGCGCATGATTTTTCATTCTTGCGCTGCAAAGCAGACTTGTTATCTCCAGTGACAAAGTCCACATTTGAAGGGCCGAGGGCAGCAGAGATAAAAGCTTGTAAAAAAAAAAAAACCTTTTCCAAAGGATGCTGAAGAATGCATGGTTCCTGGACTTTGGACTATGACCTAAGAGGATCGGGCCGAGGCATTTTGCTGCAGATCCCATGGGCCACCTTCCCACCTCTTAGCACAGGGCCCAATCCTCTCCTCCCATGAAGTTCTCTAGGACCCTGGTCGATCCCAGGTGGCTGTGGGAAATTCCCTACAGGGTTACCCCCTCTTGTTTCTGACATAATTCCTGTGCCCGTTAACAGATTAAGTGATGCCACACAGAAATTCATCAAGGAAGTCCCTCTCCCTCCCCCATTCCGCCAGCTTGGCACAGGAAACTCACCAGGTGTGACCTTGGAGTCATTGCCTCTCTCTCAGCGCACCTTACCTCGCAGGGTTGTTGTGGGGGGTTAAATGAGGAGGTGCGATATAAATGATATAAATAAATAAATGGTACCACTTATAACAGGGGTCAGCAAACTTTTTCAGCACTTTCCCTCAGACCTTGTGGAGGGGGCGAACTATATTTTGGGGGGGGGGTGATGAATGAATTCCTATGCCCCACAAATAACCCAGAGACGCATTTTAAATAAAAGGACACATTCTACTCATGTTAAAACACACTGATTCCTGGACCGTTCGCAGGCCGGATTTAGAAGGCGATTGGGCCGGATCCGGCCCAATCGGATCCGAACATAGGAACATAGGAACAGGGGCACCATTCAGTCTCCCGACTCTTCTATGCTGGACCCCAAATTGCCAGATTGCCTGCCTCTCCCAGTTTTCCTTTTTAAAAAGCTCATTTTAAAAAGCACAAAACTTTGTTCACGGGGCACCTGGAGTGTCACATGCCACCTTGATTTTGCTACCACCCTGCAGATCTGCGCCCAGAGTGCTTCTGAGTTCTTAGCAATGCTCCTTCATGGATATTCAGGGAGACCTGTCCATCTTGCATTTGTTTTAGTTGGGAGCAGCTGCCCTCCAGGGTTCCCAGGTAGAGCGGCATCCTTCTCACCATCTCCTTCCTGACCCTTAAAAAGGAAAAGAACAAGGGGGAGCTGCCAGGCTTGAATCTGTCCCCTTCTGCACTCTTTGCCGTGCTGGAGGTGGGAGCCCTCCTGCCTGTCCCTTTAAAAGCCCCTGCCTGCTGCAGAAGGAGTTAATAATATTGGCTTTGTCTGCGAACTGGCTGAGGATTGTTCCCTGTAGACTGCATGCTGGAACAGTTTCCTGAGGCCGCAGGGAGCTGGGCTGGGGCCAAGAGCCAGCATGCTGAGCCCGGCTGCTCACACCATACAAGGAGGTCTGATGAGGAGAGGAGGCTTACTTCCTGCTGATGGGTTGGTGGGTGAGGGCTGGAGGAGATGAGATACCAGCCTTTCTTCCCTCCTCCACTGTCTGCTCCTCACCTGCAAAAACAGAAAATGGAAAATTCTGGAAGAGACCGGGAAGCGAAACTCACCATGGTAAGTAAGATCATGTAAGCTTTGCTGTCCGGAGTTTGTGTTGCTCAGAAAACAAAACCATTCCAGGGTGGCTCATAGTGCATGCTTTCACCATCGCCTCCTTCCGCCTGCAGGCCCAAAGAAAATTCCTCTCGTTCTTCTGGAGCTGCAATCTGGCACTCCAGTTTACACTCCTCCTTCCAACGGTGGTTTTAGAAGGAAAAAAGATCCCCAAACAACCAAACTGTGTCTCAAAAACAGGATGCTCTTTTTATAGCCGGCCTGGTTGTATTTCACGCAAAGGGTGTTTCCCCCGCCTTCCTCCTGAGGACTCAAATCTGTGCAATTTATGGAGAGGAGGGGAAATGTTGCGTTTTGCCACTTTCTTCTTTTTTTGCAAGCGCAGGCACAGTGTTTCCCGTTTCCTCGTCCACAGTGTATTTTGGTGCCTGGGGCTGCATTTACCCAGACTGGTATGTGCCACCAGAGATGCCTCAGGTGATTGTGGGAAGTTCTCACAGACGGAATGAAAGCCCTGAAGGGCAAAAGAAACAGCAGCCTCATTGACAATTTCATTTCCCAGAAGGTAGAAGAAGCAACACGGGGATCATCTATATTGGACCCGGTCCTCACCGATAGGGAGAAACTGATTGACCAAGTGGAAGTACTGGGAAACTTGGGAGGAAGTGATCATGTCCTCTTGGGTTTCATGATACAGAGGCAAGGGAAAGTTGAGTGTAGTTGGACATGCGCTCTGGACTTTAAGAAGGCCAGTTTTGAAAAGCTGAAGGAGCTACTGGGTGAGATCCCATGGTCAGAAATACTCAAAGAGAAGGGAGACCAAGATGGATAGGAGTTTCTAAACGGAGAAATATTGATATAGTTTAGTTGGTTAGAGCATGGTGCTGATAACACCACAGTATTCCAGGTGTGGTCTGACCAAGGCAGAATAGCGTGGGACTATGACTTCCCTTGATCTGAACACTCTTCTTCTTCCTTGGCGATCCTTTGTAGCCAAGTAAGATTGTCTTCCATGAACATGGTCTAAATAGTGAGTCTGTAAGTGACTGTGGAGGCCAATTCTGGATCCACACTTCCTTCCACAGGCGTGACATAGGTTTCTGGAGCAGGAGTTGATCATGGCTGAGGGTTTGCCAAGTGTGCCTTCCTCTTTGCACATTTCTCTGTTTCGTCCTGAGTTCAAGTGTCTTCAAAGCTCACGACACCTTTGATAAAGGCTGTTCTCCAATTGGAGCGCTCACAGGCCAGTTTTTCCCAGTTGTCAGTGTTTATACTACATTTTTTTTTAGATTTGCCTTGAGAGAGTCTTTAAACCTCTTTTGTTGACCACCAGCATTACACTTTCCATTCTTAAGTTTGGAATAGAGTAGTTGCTTTAGAAGACGATCATCAGGCATCCAAACAACGTGACCAGTCCAATGATGTTGATGTTGAAGAATCATTGCTTCAACACTGGTGATCTTTGCTTCTTCTAGTACGCTGGCATTGTGGTCTACTAAGACCCCTAGATGCTTTTCACATATACTACTTGAAATCCAGTAGTATAATATATATTACTGGATTGCTAATATTATAATCTTCAAATATCTGAAGGGCTGTCACATGGAAGATGGAGCAAGCTGCTACTCTACTGTGCAGGACCCAAACCACTGGACCCAAATGACAAGAAACGAGACTCTTGATTAAACATTAGGAATAACTTTCTGAGGGTCAGAGCTGTTTGACAGTGAAGTTGTCTCCCTTGGGAGGTGGTAGTCTCTCCTTCCTTGGAGGTTGTTAAGCAGGGGTTGGCTGGCCACCTGCCAGGGATGCTATAGTTCCTGCCTTGCAGAGGGTTGGACTAGATGACCCTTGCAGGTTCCTTTCCAACTCTGTAGTTCTGTGATTCTATTCAGAGCATGGAACTCAGGAGCTGGAATTATTCTGGATTTAGTGGCCATGTGTGACCTTCCACATATCCCTGAAGGAATCTGACATTGAGCATTCAGGGGGTCCAGAGTGAATAGTTGAGGGGGGAGGTTTAGACCAGGCCTAGGCAAACTCCAACCCTCCAGATGTTTGGGACTACAATTCCTATCATCCCTAGCTAACAGGACCAGTGGTCAGGGATGATGGGAATTGTAGTCCCAAACATCTGGAGGGCTGGAGTTGGTTTAGACTCAAAATATCACCCCTCGGATGATTTGGCCCATTTGAGTTACCCTTCCATACTGGTGTCCTTGAGGTGTTTCCTACCTCCAAGAAAAGTCACTTAACAAGGAATCCTCATGTTTGCCTTAGCTGAGTCCTAGGTGTGTTTACTCAAGGAATTATATTGAATTCTTGAGACTGACACACCCCGGCGTGTGTGGCTGTTCTGAGGCACTTTTTGCCGTTGGGGTGTGGGAAGACTGGAGTTCTCATAATCAGGTCTGAATAACCCTTAATTGCACTTTTGTCCAAATCCTTTAATTTCTAATTTAATGGGGCTATGATCTGAGATAACTCTCGGTTGTATTTCTACTTCTAGGATTCTTGGCGTTAATTCATTTGATATCCAAATTTGGTCGATTCTGGACATTGACTGATTTGGTTCCGAATAAAAAGTGAACTGTTTCTCCAGTGGGTGCCGCAACCTCCAGATATCTATTAGATTACAATTTTTGACCATTTCAAAGAAAGTTTTGGGTAGTTTTCCTTCCTTTGAACCATTGTTTCTCAATCTGTCCATCTCTCCTGACACCACTCCGTTCATATCTCCCATTACAATTATCTTCTGGTCTGCGTATTCCAACAGTTTTTCTTCCAAATTCTTATAAAAATCAGTTTTATTTCCGTTAGGTGCGTAAATCCCGACAATCATTATTTTCTCACCTTGCCAATTAATTTGGACTGCAATAAGTCTTCCTTCTTCGTCTTTAAAAATTTGTTGTGCTTCGATTTTACTCCTTACATACAGTATCACTCCCCTCTTCTTCTCCCTATCTGATGATATAAATTCGTTTCCGAGTCTCTTATTGATCAAAATCTTTCTGTGTTTCTTTGCTATATGTGTCTCCTGTAAACATATTATGTCTAAATTCTTCTTCTTTAAAAGATGTTCCACCTTATTCCGTTTCTTTTTTTCATTCAGTCCATTCACATTCCAATTCCATATGTTTAATGCCATATTTTTTCCAAATTAATTAATTTAAATAATAAGTTTTCCTAAGTTTTATAATCTTTCCTCCTCTTCTTCCTCTTCTTCTTCCTCCACTTCCTCCTCCCCCTCCTCTTCCCGTTGCTCTCCATTCTTCATCTTTGCGGCGGTACCTCCGGTTGCTCCTTTCATTTCGTCTTCCTCTTCTACCATTAATTCTTTATACTTTCTTTGGAACTTGCCTATCTCCGCTGGGCTGCATAGTCGGTGCCTTTTGTTCTTGTAGGTAAAGGAGATCCCCTCCGGGAACTCCCATCTGAATTCTATGTTGTTCTTTTTAAGAGTTTGTACCAGTGGTTTGTAGGGGTCTCTTCGTTTCAACAATTTAATTGGGATGTCTTTAAAAATAATTATATAAAAACCATCTATGGACAATCTTTTTTCCCTATTTTTTTGTAGAACCAAGTTTCTCATATCTCTATCTTTAAATGTTATCAAGCAGTCCCCGGGATATTTCTTCGCTTTGGTCGTTCTTACCTTCATCCTGAAGGCGTTCTGGATCGAATTTGCCACTTCCACCTCTTGGAGTTCCAACCATTGTGCCAGTTCTCTTGTTAATCTTTGTTTAATATTCTCATTGTGGATTTCAGGTATCCCTCTCATCCTTAAATTAACTTCCCGTTGTCGAAGTTCATTCATGGAGATGGCATCCCACATTTCTTCTTGTGATTTATTGAATTCCATGAGACCCACCCTGATTTTATCCTCTTCCCGTTTCAATTCTCTCATTTCCAATTTTGTCTTTTTCATTCCCTCCTCTAACACCTGGGTTCTCTTGGATATTTCTTTGATTTGTCCTTTCAATTCATTTACCGTCTCGTCTATTTTCTTATCCATTTTGCCAATCTTTGTATCTAATTGTTCTATTTTTGTTTCTAGGTTCTTTTCAGACTGCCTAATTTCACTAAACATTTTCAATATTTCCGCTTTAAAATCTGATTCTTGTTTGGATCCCTTTCTTTCCCCCGGAGTCCCCCCTTCACCACTTTTTTTCTGTGTATGCGACATTTCGCCCAATTTATTTATCCCCTTTTCTGCCAAAGAGTCAAATTAGTCCCCCCTAATACAATCCCCAATGCCCCTTAAATTCTATAGTCTGTTGTACTTTTAAGTCTGTTTTTGGCCCTATTGTGCTTATAACCAGTAGTCGGTCTCCCCAATCGGTGACCCTTCTTCTTGCCCCCACTTGGGCTAATCCACAGATTAGAGTTATTAGTTATCAGTTTCTAAGTCCAAAGTCCAGGGTATCAGTCCAGTCAGTACTTGATCTTGAGTCTTCCTGCCACCAATCAGGCTAATCCATTTCATATATTAAGGGGCCACCCTCTTAAGAATTTCTTCCTTCTTTGTCTTCCTGCCCTCAATCGGGCTAATTCCCATAAAAGTTTGGGTAAATGGAATATTTCGGGGGTTGGGCGCCAATAGAATAAGTCCCAATTAAACTTCTTCCCGACAAATAGAGATCCCACCTCAGAAATTAGTTCTCCCAGAGAAGTCAGAAAAAGAGCGAAAAAGAAGAAAAAAAAAAAAAGAAGAAGAACCAGGTTGTAATTTTCCTTCCAACCACCAGGAGGTTGCAATCGGAGGGTAGAGTCCAGACGAAGGGAAAAAAAAGGAAAAAGAAAAAGAAAAAAAACCGATGGTAAAAATATATGCAAGAAAGAAGAGACAGAGAAGTAGGTACCAAAAGGCTTCCCCACTTCCCGTTAAGTTCACAATAAAGTCTCTTTTGCACTGATGGCCAGGTTATTTTGAAAAGTTAAAGTTATTATTTAAGTTTAGTTTAAGTAGTAATGCCGAACCAAACGGACAGTCCCTTTCTCCTCCTTCTTCCTCCTGGCACGCAGCCACCGAAAAGGAACAATGGAGTCTCTAGCCCGATAAGTTCTTTCGTTGCGCAGAGCTTTTAAAAGTGAAACTAACAGCTTTCCCTTGCCTCCCGATATAAGGGGGCTGGGGAAATCCGAAACATATACAGGCTGATCGCAATATAGTAACTTGTTGCTCTCCTCTACTTTCCTCTTTTATCAATTACTTTGTTTCAAATGCTCCGGAAAGTTTCCAAGGAGAGAAAAGTTCGACCGCTAGCGACACTCACGTTTTTCGCTGCTTTGCCTAGATCTCTGCGTCCGCCATGATTTCAGATAAAGTTTGAGCTCTCTTTTTGACCTCCTTTTTGTTCGAGTTCTTTAATAACCACTCTGAGTTGTAACCTCCTTTTTGAGCTCGAATTTGTTTTTTCTGAGAATCCGGCGCTTCCCCTTCAGGCTCGGGGCTTCGCTTTCTCGAAGGGAGCTATGGCTTCCCTCAGCCCGTTTCTCCCCCCGTCGTACTCTTCGCTCCGAAAAGACGGAGTTACCTGACGTCCGGGAGGTCCGCGTTACGGCTCCACGGGAACCAGTGTATCTGCACACCCTCCAGATACTTTTCAGGGGGCCGCTGCGCCCTGCGGAACCCCTTTTTCCTCCGAGAAGCTCGGGATTCTCCGCAGTGAAGAAATCCCCGCCTGAGTCGGTGTCGCGCTGGACCGGAAGAACCTATAGATGGAGACTAAATGATTACTTATTGGACGATCGAAAGGTAGTGCAAGATGCACAGAAGAAATTGAAAGAATACTTTGAAGACAACTGTAATAAAGGAACGAGGATGAATATAGTGTGGGACGCAAGCAAGGCAGTGATGAGAGGCTTCTTTATACAGCAGAATTCGATTAAGAAGAAAAATCGGGAGAAGGAAAAGAAAGAAATTTTAAAACAAATTATGGAAAATGAACAAAAACTAATCAAGAACCCAAACAGTGAAAAAATCAAGCAAAGCATCAAGGCTTTACAAACCCAGTTTGCAATGATGATTAATAAGGAGGTGGAATGGAATATTAAAAAACTGAGACAAAAAAACTTCGAATTCGCAAATAAATCAGGAAAATGGCTTGCCTGGCAGATCAAGAAAAGAAAGGAAAAAAACACAATAAACAAAATTGAAGTGGGAGGAACAGAGATAACTAACCCCAAAGATATCAGGAAAGGATTCTTGGAATATTATAGACAACTATATAAAAAGAAAGATAAGAACAATATGAGGAAAATAGAAAGATATTTAAAAGAGAAAGAGGTGCAAAAGATCCCGACAGAAGCACAAGAAAGGCTGAACACCCCGATTGACACAGAGGAAATAAGAACGATGATAAAAAAACTGAAAAATGGAAAGGCCCCAGGACCAGAGTGAATAGTTGAGGGGGGAGGTTTAGACCAGGCCTAGGCAAACTCCAACCCTCCAGATGTTTGGGACTACAATTCCTATCATCCCTAGCTAACAGGACCAGTGGTCAGGGATGATGGGAATTGTAGTCCCAAACATCTGGAGGGCTGGAGTTGGTTTAGACTCAAAATATCACCCCTCGGATGATTTGGCCCATTTGAGTTACCCTTCCATACTGGTGTCCTTGAGGTGTTTCCTACCTCCAAGAAAAGTCACTTAACAAGGAATCCTCATGTTTGCCTTAGCTGAGTCCTAGGTGTGTTTACTCAAGGAATTATATTGAATTCTTGAGACTGACACACCCCGGCGTGTGTGGCTGTTCTGAGGCACTTTTTGCCGTTGGGGTGTGGGAAGACTGGAGTTCTCATAATCAGGTCTGAATAACCCTTAATTGCACTTTTGTGTTTGCAGGTAGGCTTCAAACCTTTCTCTCCCTCTGCCCCCGCCCCCACAATAATCATTATAATTACGTGATGGGAGTCAGTGGTGCTTCTCACTCCATGATAGGAGTCAGTGGTGCTTCTCAGTCTCTGTTCCCAGAAGCCACAGGAGTGGGGTGAGCAATGCTCTTGTGCCCAGGACCCGCTTGCAGGTTTCCCATAGCGGGCATCTGGCTGGCCACTGTGAGAACAGGATGAGATCTTTGTATACAAGGCATCATCCAACACATGGGCCAGGACTTCCCAGCGCTTCACCTGACCAGATAAGGGCATTGGTGGCAATTACCGAAATCTTACAGATAGTTCCTCTTTCTGGGCTCTTTGTGTGTGCTCAGAGCTATTGTCATCTTTGCTGTTGCTTCCTGCGCTCAAGGCCAAGGCAGGGCTAAGATTACCCCTTTCTCCCCAGTATCTCACGTGAAGCACCACGCTGGGGTGTTGTCGTTTTTTCAGGGGTGGTGCGTTCTACTTGCTTCTGCCACAAGTACACCAAATTCCCTTTTCAGCAGTCCTCATTGCTCTGAAAATGTCAAACGCTCAAGTCGATTGCCTGACTTTTTCTCTCTCTCTTGCCCTCCCTCCTACCTCTCATCTTCTCCTTTTTAAAAAAATCCATGGCTAAAGCTGTTTGCATTAATTATTTCCAGCCTCCCAGATATGTTCCTTTTTGCAGTCCGAGGAAATAATTGGGGCAGATGTTAGCTGAGAGCTGCCTTTCCCATGCTTGGGAAGGAAAGGAGGAGGGAGAGAGAGAAAAGGAAAGCTTGCGTTGGAATTAGATATTTGCAAACAACTGTCATATCTAGGTCACTTGGATATGGTGCGGCAGAGTGGAGGGGCGGGGGGGGGGAGGAATAAAATCCTTGGAAGAAAGACATTATGGGTGGGTATTTTTTCAAATTTTCTGCAGATCTACAGCCATTGGGGGCTGTCAGGTTGGAGGGTGAAGGGAGTGGGGTTGTGCGACAGCCGTTTCCGCCCCCCCCCCCAACCCACCAGCACACTTGTCTCCTTGCCTGTCTCACCACTGGTTCCATTGTCAGTAATGAATCAGCCTCCGAGGAAGATTAAAATGAAAGGGAGCTGCACTCTCTGTTTTAGGGGTTTTGTGTTTTCTGAGTGCCCTGGGACACAGCAGGAGCTAGGTATCCCTTTGGCTTTAGAGGAGAATTTATTATTATTATTAGTAGTAGTAGTATTAGTAGTAGTAGAATTTATGTATTCATCCCCTACAACCAGGAGAGTCACTTGCAACAATGTTAATACATCGAGCATACAGACGGCTCAACAGCAGCAACATAGAATATTAGAATTGTAGAATTTGAAGGGATCCCAGTGGTCATCTATTACAACCCCCTGTAAATGCAGGAATCGTTTTGCTCGTTGTGGGGCTCAAACCCACAACCTTGAGATTAAGAGTCTCATGCTCTACCGACTGAGCTGTTCCAAGGTTGCAGTTATCCCTGTTATTGCAGTTAATTTATTAATTGCCTTCTAAACCACCGTCTCAATGTGATTTACACATAAAATAGTTTTAAACCAGGAAATACGTGGTAAAGAACCATTTATCCATGAAAACCTGATGCCGCAAAAATCTGTCCCACTTCTTCTAGCGAGTGCAGATAGTGGGCACCTGCAGTATCTCAAACAGGAATGCCGTTCCACAGGACAGGGGCAGCCACACTAAAAGCCCTGCTCCGAGTTACTGCAGAGTTGGCTCCTGAGGTCTTTGGAGCTTGCAGGAGAGACTCTCCCACAGACCACAGCCATTCACTGGGTGCATAAAGGGATAAGGCTCTCTCTCAAGCAAACTGATTTGTTTAGGGCCTTGTATGTTAGTAACAGGGGACACGGGTGATGCTGTGGTCTAAACCACTGAGCCTCTTCGGCTTGCTGATCAGAAGGTCGGTAGTTCGAATCCCTGCAATGGGGTGAGCTCCCATTGCTCGGTCCCAGCGCCTGCCAACCTAGCAGTTCGAAAGCACGTCAAAGTGCAAGTAGATAAATAGGTACCGCTCTGGCGGGAAGGTAAACGGCGTTTCCGTGCGCTGCTCTGGTTCGCCAGAAGCGGCTTAGTCATGCTGGCCACATGACCCGTGTACGCTGGCTCCCTCGGCCAGTAAAGCGAGATGAGCGCCGCAACCCCAGAGTCGTCCACGACAGGACCTAATGGTCAGGGGTCCCTTTACCTTTACCTTTTATGTTAGTAACAACACCTTGAACTTGTCCCGGTAGCAAATTGGCAGCCATTGCAAGTCCTGTAAGCAAGGCGTTTTGCCCCTTACCAGCTTTTGCCCCTGGCCCTCCCCACAGCTGCCATGTGGCCCTCAAGAGAATGATGGAATGTGACTCTCTGACTGCAAACATTTCCTCTCTTTCTAATCTGCAACCCCCTTGGTGTGTTCCTTGAGCCACAGCCCCTCTTCATGCTTTTGCAGTAGAGCTTCTCTCATGCCACGAATAGCAGGCCCCTGCAGCTTTCCTACCTGGCCCACCAGCCCCTCTTTGGTGCCTTAATTAGTCACTGAACAGAGGAAGGAAGGAAGGAAGGAAGGAAGGCTACCTTCAGGGGCTGGACTAGATGACCCTCAGAGGTCCCTTCCAACTCTACAATTCTGTGATTGTATTAATACACTATTGTATGCTGGAGCCTCTAGACATCTGGGACTTTCAAGGAAATAATCAGGTTGGGGCTGGGGCACGTTCTCCTCGCTCCCCACCCCTCTTTCTTTTCCCATCTGGGCTTTCCCCATCTCTTGCTCTCCCATATTTTTGCAACAGGTTAGGAGTGTGGGGGACCAAGCCAGCTTCTGCAAAATGATTCATTAATGATGAATTAAATTCTCGTTTACAAAACCGTAATCCTGCTTGATCATTTTTGTTCAGCCCTCACCTTTTCGCTCTTAAAATTCAGCGCACTTAAACTGTTGTGCGAGGGTTTATGAATGTTTAAAAATTGCTTTGTTGGTCCCCGAAGTAATTTGACAAGTCTGTCAGCTATTGATTAAAAAAAAGAAAAAAAGAAACTACCTGGAATTATCCAAGGATTGGGATGACTTGGGGAATTAGATAGAAATTGTAAGAGAGCAGGGAGGGGCGTTATTCCAATTGCGAAAGGAAGTAAGATGTTGGAGAGTAAATATGTTCTAGAAATGCTTTCTGAAAAATCCATTATGGCTGTGAAATTAACTTGAAATGAGATGCTTGTCAAGGGTCTTCTTGAGGGTTCTGTTCATGTACTGTCCTCGGAATGGACCCAATGCACAGTTAAAACTATGGCATTTGCTCCCCCAAGAGGCAGTGATGGCCAACAACTTGGATGGCTTTAGGATTGGACCGTGGGCCTCATCCTGCAGGCTCTTCTTAGGTTCTTATGACCAGTTCTGAAGAGGCAGCTGCCACCCTTCTGGGCCAAAGGAAGGAGCCCCCTTGTGCTCCTATAAGACAGCTAAGTGACAGGAAAAAGAATGATGGTGATAGAATGATGCGATACAGAAATAGCACGGGTGGAGTTATCTCCGTCAGTGAGGTGGGGAGAACTGACCAGTGAAAGGAGCTTCAGGGAATTCAGGAGCAGACCAAAGGGTTTCTTCCACTGTGCTTAATGGACTTAAGGAACTCACTGCCACAATATATACATTAGTCACTATTTAAGCTTAGATGGCTGTGAAAGGCGGATGAGGCAATATTCATGGAGGATCAGTCTCATTAACTGGCTTCTAGCCATCAAGGCCCAGCTAGTCCAGCATTCTCTTCTCACAGTGGCCAACCAGATGCAAGCAGGATTTGAGCACAAGACTAGCCCTCTGTCCTCGCATGGTTTTCAGGAACTGGTGTTCAGAAGCATTGCTGCCTCCAACTTCTTGGTTTAACTCTTGAACTCTGGTTCCTGGGAAGCAGCCTACAGCGAGGCAGGACACTCACTTTTGTCCCCTGGTTGGGGGCTCCTGGGCCTGGCATTCGGAGGGTGGGGATGCTCTGGCCACCAGATGTCTTTGGACTGTGTCTTCCATTGTCATTGGCCATGCTGGCTGCTCAGCTTGGAGAGCTCCAGTTTCCCTGCCCTTTCCGTCTAACCCATCACAGCTCTTTTGCACTTAAGGAGATGATGAGTATCTGGAGCAATTAGCAGATGCAGCCCAGTGCCTATCAACTCCGACTTAATTCAGACATCGCAAAATCCGATCTCCAAGATCAAGAACATTTCATAAGCCTTTGCATGATCCTTCTCTTGCCTCCCTTCCCTCTCTTGCAGGTTCTGCCCTTCCTTTCCAGACTTGCAGCAACCACAAGTTTGCTCAGACATCCAAATGGCACTGCAGGCATGAACTGGAAGTTGCTTGCAAGCCATAGTTTACAAACCAAAGCTCTGGCTTAGTTGCAGCTTCTGGCTGGCAGGTTTGTTTGATTCTGACGAACTTTGGTTATTTGCTTCTTCTTCTGCCCTGAACTCTTGGTGTTGGATGCTGGAGTTACCAGTAGTATCTAGGCACTGTCTAAAGACACATGTAGGCAGCTTGCCTTTCAGCAAAGTTGCTGCATCGTATCCTCTCAGTTTGTAGTCCTGGCCTAATACTGGCCTCCTTTGCAGGGACGTTGTGAAGATAGTTGCGATAATTCCAGGGCCTACTCTTAACGTGCTGTGTCACAGAACCGCTTGTGTGATGTGTTTGGATATTTGCAAGTTACTTCGGCCTCCTAGAAGCCTTTTATCTGTTCAACTGCAATGAGTTTGCCTGTTGTGTTCCTGTGTGATTCTCTGTTCTTCCAACTGTGCCGTCTTCTCCTTGGGGATTCAGCTGTGCCTCTCTTGCATCCAAGTGACAGGATGAATGCACAGGTGCTTCTTAACTTCCCATCCTGAGATGGGGCTACCCTTTGCACCTCTTCACAAGTTGTTCTTGGTTTGCTTCCATCCAGCTGCATGAACTTTTTTCAATGCAGGAAACTGCTGCTGCTGCTGCTGCTGCTGCTGCTGCTTTGGACCTCAGCAGTAGTGTGCCATGGCACTTGGAAGGTTATGGGGCAGTAAATGGAGCAGGTGGTCTTCCTTTCACCTCACCTTCTGCTTTGGAGGTGGCAGAGATTGACTTCTGCACCCTGAGCAGATGTTCTGCCACTGAACTATGGCCTTCTCCCAACTTTGTAGCTTCTGAGATTTCCTTAGGGCCATGCAGACTTCCCACCGGACACTTTTTTCGCACCCGCTGAGCTCTATAGCAATGTTTGCAAAGAGGGAAGAGTCACAAAACATCGGTAGGACAGGGAAGGGTATGCAGAAGTGGAGCAATGCCTGGAAGGTGCGTTGCATTTAGCAAGTGAACAAACACGAAGAGTTTCATGCCAAAAGGCCCACGTCTTGTCTTTGGACAGTGGGGTCACCACACACTGCATTGCAGGCCACTTCCTTCGCTTCCTGCTCTTTTGCCTCAGGTGGGATGGCAAAGGACACAGGGTGGGTGTCTTCTGACCTCTGCTAACATCCACTGAGGTGGATGAGCCGATTCCCCCTCCCCAACCTGGGGGCTCTCTTGCACTGTCTGAAGCAACATTTCTCTGATTTCCCAAATCAAAACATTTTCTTTGCATGCCTGCAAATATTTTATTTTTAAAGCAGAGCAGAGAGGAGAGGAAGTACAATCAGCCCTCTGTGGAGCATCCCTCCCCATCTCAGTTTCCACCTGACTCACTGCGCTGAGCCAAGCCCTGCTGAGTCAGGCCAAAGGCCCAAACAACTCAGCATCCTGTTTCCCCGCAGTGGCCAGCCAGGTGATGTGAGTGCAGTAGCCTTCTCCTGCTTTTCTTTCCCCAACAGCTGTTATTTAAAGGTAGACTGCCCCTGAATCTGGAGCTTCCCCATAGCCATCAATAGGCACCAGTAGCCCTCTCTTCCTCCATGCATTTAATTTGATACCAGGGAATTAAATATTTAAAAACTGCCAATATCATAATGTTGTACTACGAGTCAATGGTGCTGTGTTCAATTCTAGACACCTCGCCTCAAAAACGATATTGTTGAGTTGGAAAAGGTTCAGAAAGGGGATGGAGGGACTCCCCTATGAGAAAAGGTTGCAGCCTTTGGTAATTTTTAGATTGAAGAAAAGGCAGGTAAGAGATTACATGATAGACATTCGTAAGACTCTACAGGGCGTGGAGAAAGTGGATAGTGAAAAGGTTTTCTCCCACTCTTGTAACACTTGGACTCGTGGAAGATTCAGGACAGGCGAAAGAAAGTCCTTCTTAATGCAGAAAGTCCTTCTTAATGGCTACTAGCCAGGGTTTACGGAAGGGGAGAGTTGCACAGTAGTTTATACCTTAGCATTTTAAACCAGAAAGTTATATGGAACTTTGACATTAGGCAGGTGCCAACGTTATACAGTTTTCAGACCCTGTCAAAAACTGTTTCGTTTGGGCAAGGCATGTAAAAACCATTTGTTTTTTAAAATGTTTTTATTTTATCTCTATTTTGGTATTATTTTGTCTCCTGTTTTTAAAAGTCTTATTTTATTGCTATTTTGTAATGAATATTTTATGGAAACAGCTTAGAAATTTATTATTATTAAACAGCATACAAGGCCTGTGATATAAATAAGTAAGGATGTACCCCTCCCACTTCCCCAGTCAAGACAGACCTGAAAGCTGAGCCTTCTCTGAATCGGAAGTTGGAGGCAGCAATGCCCCTGATTGCTGGAATCTGCAGGCAGGAGAATATTGCTCTTGTGGTTAGATCCTGCTCCCTGGTTTCCCACTGATATCTGGCTGACCACTGTGAGAGCAGGATGCTGGACTAGAGAGGCCACTGGCCTGATCCAACGGGCTCTTCTTGCATTCTTACAGTCCTACTGAACTTAAAAAAAAAAAAAACAGCCACCCAACCCCACACTTAAATAAATAAATGTGAATTGGGAGGGACAGGGGGACTTGAGAGGCACCCACAAGCATCACACCAGGGACCCCAGAGCAAGTAAGGCAGCTGGTAACCTCAGAAGTGGAGGAGATCCCTGGGAGTTCCTGGGCCATCTTCTCTGATGCTAAAGTATGCAGATCTCATTGATTTGGATACCGTAATCCAGTCGTGGAGGTTTTTCCTGTTTGTCTTAGTATTTGCAGTGCTGGCTTATTGGTGGCCCATAGAAAGAAAGGGCAGGAACTCCTCACCCACCCCCAAAAAAGGCATGGAAGGTGAGTGAGAGGCTTCGAAGCGGATCCAGCGCATCCCTCTGAAAGTTTGCATTCCAGGCCTTTCCTCCCTCTTCAAAGTGTAACACGTGGGACGTATTAATACTTCTAGTTGACATGCATGCGCAAGCAGCCGTACCAGTGTAGGAATCGGCAGCCCTGCTCCAGACAAGCAGCCTTTCAGCATTGAACATGGACCCTTTCTTTCTGGCCCCTCACATCCCCAGTGTGCTCAACCGTTGGGTGGGACACGGCGCCAGGAGACTTGGGGAAGCGCAGGGCACTGGCAATCAAATTAGGAAGGCGAGGGGTGGGTGTGCGAGCTAAGAGCAGACCCCCAAGGTATGAGCGGGCTCCGCCAGCAGACTGACAGGAAGCTCAGCCTGGAGGCCTGCCGCACAGAGAAATGGCGTAATTAGCTGCTCCTGAGGCCCCTGCGGCCAAAGATGTGCCTGGTTAATTCCAATCAATATGGGGACTTCTATCTTCGCTCACCTGTGCAACTCAGGGCTTGAGAAACTCTCAGCTCTGCCCACCTTCTGGGCAGGTTACATTCCCTGCTTCAGCCTCCTCTCAATGCTTAAGAGCAGGAGTAGGCAACCTAAGGGCTGGGGGCTGGATCCAGCCCAATCACCTTCTAAATCCGGCCCGCGGACGGTCCAGAAATCAGTGTGTTCTTACATGAGGAGAATGTGTCCTTTTATTTAAAATGCATCTCTGGATTATTTGTGGGGCATAGGAATTTGTTCATCCCCCCCAAAAAAAATATAGTCCGGCCACCCACAAGGTCTGAGGGACAGTGGACCGGCCCCCTGCTGAAACAGTTTGCTGACCCTTGTTTAAGAGTGTCAGAAGAGGCCTGTCGGTTTAGGCCAAGGGCTAATCGGGCCCAATGTCCCACTTCCCACAGAGGTCAAAGAGATACTATTATCAGTTGTCATGTTTTGGTATGTTTACACCCCATGTTTCCTACAAGGAGCTCAAGGTAGTGCACACACTGCTCCCCCCTCCTCATTTCACCCCTCCCTAACAACAACAACCCTGTGAGGTAGGCTAGGCTGAGAGACTGCCCCAAGTGTGGATTTGAACCCTGACCTCTCCCACATCCCGGTCCAACACCCTAACCACTACCCCTCCCCACTGAGCCTCAACCTTCCTTTTCTTCCTGACTTCTCTACAGAGTGCTCTGCGTCCACAGCTTCCTGTCCTTGCCCCTGCAATTACAGATGCACAGTAGCACATAGATAACATGCTGCCAAAACGCAACCTTGGAGCAGTTCTCATTCATTCCCTCTATCACAGCGCTTCTGTGGTGGGGTGGCTGCATTTTACCAGCACGCAAGTGAGCAGGAGCGCACCTGGAGGAACGTTACTGCAAAAAGAGCCTTATTGTGTCAATGTCGAGATGACCGCAGAGCGGTGGGATGGGGAGAGTCCGAAAGCAAAGGCCTTTCTGCAGCCTCAGTTTTTCCTTTGCAGTTCTAAGGGTCGGTTTCACTAGACACATTTTTGGCTCCTTCTCTCCCCCAAACTTTTGGCACCCCAGCTGTGTTCAAGACCTGTCAGGCTGAACATTCGCTGAAGCTTCCACCTTGCGTGGGAAAAGTGGAGATAAAAATGCTTGTCAGTGTCACTTTTGCTCTGTTAAACCCCTGAGAGTTCCCTTCTCCCTGGAAAGATGGCAGCAGCCTACTTTGTGTAGTGTCAACCTCTTCCCAGATGTTTCTGCATTGAGTCTGGGGCCCTTCTCCTGCTGTTTTTGCCTCACGTGGTATTCCAGGGTAGACTGCCTCAGAAGAAAGGGGTTCCATTGGGCTGCCATGGCTGATAGACATCACCCTCTAGCCCAGCCTTCAGCCCAGGGGCTGTTGCTTTTCTGAATCGTAACTGCCAAGCCATAAATCCTGTTCATTAGCCTGATTTCACAAGACACATGTAGCGGATGAGTAGCTCTCTGAAAGATCTTCCATGACTCCTGCCCCTCTGTCCTCACCCTTGTCTTCCCGGCAGCCTTGTGGACTAATTTGATTGGAGGCAGGGTGTCTGCATTTCAGCCCTCTAAAGAGGTCTCCAAGCATTGTGGATTTTATAGTTCTTCACCGCTGATCTGGAAGCTCGGTTTCTTTAGACGCAAGCCCAAAACTGGACAAACGACAAACCTAGCTGAGATGTATAGCCTCTCTCAATGTCCAGTAGCCCAGACTTAGTGAGCACACGGCAACTGGGAGCTTTGGAACTCTCTGCCTCTTGAGATGAAGCAGACACCTTCACTGTACCCTTTACAGCAGCTGCTAAAAACAGTTTTGTTAGACAAACCTACTCAGGTGTTCAGAAAGTTAATGCAAGTCTTAATCTGTTTTTTGTCTATTGTTGTTTTAGCTTTTGAAATGTCTGAAGTTATTGCTGTTAATTTTTCTTAGTGGTACTTTTATTGTTTGACGCCCTCCCACCAGATGTCAAAGAGAACAACAACTACCAGACTTTTAGAAGACATCTGAAGGCAGCCCTGTTTAGGGAATCTTTTAATGTTTGATGCATTACTGTATTTTAATATTTTGTTGGAAGCCGCCCAGAGTGGCTGGGGAAGCCCAGCCAGTTGGGCGGAGTATAAATAATAAATTAATATATTATTATTATTATTATTATTATTATTATTATTATTATTATTATTATTCAGGATGGATAAAAGAAAGTATTTACTCAGCGCATAGTTTAAGTATGGAACTCACTTCCAAAGGAGGCAGTGATGGTCACCAAAAGCAACTGGACAGTTTGATGGAGGAGAGGGCTGTCGATGGCTGCAAGCCACAACGGCTTGGAGGCAGCAAGGCTTCTGAAGACCAGGTGCGAGAAGGAGGAGAGAGAATTGCTCTTGTGCTCAGGTCATGCCTGCAAGTTTCTCATTGGTTGGCCACCATGAGAAGAGGATGCTGGACTGGATGAGTCCTTGGTCTGATCCAGTAGGCTCTTCTTATGCTCTTATCCACAGGAATACTGGTTTAAACCACATGTTCCCACACAGTTGGCAAGTATTAGCATCCATCTTTTGAAAGAGCAGGCGGAATTGTTTGCTGTTATGGAGAGAGAGAGGGGGGGAGAGGGCAACCAGGTCATTTCACAGCAACCCATGAAGGTTGCAACTAAGCGGTCTCCTGAGACCTGAGCAGGATGCATCCCACCACTTCTCTGGGTTCAGGTAGAGTCATCTATCAAGAGCAAATCTTTGAAGGAAGTCAGAGAGAAGAACGGATGTGTCAGGAGGGGGCTGAGTGATTGATTTGCTGGGAAAGTCTCCAGCCTTTGGAGGGATGGATGTTTCTAGGTTATGACGGAGCCCTTTCCTTTTATGAGTAATCATGCAGGATTGGGGAAGGGCTGTTGCAGGCAGGGCAGAGGCTTTGGACCATAGAATTGCAGAGTTGGTGGGGACCTCAAGGGTCCTCTAGTCAACCCCCTGCACATGCAGGAATCTGAGCTGAAGGATTGCCGTGATGGTGCTCTGCACATGTCCAGAAGACTGGTCTTATACTTTTAGAAGTAATATATTCATTGTGACAACATACATACATATATACATACATAAATAAATAAATATTTATACCCCGCCCTTCCCGGTTCAGAAAACCGGGCTCAGGGCGGCTAACAACAAATTTAAAACACTTAATTGATGCAACAAAAAACAGCATAAAATACTGTACAAAACATGAATAACAATACATTCAGAATTCAAAAATCAATTTTTTGGGGGAAATCCATCCAATAAACATTAGATGATAGCCAGGGCTAGCTGGCCAAATTAGTCCCATTTGGGCCAGCGAGGAGAACGGGAAAATTAGCTGTGGGATCCCAGAGCAGGGAATCTTCATAAAAAGGGGAGGAGGAGGGAAGGAAGGGGAATAAAAGATCAGGCTAAGTTCAAATTGAAAGCCAGGTGGAATAGCTCTGTATTGCAGGCCCTGTGGAAGGAAGTGAAATCCATCGGGGCCCTGGTCTCCTGGGACAGAGCATTCCTCCAGGTTGGAGCCATCACTGAGAAGGCCCTGGCCCTGGTGGAGGATAATCTGGCTTCCTTAGGGCCCGGGACCTCTAAACTATGATTATTCATGGGCTTTAAAGTCACTTTGGCTATATAAACTGAAGAATCATACAATTGTAGATTTGGAATGTAACCCCAAAGGTCATTTCGTTCAGTCCCCTGCAATGCAGGAATCATAGTGAAAGAACCTCTGGCAGGTGGCCATCCGAGCTCTGCTTAAACACATCCCGTCAGCCCACCACCTTGCTGCACAAGGCCACAATCCTGCACCCGCTTCCTCCTGAGTACACATGGGTAGGACTGTGATGCGATGCTTTCCTGACCACTGGCTGGCAACCTCCGCTCCTCCATGAGCTGAACACGGGATGGGGGGTGCTCTGCTTTTTAGTTTCTGGAAGATCCTGGATTAAGCCCTAGGAAATTGTTGGTGCCAGAGCCAGGGGGAGTGGGGGGCATCGCTTCTGTGGCTGCAAGGAAGGAGCAGGTCAGGCTGCAGCTTGGAGACTTAAAGAGCCGGTAGCAAAATTAGAGGGCATAAACCATTCATCCAATCAGCCCTTCAGTTGGCTGGAGCATTGGGCTAGGCTTTTACTTGAACCGCTCACCGTATGCAGTTTCCAGTTTTAGTCGCAAGCAAACGGCATAGTTAGCAAGCATATAGCAAGTAAATGCCCTAGAGCAGCGGTTCTCAGCCTGTGGGTCCCCAGATGTTGTTGGACTACAACTCCCATCATCCCTGAGATCTGGCCTTGCTAGCTAGGGGCGATGGGAGTTGTAGTTCAACAACATCTGGGGACCCAGAGGTTGAGAAAGGCTGGTCTAGAGCATGGGTAGGTAGACTAAGGCCCGGGGGCTGGATCCAGCCCAATCATCTTCTAAATCCGGCCTCCGGACGGTCCGGCAACCAGCGTGTTTTTACATGAGTAGAATGTGTGCTTTTATTTAAAATTCAACTTTGGGTTATTTATGGGGCATAGGAATTTGCTCATTATTCCCCCCCCCCAAAAAAAATATATATAGTCCGGCCCCCCACAAAGTCTGAGGGACAGTGGACTGGCCCCCTGCTGACCTCTGCTCTAGAGCTAGGAAATAGGACCCTTCCATGAAGCCCAGATAAAGCCCCCCTCCCTTCACTTTGGAGGATTATTTATTTAATCATGGTTACCGTTCATTAAATTTATATAACACTAGACTTTCCTTGGAGTAGTAGAACAGTGGTGCCTCGCAAGACGAAATTAATTCGTTCCACAAGTCTTTTCGTCTTGCGAGTTTTTCGTCTTGCGAAGCACGGTTTCCCATAGGAATGCATTAAAAATCAATTAATGCGTTCCTATGGAAACCGCCTTCAGACCAGGTCCGGGGACAGTCTGTCCCCCGACCTCTTCTGAAGGCTGGCGGGGGGCGAAAGTCTTTGCTCCCCCCCCCCCGCCTGCCTTCCCGGGACAGCAGAGACTTCTCCGCTGTCCCGGGCGATCTTAAAATGCTGGGGGGCAGCAGCGAACCCTTCGCTGCTGTCCCCCAGCATTTTAAAAGCCCCCGGGACAGCGGAGACTTTTCCGCTGTCCCGGGGCGATCTTAAAATGCTGGCGGCCGGCAGCGAAGGGTTCGCTGCCGTCCCCCAGCATTTTAAAAGCCCCCGGGACAGCGGAAACCCCGGGACAGTGGAAGACTTCTCCGCTGTCCGGGCGATCTTAAAATGCTGGCGGGCATTCTCCGCTGTCCCGGGGCGATTTAAAAGCCCCCGGGAAGGCAGGCAGGGGGGACAAAGACTTTTGCCGCCCGCCCGCCTTCAGAAGAGGTCCAGGACCTCTTCTGAAGGCTGGCGGGGGGCAAAAGTCTTTGCTCCCCCCTGCCTGCCTTCCCGGGAGAGCAGAGAAACGTTTCTCTGCTCTCCCGGGAAGGCAGGCAGGGGGGAGCAAAGACTTTTGCCCCCCGCCAGCCTTCAGAAGAGGTCCTCTTCAGAAGGCGGGCGGGCGGCAAAAGTCTTTGCTCCCTCCCCCGCCTGCCTTCAAAAGCAGTCCGGGGGCTTTTAAATCGCCCCGGGACAGTCCCGGGGCGATTTAAAAACCCCCGGAAGGCAGGCAGGGGGGACAAAGACTTTTGCCCCCCGCCGGCCTTCAGAAGAGGTCCAGGACCTCTTCTGAAGGCGGGCGGGGGGCCAAAGTCTTTGCTCCCCCCGCCTGTCTTCAAAAGCCCCCGGGAAGGCAGGCAGGGGGGACAAAGACCTTTGCCCCCCGCCCGCCTTCAGAAGAGGTCTTGGACCTCTTCTGAAGGCGGGCGGGGGGCAAAAGTCTTTGCTCCCCCCGCCTGTCTTCAAAAGCCCCCGGGAAGGCAGGCAGGGGGGACAAAGACTTTTGCCCCCCCCTCCGCCTTCAGAAGAGGTCCTGGACCTCTTCTGAAGGCGGGCGGGGGGCAAAAGTCTTTGCTCCCCCCCCCCGCCTGCCTTCAAAAGCCGTCCAGGATAGCGGGAAGCGCTTCCCTGCTATCCAGGACCGCTTTTAAAATGCTGGCGGTGGGGAGCAAAGCCTTTTGGCCCCCGCCGGCCTTCCTGGACCTCTTCTGAAGGCCGGAGGGGGGGGGAAGGCTTTGCTGCCCACCGCTAGCATTTAAAAGAGGTCCCCGGAGATTTCCCTATGGGCTTTCTTCTTGCGAAGCAAGCCCATAGGGAAATTCGTCTTGCGAAGCGCCTCCAAAACGGAAAACCCTTTCGTCTAGCGGGTTTTTCGTCTTGCGAGGCGTTCGTCTTGCGGGGCACCACTGTAGTAGTAGTAGTAGTAGTAATAATAATAATAATAATAATAATAATAATAATTCACTTATAACCCACCCATCTGGCTGGGTTTCCCCAGCCACTCTGGGCGGCTTCCAACAAAACATTAAAATACAGTAATGCATCAAACATTAAAAGCTTCCCTAAACAGGGCTGCCTTCAGATCTCTTCTAAAAGTCTGGTAGTTGTTTTTCTCTTTGACATCTGATGGGAGGGCGTTCCACAGGGCGGGCGCCACCACCGAGAAGGCCCTCTGCCTGGTTCCCTGTAACTTGGCTTCTCGCAGGGAGGGAACCGCCAAAAGGCCCTTGGCGCTGGACCTCAGTGTCCGGGCAGAAAGATGGGGGTGGAGACGCTCCTTCAGGTATACTGGACTGAGGCCTTTAAGGGCTTTAAAGGTCAGCACCAACACTTTGAATTGTGCTCGGAAACGTCCTGGAGGTTTTGACACGAAGGTTGGATGGCCACCTGTCAGTGATTCCTTTTCTGTGACTCCTGCGTTGTGACTCTTTGGGGGTCCTAAGTTTACAACTGGATGATCTGGTTGGCCGTTGTGAGAACAGGATCCTGGGCAGGGTGTGGCACGGGCATGATCCAGCAGCCAGGCTCTTCTTACATCTATCTGCTTTTGGGGAGATCTCTTTGGACCACCAGTCTGACACCATCTCACCACTTGTCCCAGGCCCTGAACTGCGGGGTCCATGGCACCGCTCCTCCGCGTTCCTCACAGTGCGCAGCGGGTGCTCATTTGCTTGCTCACAAGCGCACGGATGTTGACATTTTCGGCAGCTGTGGCTCCCTTCCCCAGCTACAGAGCAGCCAATCAGCAGCCGCAGGAGCCAGATCAAGCTCAAAGCTCACAGTGTGTGTTTGTGTGCCTCTGCTGCTTTGGCGATGCTGAGCGGGGGCCAGAGGAGGGGAAAGGAGGTGGGATGGGCGAGGAGGGGAGAACCAGGTGGTTGGGAGCAGTGGGAGAGATGTGCCCCCTCCCCGTTCAGTTTCCCCCTTTCTCAAGCTTTTTCGGCACAGAATAGGAGGTGCCCAGCTCTCGCCTGACTTCTCCCGCAGCAGATGTTCCATGCCAGGCCACAGCTGCTAGGCGGTGATGGGGCGGCGATGGAAGTCCTTTTTGGTGAGGCTTGCGGAGGGGGGGGGGACAGGACTGATCTCTGTTCCGGAGAAAGCAGTATTCCCAAAAGCTTAACCCCTTTGCGCCTCTCCTGCAACGGCCTTTTGGAGCTTTGGTAGCTGCCTGCACGGACACTAACAGCAGATGTTCCCTGGGGTTTTTCAGGCAGGGGATTTTAGAAATTGTGTCCTGGGACCTTCTGCGGGCAAAGCATGGGCTCTGCCACTGAGCTATAGCCTTCCAGGGAATTTCAGGTAGGTTGGTCTTTGCCAGCCCTTCCCCAGACTTGCTGAGAATTGAATGGGGGGGGGGGACCTTCCACACACAAAGCGTCAGCTCCCGGTGTCTGAGCTGCTGCCCCATTTCCTTTCCCCTAACTGTCAGCCTTTAAACTGTAGGCTCCCTGGGGCCAGAGAGCCATCTCCTTTCCCTTCTGCATGTACAATAGAGAGGCGTCACAATCCAAAATGGTGTAGTGGTTAGCATTTCTGACTAGGACATGGGAGACCAGGGTTCAAATCTCTGTTGGGCCATGAAGTTCTCTGGGTGTGACCTTGAGCTGGCTTCTCAGCCCAGCCTACCTCACAGGGTGGTTGCGAGAATTAAACTGAGGAGGGGAAGGACCATGTAAGCTGCCTTGAGCTCCTTGAAGGGGAAAAGGTGGGATATAAATGCAATTAATAATAATGATAATATTTAATGATTGCTCAGTAGCCAGTTTAAATAATAGAGTTGCACCATCTGATGAAGAAGCGTTGCCCAGTTTCACCCTAGGAGAGCCATACTTTAGCCCAACCTCCCAAGCCTCCATGCTTCTTCCATTTCCATTGTGTCCCCACATCATTCTGGATTGTAAATCCCTTTCAGCAGAGACCTGTTCTATACTTTGCAAGCGCCAAGGACATTGATGTGCCATAGGAACCCTTATTATTAAGAACAGGCAATGGATGGATTTAATTAGCTGGTACAGTTTGTATCTGGGCACAGCCAATTGTCTGGAAGCAAAAATCGCTATACTCCCTTCTTCTCTTTTGATGCATGTGGTCTTATTGAAAGGGTTTCCCATCTGGAAGAGAGATCCAGTGCGGTGTGGTGGTAGGGGAATTGGATTAGGACCTGGGAGACCAGGGTTCAAATCTCCACTCAGCCGTGAAGCTGACTGTAGGGCCTTGGGTGCCAATCGCTGCCTCTCAGCCTAACCTACCTCACAGGGTTGCTGTGGGGATTAAATGAAAGGAAGTACCTAACATATAGGGACGCGGATGGCGCTGTGAGTTAAACCACAGAGCCTAGGACTTGACGATCAGAAGGTCGGCGGTTCGAATCCCCGTGATGGGGTGAGCTCCCACTGCTCGGTCCCTGCTCCTGCCAACCTAGCAGTTCGAAAGCACCGCAAAGTGCAAGTAGATAAATAGGTACCACTCTGGCGGGAAGGTAAACGGTGTTTCTGTGCGCTGCTCTGGTTCGCCAGAAGCGGCTTAGTCATGCTGGCCACATGACCCGGAAGCTGTACGCTGGCTCCCTCGGCCAATAAAGCGAGATGAGCGCCGCAACCCCAGAATCGGTCACAACTGGACCTAATGGCCAGGGGTCTCTTTACCTTTACCTTTACCTTTACCTAACATATGCCAGCTTCAGAAAAAAGGTAGGGTGGAAATGGAATGCAACGCAATAGTAGAATAGAATAGAATAGAATAGAATAGAATAGAATAGAATAGAATAGAATAGAATAGAATAGAATAGAATAGAATATTACTGTAATTTGGGTAATAAGAAAATAGGAACGCAGATGTGATGATAGTACTTGGCGTCTTAATTTTGTGTGTATGGGACCTTCTGCATGAAAAACAGGTGTTCCACCACTGAGTTATGGCTCTTCCATAAAGTTCTGTTCTTGCCGGGTCTTCCCTTCCTCCTTGTGGGGTGCCTTCAACTTCCTGCATCATCCCTGGAGCCCTAATTTCAAGTTTACAACCCATTCCAATGATCCAAGGGAGGGCCGAGGGGGAAACAGATGGTTGTGAAAATCTACACTGGCTTTTGTCACTATCTGCAGGGAGGTTTTCATTTATCCTGCGTCTTTGCTCTTTTCCAAGACACCCCGAGTATTTGTTTTCTTTTAAGCTGCTCTGGGACCTCAACAATGCCCATTCTGTCCTTGCTGCATTGTTGTGGCTGACTTAAAATTATTCCCATCATTGTCCAAAGAAATGAGGGGCGGGAAATGTTCTGGAGCGGCTTCCTTGTCTGTGGGCGGGAAAGGATCACACAACTATCTTTAGCAGATTTTCATTCAAACTCAGGAATGTAAAATTATTATCATTATTAATTACCCACCCTTTATCTTAAGGTCACGGGGCAGGTTGCAGCACTAAAACACAGCATTAGAAACTGTTTAAAACAGCCTACAATCACAAAAAATAAGGTGTGTTCTAAAAAATATGCACTCCTCAGGTGTCAAAAGGCATTTGCAGGAAGGCGAATAATCAAGGTGCCTGACACACCTCTCTCTGGAGGGAGTTCCTACCAGCTGTTGCCGATCCTCTCAAATCTGCCTTTCCTTTCCCTGAATTCCCTCCTTGATCTCGCAGGACCAAAGGTCCCATTCAGTCAGCCTTGACCATGAGCCCAAGAAGGTTAGTAGCCTGCAAACATGTTTGCTAGCCCAATGGAGCGCACACACCTTCCTGCTGCCAGAGAGGACGTAATGCTCTTCCCTTCTCTGTGTGCTCACTCACCTGCACATATGCAGTTATGGGTTACCTTCGGCTACCTGGCTAATGCTTAAATGCAGGGGTGCACTGTGAGCCACCCTAGCTTGTGACCTGCCAAGCCCCACCAACTGTGATTGGCAGCCCCTCCTGCTTTGGCTTCCAAAGAGAGAAGCTGCTCTCTCAAGCCCTTAATACAGTCATACCTCGGGTTACAGCCACTTCAAGTTGCGTTTTTTAAGGTTACGCACCCGCCAAAACCCGGAAGTACCGGAATGGGTTACTTCTGGGTTTTGGCGGTCTCACATGCGCAGAACCGCTAAATTGCACTTTGTGCATGCACAGAAGCATCAAATTGCAACCCATGTGTGTGCAGACGCGCTGCTGCGGGTTGTGAACATGCATCCCACATGGATCACATTCACAACCCGAGCGTCCACTGTATAGCCACCGCGTTTCATTAGATACAGTGGTGTCCAAACTTTTTTTCAAAGAGGGCCAGATTTGGTGAAGTGAAGAGCCATGAGGGCCAACCAAAGTTGTTGAGCTTTTCTTTGAGTTAGCAGGCTTCTATTTAATGTGTTAGCAGGCTTCTATTTAAAATCTCTACTCTATTTAAAATCTCTGATCCTCAGAGTCTTGGTTTGCAATGGTGCTGATTGCTTGTTGCTCTTCCTTATTGGTTTTAAACTCAATCCTATTGTTTTATCTTGTTTTATTACGCTTGTGAGCGACTTTGGGGACCTGTATGGGTGGGAAGGGCTGTAGATCAGGGAAGGTCGCCGATGTGCTGTTGGTCCAATCTGACACTTCTTTTTTCAAGGGCTATTGTGGAAAGCGGTGCTTAATCCTTTCCATGGTGCTGGAAGGGCGTGGCTCTGATGCTCACTGTTCTTGCCTTCCTCTCCCTCCAGATCCCATCTAATGCCCAGGCTGAAGGAATCTCGCTCCCACGAGTCACTGCTCAGTCCAAGTAGCGCTGTGGAGGCCCTGGATCTCAGCATGGAGGAAGAAGTGGTCATTAAGCCTGTTCATAGCAGCATCCTGGGGCAGGATTTCTGCTTCGAGGTAAGGTGCACTCATTGACATCCAGGAAGGCAGCTGGCCGGATGCCCTGCTTTTGAGGTGGGTGGGTATGCACTCCTGAGAGATTGACCCCTGTGGGAAGCAGGAGGTTGGACTCGGCGGACCTTTGGCCTGACCCAACAGGGTTGCTTTTATGTTCATTTTGAGCCATGACAATCACTTATATATTGCTTGTTTTATCACGGGGCAGGGGGGGGGGGTTGTACCCCACTTTCCATCCAAAAAGCCTGCCTGGGCGGTTTGCATAGAATCAGAACAAGACAGTCCCTGCCCTCACAGACTTGTACATTTCCCTTAAGCAATGGGAGCTCACCCCGTTGTGGGGATTCGAACTGCTGACCTTCCAATTGGCAAGTCCTAGGCTCTGTGGTTTAACCCACAGTGCCACCCGCATCCCCGGTTGATGGTCTTACACTCAAGGAAAAGCCAAAATTGGAATGGACAAAATTGGAATGGACAAAATTGAACTGACGTCCTGGAAAACAACCTCATGGGGAAGAACAGCAAAGTTAACCTGACACACCAAGGGCACCTGGGCAGGATGGGAGTGGCAGGAATTGTTCTGAGGATCGGCGAGAGTGGGGCTGGAGGGACATCTTGCTGCTGCGCTTTCCCTGCCTTGAGGGCAGAGACGTGATCCTCTCACACCAGGGTGAAATTGGGTGCCTGTCTTCGACATGTGCCCTTTGACCCCCAAGACTGAGCTAGGTGGAGAAATGGTCTGACCCAAGGCCATAGCTCAATGTTTGATCATCAGGCTTGCTTGCAGAAGGCCCTGCGTTCAACCACCAGCATCTCCAGGTAGGCTGCTGCTGCCTGTCAGTGCAGGCAGTGTAGGCCTAGATGGGCCAGTGGTCTGATTCAGTATGGTGAAGGACTGTAGAGGGACAGAGAATCTGCTTTGCATACGGAAGGTCCCAAGTTCAAGCCCTGGCATCTCCTTGATTGCGCATGCAACACCGGGAGGGCGCAGGCAGTCTGACTGTTTGGCTCAAAGTGCGTGTTTGGGGCTGCGTGTGTGGGGGGGGGGAGCTTTGTGGTGATGGGAGGGTGCAGTGAGCAGAACTTTTTTCCAAGGTAAGGAGGTCCAGTTGCAGAGTTTTGTCGCACTGCACCTTCCGCTGTCCTCCGAACTTTGCAAAACGCATCCATGCAGATGCCGCCGTTTGCATAATTTATCTGGGTTGCAAAAACTGTGTGCAGGATTTCTGCCTGGTCTTACCATCCATCCACAAGCTTGCCCTGACTTATGAGGTCACACAGCAGCCTCCAGCCTTCCCTCCCATCACTCCCAGCCTCCTGCTGCCCCTTGCCACCTCCAGAGGTGAGCGCATTGCTCCACAGGAAGACAGGAAGTCAAACATTGATCCCTCTGTCTGTTTTGCTTACACTGGCTGGAAGCAATAGCTCTCCAGCGTTTCAGAATAGTCTTTACCCAGCCCTAACTGGAGATGCAGGGACGCGGGTGGCGCTGTGGGTTAAACCACAGAGCCTAGGACTTGCCGATCAGAAGGTCGGCGGTTCGAATCCCTGCGAGCTCCCGTTGCTCAGTCCCTGCTCCTGCCAACCTAGCAGTTCAAAAGCACATCAAAGTGCAAGTAGATAAATAGGTACCGCTCCGGCGGGAAGGTAAACGGCATTTCCATGCCCTGCTCTGGTTTGCCAGAAGCGGCTTAGTCATGGTGGCCACATGACCCGGAAGCTGTACGCTGGCTCCCTTGGCCAATAAAGCGAGATGAGCGCCGCAACCCCAGAGTCGGCCACGACTGGACTTAATGGTCAGGGGTCCCTTTACCTTTGCCTACCTGGAGATGCCAGTGGGGAATTGTACCTTGGGGCCCTTCTGAATTAAAAGCATCTTCTGTATACCATTCAGCTATGGTTGTCACCCACAAAATGGACCAAGATTTGAGCCTTCTTGCTTCCAAGTAACAGGCTGATGTAGCAGCATCCAATTAAGTTGCCTTCCACCAGTACTATTTTTCTAGAAAAAGAGGTGGTGGAACTCACCATTAGCGCCTCCCTTGTTTTCTTACAATGGCAATGGTGCTCACCTGAGAGGAGCCGGAACTGATTTCCATTGAGTTACGGCTGAAAAACCCTGCCTACCTTCCACCAAGACGAGCCCTTGACCTATCTGGGTCTCCTGGGTCGCAGGCAGGGGTCTTTCCCAGACCTGGGGATTACACCGGGTTCCATCTGCATGCCAAGCAGGTGCTTCGCTGCTTCGCCACAGCTCTCCCCCGCCCTGGTATCACAAGGATAATGTCACCACTGCCCTTAGCGCCTCCCTGCCTCTTGCTTCTCCATGCCACCCTCACGACTGTCCTTGAGAGAGGCTGGGCTCTGCATTTCAATAAGGCGCTTGGCTTGCAGCAGAAACACCTTCCAGACTTCCTCTCTACCTTGCTTTCGTTTCAGGCGGCAAGCAAAAATTGCAGAGTGATTTTGCCTCCTTTAGGAAGAGCCACCCACCCATGGAACAAGGATAATGAGGCAAAATGAGTTAGATTTGAGAAACTAATGATTTCCTCCCTCCTCACTGCACTAATTGAATTTTGGCCTGGCAAACTAATACCTGTATTAAAAAAAACACTTTATTAATAAATAAAACACACATAACAGCCTGGGCTTCATTAAAGTATACATTTTATTGGGGCTTCCCCACCTATTGCATAATGTGCCTAATCTATGTGGTGCCTGGACATGTGAAAGAGCTCCCCCCCCCTCCTGTGGTGTTGTTTCAGATTTTCCATTGTACACCCGAGAGTCATAGAATTGCAGAGTTGGAAGGGAACCCAAGGGTCATCTAGCCCAACCCATGCAGGGATCAATTTCTATTTCTGTTCCTCCCCCACTATTTCTTTCCCCCTGGCTTAAGTGCCACCTGCCGCATTCCCACATCAAGTTGTGATTTTAAAGGTGAATTTTTGGGCAAGGTACTATTTTCATCTCTGCATGTATTTTGTGCGTGCAGCTTCCCCTCATCTGCACTTCTTTTTTGTATACTGTTGTTGGCTGGTTAGAGCATTTCTTGGGATGATAGGATGGTTTTGCCTTTGTCAAAAATATCTTACAGTATTGATGTCGGGCAAGATACAATCCACATATTTCCTTATAAACCAAATTCCAAAGCTTTTTGACTAAAACACAATCCCAATATAAGTTAAAGTGTGTATATTATTGATCAAAACCACACACACACAAAAGTGGTAACATTGTTGAAAACATAATGGATCAATGGATCATAGAATTGTAGAGTTGGAAGGGACCCCAGGGGTCATCTAGTCCAACCCCCTGCAATGCGGGAAACACAGCTAAACCACCCATGACAGGTGGCCATCCACCCACTGCTTTAAAACCTCCAAGGATGGCAAGTCCACAACTTCCCAAGAGAGTCCATTCCCTGTCGTACAACCCTTACTGTCAGAAAACTCCTCTTGATGTTTAGTTGGAATCTCCTTTCTTTTAACCTGAAGCCATGGGTTCGAGTCCTACCCTCCACCAGCAGGAGAAAACAAGCTTGCTGCATGTGACAGCCCTTGAGATATTTGAAGATGGTGCAGAGGTTAGAGCAGTGTGGGGGCCATGTTTTTCAGGCCCAAGGGCCACATTAATTTCTGGGCAGCCTCCCTGGGGCCACCTGCCAGGGGTAGGTGGGGCCAGAGGCAATAGTGGGTGGGGCGATAGATGCCGTTTCCCTGCTAGTCACCCCTCTCTGTCCTCCATCCACAGAAGCTTTAATGGACCCAATCCAGCCAGGCATGAAAAATTCAAAGGGGCCCATGAGGAGACTCGAGTTCCAGGTAGACAGAGCAGGAGGGCTGCATTTGGGGCCCTGGGGCCTGAGGTTCCCCACACCTGGGTTAGAGTGTCCAGCTAGGACTGGGGAGGTCCAGGTCCACAACCCTCAGTTACGAAATCACTGCGAGACCCTCAGACATTAATTCACCCAGCCTTAATCCACCTCACAGCTCGTTTGTTCATTCATTCATTCATTCACTGGCCACCCATTGGCCATGTGGGTTTGGGGGTCTTGTTCTCAGGTTCCCACCAGCTCTCCTTTTGTGCCAGCCTCCTGATTTGCTACATCGTGACCCCAGAACCTGACTCCTCCTTTGTTAAGCATCTGATCAGCTGTCTGCTTCATTTCCCCAAGCTGGGACACGCAGTGGTTTGATATTTGATTTGATTTATTGTATTATTGCATTCTAAGAAATCCCAAAGTGGCTCACAAACAATAGCTAATAGTAGCATGGCAGAGCATAGCAGAACATCACAAACACAGCATAAATCATATGGAATAATTAACAAATCATCAGTGAAGCAATTACAAGCCATACAACACTGTTAACAAAGCAACAACTGAAGAAATAAACTAAGCGTCAGAATTAAAGCAAAAGTCGTGTTGTATGGTTGACAAATCAATACAGCATTAATAATCTATAAAACGATATTAACAACATTAACAAAATAGCAGGCAAAATGTAAGATAAGCACTGGTAAAGTTATACACACTCTGTTTGGCTCATTAAAATACACATCCAGGGAAGCAACTCCCTTCTGATGCATCCGACCAAAAGTCCATCTAGCTCTCTTATCCCAAGCATACTGGGGAGTCAATCATTCCCTGTGAGAGCAGAGCCTCTCCCTCCAGAGGCATTCTACCCCTGATGCTGCAGGCAAACAACAAGAGAGAGTTGTCCCCTTTATTCCTTCCTTCTGAGCTTCCTAGAAGCAGCTGGCTGGTTGTTGCTGGACCCTATGAATTGTGCTTCAATACATTAGGGCAGTTCTGAGTTGTGATGGTATAATTAGCAGGGCCATCTAGGCTCATCCACTTCTCAACATAGGACAATGTAGGTTAAGTAAACTATGGTTAAGTAAACTATGTGAGTATCTGGAGATAGCAAAATTGACAGATATAATAAGGCATAAATCTAAAACTATGGTACAGAAACGATGGGAATGCTTAAATGAATATTTACACAAACAGGGATCAAACACGAAAGTTTGGTTGTGCTTAGACTAACCTGGTGAAGAAGTCAGTACAGAGAATACAAAGATTAGATGGACTACGAAAGAATTTAAGGAAAGGAAGTGACTGAAGAACAGATGTAAAGGTGAAATAGATAACCAAGAGACGTGTGGTGAATGCGGTGGAAGTCTTTTATAATATTTTAACTAGGATTTAAATATTGTAATGTTTGAAGTATGAATTTGGAATAATTGATTATGGAAAGTATTTTTTCTTTTCATTTTTTTCTTGTTTCTTTTATCTTTTGCCTTTCTTCTTTTCTAGTTTGCATTCTGGAAAATTGTGTAGATAAAATGTTTTTATGTATGGTTATGTATTGTTTCTATTTCTTTTTTTTCCCATTTTTTCTGTAACATTTAATGTATTTTTTTTTAAGGACAATGGAGGGCAGGGTCTTACAAGGACGGCACATGGCGCAGAGATACGTGGCTCCTAAGGTTGGGTCAGCTTGCAAGAAACTCGCTCTTCTTTCCTCTCTTCCAGGTGACGACGTCATCCGGGAGCAAATGCTTTTCCTGCCGCTCTGCAGCAGAGCGGGACAAGTGGATGGAGAATCTGCGCCGTGCTGTGCACCCGAACAAGGTACCAGCTAAGCAGCAGCTTCACGCAGCACATAGTTAAACTGTAGAACTTCAGGACACAGTGGTGGTCATCAACTTGCTTGGCTTTAAAAGAGAATTGGGCAATCCTGCGGAATCTCCAGTGGCAGAGAGTTCCACAGGACTGGGCCGAGGATACCATAAAACTCCTGTTTCTTGTTGCTGTCAAATGAGTCTTGCCAACTAGGGGAGCGAACAATGACGCTCCTGTGAATGATGATGATAATAATAATAATAATAATAATAATAATAATAATAATAATAATAATTTTATATATACCCCGCCCTCCCCAGCTAAGACCGGGCTCAGGGTGGCTAACACTGAATATAAATACAGTAAAAACATTTAAAAAAAACAAAAAACCATTTGATTAAAATATGTTAGAATACGTACAGTTTAAAATGCAGCTTAAAATGCAGCCTCATTTTAGTTGTAGCCTATAGATCAGAGCCATAAGGGGAGAAAATGTCAAATATTCACCGGGGCCAACTACCCATGCTGGTCCTACATGGACCAGCAAAAAGAGCTGAGGGGAAATTTATATACTAAATCCCGTATGAAGGATTCCACCAAAAAATAAAAATAAGAATGAGTGGGGGGTTAGACTGAATCCAGCCCAAAGGCCAGGCAGAACAGCTCCATCTTGCAGGCCCTGCAAAAAGATGTCAATTCCTGCAGGGCCCTGATCTCTTGCGGTAGGGCGTTCCACCAGGCCGGGGCCAGAGCTGAAAAGGCCCTGGCCCTGGGTGAGGCCAATCTGACCTCCTTGGGGCTCAGGACTTCCAAAGTGTTGTTATTTGTGGACCTTAAGGTCCTCCGCGGGGCATACCAGGAGATGCGGTCCCGTAGGTTACTTCCTCTTGTTCTTTTTTAAAAAGGTGAGTTTTGGCAATTGTGTCGTTCGTGGATCATGCATAAATTTAACTTTCATAAAGTTTCCTCTGAGGGAGAGTTGTGGGATTCAATATGCAATGAGCCAGCCTTTACCATCCCCTTGTCTCCGAATGTTCTGCGCTGCAACTCCCACCAGACCCAACCAGCTTGGCCATAGGCTGAGATAATTATTGTTGTCAAAGGCACCAAGGCTTGGGCAATTTTCTGCCCCACAAGAAGGTCCCTCCCTCTCACCTGCCCACCATTTTTGCTCATGCAAATCCTTAAGTATGACCTCCCACGCATTTATAGGCATTGCCTTTTCTTTCAAAACTCTGCCCCTTTTAAATAGGGTGGGTTTTTGCTTGCTGGCTGGGGGGCTGGGGCTGTGTTTATGCAGTTGTGGTCCTTGGTACCTGATGTGAAAAGCCAGCAGTACTGTCCCATTGCTCAAGCCCAGTGGAGAAATTGTGGCACAGCGGAGGGAACACCTGCAGAACAGTTTTCTTCAGTCTACAATTTGTTCTCTTTTCTCTTAGGGCGCTTCCCCCCCCCCCACACCTTTCCCTTTAATTTGGAGTCTCTCCTGGCTGCCAAATTGGAAGCGGTGAAATAGGTTTTTTAGAAAGTGAAGCATGTGTAGTTTGGGGGGGGGGGAGGACAGAGAGAGAGAGAGAGAGACAGGTTCTCAGCCCTCCTTTCTTCTTGCAAATTGGTGCCAGCGAGAGAAGAAATCATAGTGATATTTGGGGAACGAGCATAAGCGGGGGTTATTATGCAAATTCCCGAGAGCCAGTAATTTCCTTAAAAGTTAAAAAATGTAATTAAGGATTGGTTTTCTGTTCCAGCACGTTGCAAATAATGAAGCCGTTCGTTCTTCCAATTCTCACAGCGGGTAATTGCTTCCCCCCACCACCCCCAACACACCCTCCACACGCTGAAAGTCCTTCTTCACGCAGCACGTAGTTAAACTATGGAACCCATAGTTGCAGTGATGGCCACCGACCTGGATGGCTTTAAAAAAGAATTGGACAGGTTAATGGATGAGGAGAGGGCTATTGACGGCTGGCAGTCACCACGGCTTGGCTCTCACTTTCTACAGTGAGAGGCAGCACTGCTTCTGAATACCAGATGCTAGAAACCACAGGAGGGGGAAAGTGTGGCTCTTGTGCTCAGGTCCTGGTTTTGCATTGGAGCATCTGCTTGGCCACTGTGAGAACAGGGTGCTGGACTAGATGGGGCCCTTTGGCCTGATCCACCAGGCTCTCATAATAATCATAATAATCATAATTTATTATTTATACCCTGCCCATCTGGCTGGGCTTCCCCAGCCACTCTGGGCGGCTTCCCACAAAATATTAAAATACAGTAATGCATCAAACATTAAAAGCTTCCCTAAACAGGGCTGCCTTCAGATGTCTGGTAGTTGTTGTTCTCTTTGACATCTGGTGGGAGGGCGTTCCACAGGGCGGGTGCCACCACTGAGAAGGCCCTCTGCCTGGTTCCCTGTAACTGCTTCTCGCAGGGAGGGAACCGCCAGAAGGCCCTCGGAGCTGGACCTCAGTGTCCGAGCAGAACGATGGGGGTGGAGACACTCCTTCAGCTATACTGGACCGAGGCCGTTTAGGGCTTTAAAGGTCAGCACCAACACTTTGAATTGTGCTCGGAAACGTCCTGGGAGCCTTATGCTCTTACCGCACATCCTTGCTCTCTTCTTGACTGTGCCCCCCCCATTGCATCTCTTCTCTAGGACAACAGCCGGCGGGTGGAGAATATGCTCAAGGTGTGGATTATCGAAGCCAAAGACTTGCCGGCCAAGAAGAAGTACCTGTGCGAACTCTGCCTGGACGAGGTCCTCTACGCACGGACCACATGCAAGTTGAAAACAGACAATGTCTTCTGGGGGGAGCACTTTGAGTTCAACAACCTTCCATCCCTGAGGGGCATCACGGTCCACCTGTACAAGGAGACCGACAAGAAGAAGAAGAAGGACAAGACCAACTTCATTGGGCTGGTCAGCATCCCAGCGGGCTCTGTCACGGGCCGGCAGTTTGTGGAGAAGTGGTACCCGGTGGTGACACCCAACCCCAGCAAGGGCAAGTCTGGGGGCCCCATGATCCGCATCAAGTCGCGCTACCAAAGCATGAGCATCCTCCCCATGGAAATGTACAAGGAGTTTGCTGAGTACATCACCAACAACTACATGGTCCTCTGCTCAGTTCTGGAGCCAGTTCTGAGTGTGAAGAACAAGGAGGAGATGGCCTCAGCCCTTGTCCACATCCTGCAGAGCACAGGGAAGGCCAAGGTAAGGCTCTCATGCGCTTATGCTCGGAGACGGGCTTGAGGTTCTCGCACGCATTCATCAACCCCACATGTACTGCAGCTGGACGCCTGAGGCTGTGATCCACCTTGAGTTTGGGGGGCTTGCCAACAGTTGTTTAGCCCCCGTCTTCCACTTACACCAGTGGTTCCCAAAGTGGGCAGTGGGATTAGCTAGGGGGCGTGCTGAGAGGCAAGGGGACAACAGTTGGGGGGGCAGAGGTATAAACAACTATCACACTTTGAAAACTGGTATTACTGGACCAGATTCATCAGTTTTGTGGAATTAGTTAAACTACATAGTTTGAATTGGATTTTGAATAAATGTGCAATTAACTGTTTACTGTTTTGAATTTTGTTGTGTTACTGTTTTCGTTAGTGGGTTGCACAAAGCGCTATTTGAATTATGCTTTTTGTAGGGTGGGGGGTACTAGGGTGAGTTTATGGAACCAAGGGGGTGGGGACTGAAAAAGTTTGGGAACCACCAGCTCTCACTGTTCTGTGGTGTGGTGCCTTGTGAACCCTCCTTTCAGTGGGTACTAATTAGATCATGGGTGGTTTAGACCATCTGCAGCCCCTGAGATGTTCTTGGACTCCAACTCCCATCAGCCCAGCCAGCATGGCCAGTGGTCAGAAGGAGTTGCTGAGGAGTTATTCCTGAAGCAATTCTGGACATACCTCCAGAAAGCCATGCTTATGCGATGCATTGCAGAGATGGTTGTAACTGCTACCCATTTTAAATTGCAATACTGGATTAGGAATTGTTTTATGCTGCTGCTTTTAATCTAAGCTTCTTTCTTTTAGACATTGGCTTTAAAAGGAGATTTGGTTGTAAGCTGTCTTGGGAAAACTCCCAATGCTTCGGGTTGCGTACCGCCGAAATCCGGAAGTACTGGAACGGGTTACTTCTGAGTTTTGGCGGTTGCTCATGCGCAGAAGCACTAAATTGAGCTTTGCGCGTGTGCAGATGCACTGAATCGCAACCCACGTGTGCGCAGACGCACCGCTGCTGGTTGCGGATGCTGCGGTTTGCGAATGTGCATCCCACATGGATCATGTTCGCAACCCGAGCGTCCACTGTACATTTTTAAATGCATTTGGGATGCGTTTGGGTGGACTTCCACCAAGCCTCCCTTCTCCTTCAGACAAATCCGTTTCCACTTGGAGTTCAGTGGCAGAGCACCTGATGTGGCATGCAGAAGGCCCCGGGTTCAAATTTTGAAACCTCCAGATTTGAAACCTCCAGTACAGATCTTCTCCATGGATGGGGATGATTTATTTCTCTGCCCAAGACCCTGGACAGACTCTGCTGGGTCAGAGAGAGGACCCATAATTCAGTAGAAGAGTGCAAGGCCCTTTGGCATGCAGGAAGCCATGGGTCCAAGGTATGGCGACTTTGGGGATATGAGCAGGCCAGGGGGGCTAAAAACCACCCACCTGCTTGAGACCCTGGGGAACTTCTGCTAGTCAAGACAAGGCAGCACTGACTGAGCATGTTGACTGACAGGTGTGGTTCTCTGTAAGGCACCCCTGAGGGTGGAGCTGGGCTGGTGGGTCACGTGCAGAGTGCACACCCTTTGCATGCAGTGAAGGTCCCCAGGGTCCATCTGCAGTGACTGTAAGGATGGGGAACCAGTGACCTTCCAGATGTGGTTGGCCTGTGACTCCCATCATCCTTGCTGGCTGCGGCTGATGGAGAGTTGGGTTCCAGCCACATCTGGAAGGCCACAGGCTCTCCACCCCTGAGATAAAGGAAGAACACCTGCTGGTCAAAGATGATACATAGCCCAGCATTGCTCAGCTGGTAGAACATGAGTCACTTAGTCTCAGGGATGTGCTGTCAAACCCCACGTTGGGCAGAAGATTCCTGCGTTGCAGAGGGTTGGACTAGATGACCCTCGTTGTCCCTTCCAGCTCTACAATTCTATGATTCCACAGCAATGCTGATCTAGGCATAAATAGCCTCAGTAAAAGGCACCTTCCTTTGCCTGTATATACGTTAACCTCACAACTGGTTACTTCAGCCTTCCTTGCAAATGCATCCACTAAAATAAGGCACACACCAGGGACCACAGGGCTATCTGTTTTCTACCCAGAAATATATGGCTTAAAAGGATCCAGGTTTTAAGAACGTTCCCTTCTGGTTGCTTGGTTGCAAAATTTGCTCACCCCAGGCCACTACACAAGAAGCTGCTTACAAACCATTTCCCCTCCCTTTCCACTTGTGTCTTCTCACTTTGTGAGCCTGCCGGCAAGGACTGTTGTTCTTCAATGTCCTTTGGGATCCCTTGCCCCATTTCCTCTGGGGCACTAACCTTTCCGCTTAGGGCTTTTGAGGGTGAGTGTTGCACTAAGGGTATCTCTCCCGCCTGTATTCCTGGTGGTGAAGTATCTTTTAAAATGCACCTATCTTTTTTGCATGCTTTCTCTCAAAGTGCCCTTTTGGGAATGCATGTATCTATGTATCCTCAAGGTTCATAAACAGCAACACCCTAGTGGTCCCGGTCCCTAATGAAGTCAGATTAGCCTCAACCAGAGCCAGGGCCTCTTCAACTCTGGCTCTGGTCTGGTGGAACGCTCTGCCTCATGAGACCAGGGCCCTGCAGGATCTGATTTCTTTCCACAGGGCCTATAAGACAGAATTGTTCTGCCTGGCCTTTGGCTTGGAGCCAATTTGATTCCCTCCCGCTCTTTCTTTTTTCTTTTCGTTTCTCCTCCTGCGATGAGGCTACATTTTAATATTTTAATGTTTCAATATTTTAATTGTTGTATTTTAATTTTGTTTTTAAGTTGTATTCTTTCAACTTGATTTTATTATTGCTTGTTAGCCGCCCTGAGCCCAGCCTTGGCTGGGGAGGGCGGGGTATAAATAAAAATTACTATTATTATTATTATTAATGTCCTTTGGGTTCTCTTGCCCCATTTCCTCTGGAGCACTAACCTTTCCGCTTAGTGCTTTTGAGGGTGGGTGTTGCACTAAGGGTATCTCTCCTGCCCATATTCTGGTATCTTTTGAAATGCACCTATCTTTTTTGCATGCTTTCTCTCAAAGTGCCCTTTTAGGAATGCATGTATTTTGTCCTAAATTGTAGTTCATTGGCTGGGATGTGGGTCCTTTTCCTACTAGCTGCTATTTCTCTGCTTCCCATTGGGGCACCTCGCTAACCACCGTCAGATGGGCTCTTGTGGGTTTTCTAAAGCGTCACCATGAAAAGCAGCCGGGGGGAGAGGGCCTGGCTTTGGCACCTCCCTTATTACCCAGCTTTCCTGGCTGCATGGAAATCTCATTGAGGCTCCCCCATGAGCCCCTAAAAACAAGTACCAGTAGCGTGAGGAATCAGCAACTTCCGGAGAACCATGTTGTTGTTGCTGTTGTTTACATTTGATGATAATAATAATAATAATAATAATAATAATAATAATAATAACAACAACAACAACAACAACAACAACGACGACAACAACAACAACAACAACAACAACAACAACAACAATTTATTTATTTATTTATTTATTCCCCTCCCCAGCCAAGACTGGGCTCAGGGCGGCTAACACCGTATATATATATACAGTGGTACCTCGGTTTAAGAACTTGATTTGTTCTGGAGGTCCGTTCTTAACCTGAAACCGTTCTTAACCTGAGGTACCCTTTAGCTAATGGGGCCTCCCGCTGCCGCCACGCCGCCTCATCCTGAGGTAAAGTTCTTAACCCGAGGTAATATTTCTGGGTTAGCGGAGTCTGTAACCTGAAGCGTCTGTAACCCGAGGTACCACTGTACAGTAAAAACATTTTTTTAAAAAACCCCAAAAAACAGTTCATTAAAATATAAGTTAGAATACAGCTTAAAATGCAACCTTGTTTTAGTGGTGGCCTATAGATCAAAGCCATAAGGGGAGGAAATATCAAATATTCACCAGGGCCAACTGTCCATGCTGGTCCTATATGGGCCAGCAAAAGGAGCTGAGGGAAAATTTATATACAAAATCCCATATGAGGGGTTACATTAAAAAAAAAAATGAGAGGGGGGGTTAGACTGAGTCCAGCCCAAAGGCCAGGCAGAACAGCTCCGTCTTTCAGGCCCTGCGGAAAGATGTCAAATCCCGCAGGGCCCTGATCTCCTTCAGTAGGGCATTCCACCAGACTGGGGCCAGAGCTGAAAAGGTCCTGGCCCTGGTTGAGGCCAATCTGACCTTCTTGGGACTCAGGACTCCAAAGTGTTGTTATTTAGGGACCTTAAGGTCCTCTGCGGGGCAGACCAGGAGAGGCGGTCCTATAGGAGTTTCTGGGTGACCTTCAAGGGCAGCCCCGCGTAGAGCGAATTACAGTAATCAAGCCTGGGGTGACCATCACATGGATCACTGTGGCCAGATCGGGGCGAGAAAGGTAAGGGACCAACTGCTTAATACGGTGGAGATGGAAAAAGGCCGCCTTTCCTCCAAGGAGCTCAAGATGGCTTAAATAGTTCTCCCCATTTAATCCCCACTGCAACCCTATGGGGTTGGTTAAGCTGAAAGGCAGAACTGTCCCAAGGTCACCCAGTGATCTTCGTTCATGGCCCAGTGGGGATTTGAACCTAGATCTCACTGAGGTCCTTGTTTGATGCTAAATGCTACACCACAGTGGCTCTCTCACACAGGCTCCACATCGCAAGGAAGCCCACCGACCCTCCACCCCGGAGTGTTGACCACGTACCAGCCTGTCCACGGATTTGCTGACCCACATGCCCATGGCTGCTGCCACATGGTTTTACAGTGGAAGACAGGAGTGCCTGGCATGCTCTGGTCCACGGGGTCACGAAGAGTTGGACACGACTAAACGACTAAACAACAACAACCATCACTGCTGCCACTTCCTTCCCTATCCACCCAAATAGACAAATCTGTTTGTTTGTTTGTTTGTTTGTTTGTTTGTTTTTTACAACAGCAGTTAGTCCAGCTAGTTATGAGCTCTGTCTTCCTCTGGGCAATAATTAGGTTGTTCGAAGAGGGTGCAAGCCGGTGAGTGGCCGCTCCAGAGATAAGTGTGAGTGCCTCTCCTCTACGCACCCTGATCCATGCTGTGTTGTATACGAGGAAGAACATCTGAGCATCCCTCGCAGAGCCGTTTCAACTCTTAATTAGAGTAATAATAAAATAATAATAAATTTTTATTTATACCCCGCCCTTCCCGGCTCAAAAACCGGGCTCAGAGCGGCTAACAACAAACTTAAAACACTTAATTATAAAAGCAGCATAAAATACAGTATAAAAGACATGAATAACAGTAAAATTCAAAAATCAAAGATCAATTAGATAATCCCCAGGGCTAGCTGGCTGAATTGGTCCTACTTGGACCAGCGAGGAGGCCAGGGGAGAATTAGCTGTGGGGTCTCAGAGCGGGTGAGCTTCATAAAAGGGGAGGGGGAGGGAAGAGAAGGGAAGGGAAATAAAAGATCAGGCTGAATTCAAATTAAAGGCCGGGCGGAATAGCTCTGTCTTACAGGCCCGACATAACGAGGTTAAATCCTGAAGGACCCTAGTCTCAAGGAGCATTCCACCAGGTCGGAGCCATCACTGAGAAGGCCCTGGCCCTGGTGGAGGATAGTCTGACTTCCTTAGTTGAGCATCTTGGAGCAAACATGTTGTTTGCTCTGACGGACTCTTCACAGGCCGATGTGCATCTTCGCTTGCCCTTCTCCCATTTGCCACAACACCTGCTTAAGGCGTAAGGCTAAAAGGATTGTTGTACTGGATCAGAATGAGATCCCGTGGGCAACTCCTATAGCAGGATAGGTGCCTGTATAAAAACCTGCAGGCAGGGCTCAAAGGCCATTGCTTCCCCCCTGAAATGCTACCATAGTGCTTTAAATGTTCTGTCTCGGTCTCCAAGTGATTCTGTCTGCAAGGAGTTACACTAAGTATTTTATTTACATCAATCCCGGGGGGGGGGGGAGCGATTGGGGCATATTTGCAGATTAGCTTGCAACCCATTTCTGCCAGTAATGACCCGCCACCCATGCCCGCAGAGACAGTTTGCTCCTCCTCTCCCACAGGGCTTTAGAACGATCTTTGAATTACACGTTAATCATATTACCTTTATCAGTGAAAGCCTCTTAAGGATAGGTCAATCTCATTAATCAGGATTGCTTATGAGAAGAGACCTTATTACTTCACAGTCAATCTGCTAGCTGGTCACTTGTTACTGGGGCAGAAGGGCCTGCGTCGTCTGCTTCTCATTTTCACTGCATTTATATCCCACCTTCATAAATTTATTGCATTTATTGCCCACCTTTTTTCACCAAGGAGGTCAAGGTGGCAAACATGGTTCTCCTCATTTAAATCCCCTCAACGACCCTGTGAGGTAGGTTAGGCTGAGAGGCACCCAAGCTGAACTTCACGTGTCTGAGTGAACTTCCCACTATACTTCACGTGTCTCTCTCTCTCTCTCTCTATATATATATATATAATGTATAGTTAGTTTTTTAACATATCATTTCCAACAGTCACATAACATAACATATACGGTACATTGTTTTAGACTTCACCTCTGATTATTTTCTGCTCTTAATTATCATCAACTAATAATTCTCCTCATAGTCTTTCTTGAAATATTTCATATAGTCCTCCTTACAAAACTTCTTGCAGTCCTACTAGCGTTATCTGTTCATTACTATTACTTTTCAAATAATTCATATATTTACTCCAGTCTTCTAAGAATCTCTGGTCCTGCAGGTTTTGAATCCTTCCTGTTAATTTATCCAATTCTGCATAGTCCATCACATCTTAACTGTTCAGGGGTCACGCAGCAGAACCCTGGGAGCCCCTGAGTGAGGTGACCATGCAATATGCTTTCGAATTGAGTAAGGGATCACATGTTGAGATTCCTGCATTGTAGGCGGTTGGACTAGATGACCCTCAGGTTCCCTTCCAGCTCTACAGTTCTACGATTCCATGATTCAATCACTTGTGCTTAAAAACTCCACCACCATCTCTGGCATTCTCTTCCAGTGTCGAATCATTGCTAAGTTGTTCCTAAGGTTTCGTCAAAATCCTTTTGTGATGCTGTTTTATTATTTCTTCCTCTTACTAGTTGCTTTTTTAAAAGAAAAAGGAGACACAAAGTGACTTACAATATAATACAAAAATTAAAACTAAAGCAGAACAAAAGCTATAAACATCCAGATACAGTCATATCTCGGGTTACAGATGCTTCAGGTTGCATTTTTCCAGGTTCCGGCGGTCACGCATGCGCAGAAGTGCTAAATCGCACTTTGCACATGCACAGAAGTGCCGAATCGCAACCCGCATGTGCACAGATGCAACGCTGCGGGTTGCAAATGTGCATCCTGCACAGATTACGTTCGCAACTTGAGCATCCACTGTACATAAAAAGCTGTTGTAATGCACCTTACCCACTAAAGAAGGTCGTGATATTTAAAGCCTGCCTGGAAAGAAGCGTGTTTTTTTGTGCTGCATAAGAGTGGTCAGTGATGGAGCTGGGTGTGCCTTCCTGGGAAGAGTATTCCATAAGTGGGGGGGCCACCACTGAAAAGGCCCATTCTTGAGATTCAAGTAACAGAAAGCAAATCTACTCCATCCTCTGTGTGACAGGACTTCAGATATTTGAATATGACTCTCATGTTACCTTTTAATAATAGAATTGTAGGGTTGGAAGACACCCTAAGGGCCACGAAGGAGCGTCTAAGCCGCTTCTGGCGAACCAGAGCAGCGCACAGAAACACCGTTTACCTTCCTGCCAGAGCAGTACCTATTGATCTACTTGCACTTGACGTGCTTTCGAACTGCTAGGTTGGCAGGAGCAAGGACCAAGCAACAGGAGCTCACCCCGTCGCGGGGATTCGAACCGCTGATCTTCTGATCGGCAAGTCCTAGGCTCTGGTTTAACCTACAGCGCCACCCGCATCCCCTTCTCCAGGCTAGACATACCCAATTCATCAGGCTTGGTTTCCAGACGCTGTGTCATCCTGGCCTCCCTCCTCTGCCCACCTTCCAGCTTGTCAACATTCTTCTTAAACTGTGGCACCCAGAACTGGACACAGGACTCCAGGTGTGATCTGACCAAGGCAGAATAGAGCAGGACTATTACTTCTCTTGATCAGGACTCTTCTGTTGATGCTGCCTAGAATAGCATTAGCTTCTTTTTGCTGCTGCATCACACTGCTGACTTATATTAAGCCTGTGGTCTACAAAGCCTCCTAGGTCCTTTTCACACATACTGCTGTCAAGCAAGGTGCCCCAAACCCTGTATTCATCATGCATCCGGCTACCCCTCCCTAAGTGCAGAACCTTCCATCTTCCTGTTTCTCCCTGCTGAAATTCATTTTGTTAGTTTTGGCCCAATTCTCTAATCCATTAAGGTCATTGTCTCCTCTGTGCACATAGGAGGGTTCGTTTTGCAGGCTGCTGGTGTGCGCCAGCCCACACTTCTAGGATTGTTGTAAACAAACCATTTCTGCGTTGCTGAGCTTTGCTGAACTGGGGTTAATAAAGGACTGGAAAGATGGGGAGTGGCGGGGGGGGGGCGAGGTGACCTTTCCTGCCACCATCAGGAATCTGCTAATCTTTTCTGAGCTGAGAGACAGAGCCTTGCAGCTGCCACAGCCAAGGCAGGCAAGAACGTTCCACCGCTTTAAGTGCTAATAACCCATTCCGTCACTAATAGCCGAGCTACTAATAAAATCTGCTAACTTTGCAAATCTTCCCAAGCCTCTGAGGATTGCAGTTGAGTTTAGGAAGGCTCCAGTCACTCTTCTCCTCTTACTTACGCCTGCATTGCTATTCATGGTGGGGTGTGGGGTGAAGGGAAGGAAGGCAGGCAGGACACCAGGCCTATGGGCACGATCCATGTGTGGCCCAGAAACTGCTTTATGCAGGGGGAGGATGCACAGAGGCAGATCAGTTCTTTGCTTTGGAATATAATTTTGCTGCAACGTTACTCTCTGACATCGCTCTCTCGCCATTTAGGCGTGAAACAGCTTATTATATTTACCTTCATTATTCTTGTTGGGCTTATGGGGTCAATCTGGGTGCTGCCACAAGTCCCTTCCAATTCTTGGGGTCCCGTACCCAGGGAGGGTTGGAATCAAAGAGAGGGTCCTACTGCAGAACTAGCCAGAGAAGTTTCTTTGTAAGACGATGGCCTTGGCTGGCCACTGCAGTGTCCTCACCCGCATCTCAAAAGGATGGGCTCCATTGCAAGAGCTGCAACAAAGGCAAGCCCTGGATTCTCTCACTGCTCTGAGACTGGAGTGGCATGGAACAGTATTTAAGATACTATCTTCATGGGCGACACCAGGTTGGAGAAGGGTAGCTAAAGTGGTAGGCAGGCATTCAAGCACTGTCTCAGCCACTAAATAATCATGTGTTGAGTTGGCAGGGACCCCACAAATAGTCTAGTCCAGCCTCTGCCTTTGTGCTGGCTAGGGATGATGGGAGTTGCCGTCACAACAACATCTGGAGGGGGTGGGCTAGCAAAGTCTCATCCAGCCCAGCCCTCTGTGCAATTCATAGTCTGCCCCCTCCCACAGACCTCTTCCCTAAAAGGAATTATTGTTGGACAGTGGAATGGACTCCATCACAAGGTAGTGGGCTCTCCTTTCTTAAGGCCCTCGTATTTACGGGACCGCCTCTCCTGCTCTGCCCCACAGAGGACCTTAAGGTCCATGAATAACCATAGTTTAGAGGTCCCAGGCTCTAAGGAAGTCAGACTATCCTCCCCCAGGGCCTTCTCAGTGATGGCTCCAACCTGGTGGAATGCTCTGTCCCATGAGACCATGGCCCTTCAGGATTTAACCTCCTTCCGTCGGGCCTGTAAGACAGAGCTATTCCGCCTGGCCTTTAATTTGAATTCAGCCTGATCTTTTATTTCCCTTCTCTTCCCTCCCCTTCCCCTTTTATGAAGATTACCTGCTCTAAGACCCCACACCTAATTCTCCCCTGGCCTCCTTGCTGGCCCAGGTAGGACTAATTCAGCCAGCTAGCCCTGGTGACTATCTAATGCTTATTCGATGGATTTCCCCCAAATTGATTTCTGAACTTTGAATTTTATTGTTATTCATGTTTTTGTACTGTATTTTATGCTGCTTTTACAATTAAGTGTTTTAAATTTGTTGTTAGCTGCCCTGAGCCCAGTTTTCTGAACCAGGAAGGGCAGGGTATAAATAAATTATTATTATTATTATTATTATTTCCTTGCATTTTCTTAAACAGAGGTTGTTGAGTGGTCTTCTGTGAGGGGTTCTCCAGCTGCAATAGTCGATGACTATCTTCTTGGGGGGGGGCAGGGTAGACTTCTCTGTGACAGCATAGAAAGAGGGAGCCAGTCAGCACTGTGGATAGCCAATTCCATCTTTGGTCTTGCAGACCTAGTGTGCTGGTTTGGTTCCACCGCCCCAATTGTTATGGTTTTATTGCAGTTGTATTTGTTTATCATCCCTGCAAATCGACCAGAAAATGTCAGCAAATGGGCTGCCAATAAATTGCAGGATAGTAAAATGAAATAAACTTGGGGGGGGGGGCGAGAGGTACACTTCGAATGGAATGCAGTGGGGATCCCTCCAAAGGATTTTTACATCTGTCTCTTCCTTGCAAATTGGCTCTTAGTACTAGTATTTGGGTGTTAATTTCCCATATTGTCCTTCGAGAAATGCTCAAAGGCTTAACAAGCCCCTCACTTCTTGAATCGATAAGCTGCATTGCACAAGGGGTGGGCAGCACCATGGACGCTGGCCCAAAATGGAGCAGAATATTCCTCAAACTTTCCTAGGCGCTCAGGGAACAAAATCGTCAGAATGTTTCCCATTCGGCTTCTGTGAGGGAAGGAAAAGCTTTCAGTTTGGCTGGATTTGAAACCTTAATGCAAACTTTGGAGACAGGGTTAGTTTTGCTAGGCAAGTTGGAAAGACACCCTGGGAAACAGGGAAGCCAAATGAGAAGCAAGCTAGTTTGTAAATTGCATCGCATGCATCTCTTCCTAGCACAGGGAGGCGGTGGCGCTTGTTACATTTGCTTCATGATACTTTTTTTCAGGTTGCATCCCGTGGCGACCCGGAAGTGCTGGAAAGGGTTACATCTGGGTTTTGCCACTCGCGCATGCGCAGACATGCAAAATGACATCATGCGCAGAAGTTGTGAATTGCGACCTGCGCGTGCACAGACGCGGGTTGTTGCGAACGGGGCTCCAGAACAGATCCTGTTCGCAACCAGATGTACCACTGTGTTGTTGTTGTTGTCATCTGAGAGCCCCTTAAATCCTGCTGCCAAGCTGTCGTTTAAACCAGGAAAGGGGAACCTGTGGCAGCTATTGTGACATGTTTCTCAGTGTCTTTCTCCTGCCTGATCTTGCATCAAGTAGCAAAGCCACCGAGCAGAAATGCCCAAAGTGAATGATTTGTGTTCAGCTGTGAACCCAAAGCACATATCTACATGGGGAGGCTGCCTGCTGCATCTCTGAATGAGTTTCTGCACTTGCCTTGCTGTCTTCCAGCCTGACCCTGCTGGGTAACTCTACTGAGTTTCTGTGTTGTTGGATCGTTCAAATAGCGCCTGAAGAGTTGAAGAGCTGCCCGTTGAGCGTCAGAATCAGTTACTGCTCTAGAACTGGTTTCCCTCCCAGCAGGAAGCCTGTGCAGAACTCAGTCAGAAATGTGAGGATATTTCGTGCTTCTGAAAGTTTTCTGTGTAAAGAGCTTGTTAATTCAGGCAGGGAGTGGAGCAGGGTGTGAATTTTTGGGGACATTATCCTTAGATCTCCTGCTCTGCAGATGCTGCTCACCTAACCCACCACCCACCCTTCTTTCCCTCTCCTCCAGGATTTCTTGACGGATCTCATGATGTCCGAGGTCGACCGATGTGGCGAAAATGAGCACCTTATTTTCCGAGAGAACACCCTCGCCACGAAAGCGATTGAAGAGTACCTGAAGCTGGTGGGGCAGAAGTACTTGCAAGATGCCTTAGGTAGGTATGGGAAGTGTCAGTACCTCTCTGGGTTTCATCAACAGAAGCTTTCTGGGCAGCAGTACATGTGGAAATCATCTAGGGGTCTTGGTGGACCACAAGCTTAACACGAGTCCAGACTGTGATGCAGCAGCAAAAAATGCTAATGCTATTCTAGGCTGCATCAACAGAAGTCTAGGGCCCAAATCATGGAAAGTAATAGCAGCACTCTCTTCTGCCTTGGTCAGACCACACCTGTGTCCAGTTCTGGGCGCCACAGTTTAAGAAGGATGTTCACAAGCTGGAAGGCGTGTGGAGGACGACGGCCAGGGTGGTTAAGGGTCTGGAAACCAAGCCTTGTGAGGAAAGGTTGAGGGAGTTGAGGGTGTTTAGCCTGGAGAAGAAAAGACTGATAGGAGAGACAATAGCCATCTTCAAATACCTGAAGGGCTGTCAGATGGCAGGTGAAGCAAGCTTGTTCTTTGCTGCTCCAGAGGGTAGGATCCAGACCAGTGGATTCAAGACAAGAAAGAAGATTCTGATTAAGCATTGGGGAAAAGAGTAAGAACTTTTCAGTGGTAGAACAGACACCCTTGGAAGGTAGAGGACTCTCCTTCACTGGAGGTTTTTAAGCAGAGTTCGGATGGCCACCTGCTGCCAGTTCTTTAGCGGTGATTCCTGTGTTACAGAGGGTTGGGCTATTTTAATTTTTTTAATAACATTTTTATTAATTTTACAACAACTTAGTTTGCTAGTCTTCTTTAGTGGGGACTTCATCTTCTTTCCAGCATTGTGCTAATAATATCCGAGCGGCCGTTGTTGCATACATAAACAAAGTCTTGTATTTTTTCGGTATGACCAGTCCTATGATACCTAATAAAAAGGTTTCTGGTTTTTTAACGAAGGTTATTTTTAACATTTTTTTCAATTCATTATATATCATTTCCCAAAATTTCTTTATAACCTTACATTGCCACCACATGGTAAAAAGTTCCCTCCACTGCTTTACATTTCCAACACTTATTATCTCTTGTTTTATACATTTTTGCCAGTTTAACCAGAGTTAGGTACCATCTATATAACATTTTCATATAATTTTCTTTACGTAAAATACAGGCTGTAAATTTCATGTCATTCTTCCATAATCTTTCCCAATCAATCATGTGAATGTTAAGTCCCACATGCCCATTTTTTCATAACACGTTTAACCTCCTCATCCTTAGTTTCCCATTCTAACAACACATTGAAATAAAAACATCATTTTTGGCAATACGTTCATCTTAATTACTGAAACCCTTCCGAATAAAGACACATTCATTCTTCCCCAAATCTCTAAATTCCTTTTAATTTCTTTTTTAATTTTTCATAATTGTCTTGAAATAAATTTATATTTTTTGCTGTTAACCATATCCCCAGATATTTCATTTTTTTATATACATTTATTTCAGTCCTCTGTTGTATCTCTTTTTTATCTTGCTCTGAGATATCTTTAACTAAGAGTTTGGTTTGGTTTTTATTCAGTTTAAAACCTGATACTTGTCCAAATTCCTGTATTTCTTCTAACACTTTCAATATTGAATTTATAGGGTCTTCCACCATGATCACCAAGTCATCAGCAAATGCTTTCAACTTATATGACTTCTTACCTACTGTTATTCCTCTTATGGTCTCATCTGTCCGTATATTTCTCACCAATACTTCAAATACTAGAATAAACAATAATGGTAACGGGACATCCCTGTCTAATCCCTTTCATTGTTTTGCATTCTTCTGTAAGAGTATTGTTAATTATTAATCTTGCTTGCTGTTCAGAATAAATAGCTTCTATTCCTCTTTTAAATAGCTCTCCAACATTCATTTCCTCCAGGACTTTCCGCATAAAGGCCCATGAAACATTATCAAATGCTTTTTCAGTGTGAATAAACATCACGGTTGCCTATTTTTCATTTCTTACTTCCAAGTATTCAATTAATATCAATAACATTCCTTATATTTTTTCCCTTAGGGGCAAAAATTCCAATTATTACAATCTTTTCACCATGCATTATGGTTTGCACGGCTACTACCATTCCTTGCTCATCTTTAAATAATAATTTTGGTTTTAATTTTGGTCTAATATTTAAAACCACTCCTCGTTTTTTAGTTTTATCTGAAGTTACAAATTCCATTCCAATCCTCTTATTTATCAAAATTCTCCTATGTCTCCTATGTCCTATATCTAATATTACACGTTCAATTCTAATCCTTTTTGTTTTATTATTTTATTATTTAATCCATTTACATTCCAACTTAATATCTTCAAATCAGCCATATTTATTTCTGTTATTACATTCTTTTCTTTTTTACCTTTTTTCTTTTTCGTTTTTGTTCTCCTCTTCTTCTTCTTGGCTATCTACACTTTCTTGTGATACTTCTGGTTCTTGTTCTCCTACAGCTCCCTCAGGTAATTATCCCACTTCTCCAAGATCTTTGCTATATCTCCTCCAAAACTTATCCGCATCTTCCAAATCCCTAGATCTGAATTTTTTATCCTTATAAGTGAAGGATAGTCCTTCTGGGAATTCCCATCTGTATCGTATCTCATTTCTTCTTAAAGCATCGGTTATATATTTATAACTAATGCGTTTTTTAAGAAGACCAGCCAGGATTTCCTTAATATTAAAGAATATTTGTTCCATCAATTTGAAGTTTATTAGTGTAGTTGGTTTGGAAATTTTTATCCCTTAAATATCCTGAATTTAAAAAGACCAGGCAATCTCCTGGTACCTTCCTAATATTTGCTATTTTGGATCTAACTCTGTAAATCTTATCCACTGAGCTATCCAGAACTCCTTTATCAATTCCCAACCACTCAGCCATCACTTCATCTAGATATTCTCTTAGATCCTGCTCATCTTCTTCTGGGACTCCCCTCAGCCATACCACATTTTCTCTCTGTCTCATCTCCATAGCAGCTGAAGCAGACATCTCCAACCTTCAGCCCTCCAGATGTTTTGGACTACAATTCCCATCATCCATGACCACTGGTCCTGTTAGCTAGGGATCATGGGAGTTGTAGGCCAAAAAAAATATCTGGAGGGCCACTGGTTAGGGGTGCCTGAGCTAAAGCATCCCAAACCATTTATTGGGTTGTACATACTCCACCTACATCTGTGTTTAATTTTCCTGCTCTTTTTTCAGGGCTTTCACCTCTTCATTCACTCGTTTTGTTTTCTCTTCCATACCTTTTACCAGCGTTTGCACCTTTGTAGTTCTCACATTCAAATCTTTAATTTGGCCTATTGCTTCTAACATCCTATTTGTACTCCTTTCAATCTGGGTGGCTAATGCACCAACAGCCTCCTTTATTTCACTACCCATTTCCTTTTTAAATTCTGCAAATAGTTCCACAAGTTTAGATTTACCCTCTTGTATTGAGGCTTTTCTGCCTTGTATTGGGGTCAGAGGCCTCTTCGCTGCCATATCTTTACCTAACTTTTTATTTATAAGGTCTTAGCTGTGATTTAACTTCCTCGCAACTTGTCTGTTCTCTCTAGCAGTCAAATTTCAAAACAAGAATTTTCCCAGCAGAAACGGCTATTTTAATCTTAATCACCACCTGTCAAGGTCACTACGTTGAGCTTGGAAAGTTACAAAGTTGGTTACACTTTCCCTTTGTTCTTACCCCCTCCCAACACCCAGCTTTTACACAAATATTAACAACAGTAAAGTAAATGTGAACCTAATTTAAATCAGGGAATATACAATATCATAAAAGTATAACTTTAAGGAAGAGAAAAGAGAAAGAAAGAAAGAAAGAAAGAAAGGACTTAAGTCTTTTACACTAATTTTCTGTATGTATGATTGAAATAAAAATAATACCAAATTTGTCGCAGTTCCAAGCAGCCTGTAAAGATCCAAATTCCAGGGACCTAATTACAATGGTAGTTTTCAATGTCCAGCAGAGATAAGTCTTTAAAGGTATAAATTTAGTTTTAAATCCAAGGCAGTCTTGTCATTGTATGTAAATAATATAGTCCTCTTCTTTTAATCTTAAATCTTGACCATCCAGAGTCTTTTGGAACAGTTAATCCACAATGTCTGTATCTTATCAATCTTTAAAGTCTCAAGATCCTCTTCAAAAGAAATCCAACCAAATATGTCTTTAAAAGCATGGATTCAAAGCGTATCTTCCATTTTTATAAAATTATAATCAGTCTTTAGTTCAAGTTCAAGTCAAAGTTTAAATACTGTCTCAAGTTCAGGTCAGGCTTAGTTCAAGTTCAGTATTTAAAAAGCTCAGAAATATCAAGATTGTTATTAAGAAAGCTATGTATAGTCTTTTAATTAGCTAGCTTTAACTCCAGCCGGGAAGTCCATAGACTCTTTACTTGTAAGATTTCACATGCATAATATAATAGCCATAGGCGGGAGTGGAATTCCTTTTAATCCTACCGCTCTTGCCGAATTAATGAAATTAATTTTCCTCACCTTTGCAATCAACTTGGATATTTTTATTTTTATTTTTGAGATGTGGACCATTGTAAGGCTGACTCAGAGACTTCACTTTCACAGAGTTGCGCTGTTGCTTAACCCGCCGGCATTCACCGTGACCCCCCCCCCGACTCCCTGTACCTTTTGGCACGGAGGCAGAGACTGGGGCTTCAGAGATGCTGTTTGTGGACTGCAGGACTTCTCAACACCTCAAAGACCCTTTTGAGATTTTTTTGGGGGGGTGCTTCGCCTTAGCGAAGGCCCACAGCCTTTCAAGTGCAGCTTTCCAGCCACAAGAACTAGTAACCTGAACTGCAATTCTTGAGGAAGCCAAACTCTGTGCTTTGTTGCTAAAGTTTAGGTTTTCTGTGCTCTCCCGCAGAATGGCTGTGTATATGTATATGCATTGCTTTAGGTTTTTCCTGGTGAATTTCTGTTTGTTTCTTGGAAGTATTTCCATACCACCTAATTACAATACCTAATAAAAATAAAATAGAAACAGGGGGAAGGTATCCCCCATCCTATATTTGTCCACCTGGCTATTCCTGCCTAAGTGCAGAACCTTAACCTTTGTTGCTACGGAGACTGGTTTTGTTGGTTTTGACCCTGAACTCGATCCATCCTGTTAAGGTTATATTGAGAGTAGCAAAGCAGAGCAAAAACCCCGTCTGCCTGATGACTTGAAGGGCACCGATCAGGTCACTGCATTCCAAGTTTGCAAAGCTCACTTTTCTTGCGGCTCTCCTTATGATCTATCTGTTTATTTCTTGCCCTCCTGGTGCTTTCAGGCGAGTTCATCAAGGCACTGTACGAATCGGATGAAAACTGTGAGGTGGATCCCAGCAAATGCTCCTCCTCAGACCTCCCAGAGCATCAGAGCAACCTGAAGATGTGCTGTGAGCTGGCCTTCTGCAAGATTATCAACTCGTACTGGTCAGTGGACGGGGACTGGTGGAGTGGGGTGCTAGAAGTGAGAGCCCTGGTGCGGGGGGGAATACATCCCCTTTGCCCCTGCTTTGTGACCAAACAAAAACAAAAAACACACCTTCCCTCTGGCAAAAGATAGGTAAATCAGCAAGTTAATTTTCGTTGTGAACTAACTCTGTCCTTGTACAGTCATACCTTGGGTTACAGACGCTTCAGGTTGTGTTTTTTCAGGTTACGGACTGCCGAAACCCGGAAGTACTAGAACAGGATACTTCTGGGTTTCGGCGGCCGCACATGCGCAGAAGCGCCGAATCACAACCCACGCGTGCGCAGACGAATGCTGTGGGTTACAAACTTGCATCCCGCACCGATCACATTCGCAACCCCAGCGTCCACTGTCCAGTGCTACTTTGGGTTAAGAGCTTAATTCGTTTTGGAGGTCCGTTCTTAACCTGAAACTGTTCTTAACCTGAAGCATCACTTTAGCTAATGGGGCCTCCTGCTGCCGCCGTTGCGCCATTTCTGTTCTCATCCTGAGGTAAAGGTCTTAACCCGAGGTATTATTTCTGGGTTAGCGGAGTCTGTAACCTGAAGCATCTGTAACCCAAGGTATGACTGTATTGGTTTTCACAGACGTATAATGTGTGTGTTTGTGTGACCATGACATCTAGGTGCTTACAACTGGGGTTGGGGTGTGTTTTCTTCATGCTCAGAGGTAATCACATTTCTCTCTCTCTGAAGAAGGGGCAGCTACAGACATGGCAGTAAATGTGTGATGCTCCCAAAGGACCTGATGTGGGAGAGAGTAGTAGGTTGCCAACTGACCAGAAAAATAAGTGTGCCCCACTCTTGTACTTTTAACAGCAACTTGAGATGCCGGGAGGAAATAGGTCCTAATCCTAACCCTTCCCCTATGCAAGGATGAGTCTTTAGCTGGTGATTCCTGCTAGTAGCTGTGAAAGACACAGAAGCAGAGACCATTTGAAGAGTTGGCAGCAGCCCTGGTCGCAAGGGCGGTCAGCAGGACTAGCCAGTGCCTGCAAGAGATTTTGCTGCTGCATCTCGTGACACCTTGGCTATATGCACTTACCTGCAGTTTCCAAACAGAGAAAGCTGGTCCTCTGGGACATCTGGGTGACCCTGAGTTCCATCACACAATTAGCATTTGTTTGCTTTGTTGTTGTTGTTGTTTTTGTTTTTTTCCAAAAAGGAAAAAGGTTGGGCTACTGCAAAGTCAATCTAAAGAAAGCCTCAAAAATTAGCCCAAGGGGAAACTGCAGCTAGAGCTCTACACCATGAAGAGGCAGGGATGGAACTACCAAGAAGCAAATATCATTTACCGTATTTTTTGCTCTATAGGACGCACCAGACGATAGGACGCACCTAGTTTTGGGGGGAGGAAACAAAAAAAAAAAAATTCTGAATCCCAGAAGCCAGAATAGCAAGAGGGATCTGGCTTCTGGGATAGCCTCTTGCTGTTCTGGCTTCTGGGATAGCCGCTGGGATAGCTGGTCTAGCTTTGTGTGAAGCCTCCGCAGGGCACGGGGATGAGCCTTCATCCCCGTGCCCTGCGGAGGCTTCATGGGGCTATCCAAAAGCCAGAATAGCTAGAGGGAGCGCTGCGCAGCGCTCCCTTTAGCTGTTCTAGCTTCGTGCGAAGCCTCCCTAGGGCACAGGGAGCCTTCATCCCCGTGCCCTGCGGAGGCTTCATGGGGCTATCCAAAAGCCAGAATAGCTAGAGGGAGCGCTGCGCAGCGCTCCCTTTAGCTGTTCTAGCTTCGTGCGAAGCCTCCCTAGGGCACAGGGAGCCTTCATCCCCGTGCCCTGCGGAGGCTTCTGGGACAGCTAACCCCGAAGCTAGAATAGCTCTCCCGGCTTCAGCAAAAGGAACCCGAAGCCTTTGGAGTGCAGTGCGATGTCCCCCTCTCACTCTCCAGGCTTCAGCAAAAGCAACGCGTAGCCTCCGCTACAGCCAAGGAGCCTGCATTCGCTCCATAGGACACACAAACATTTCCCCTTAATTTTTGGAGGGGAAAAAGTGCGTCCTATAGAGCGAAAAGTATGGTAGATCCAGCTTAAATGGCTGTCAGTTTTTGACTCAGGGATGCAGAATCTGCAGCCCTCCAGATGCTGTGGAACTGCAGCTCCCAGCAGCCACGTGGCCAGTAGGCAGAGATGACGAGTGTTGGGCTCCTGCATCATCTGGAGGCTGCAGGTTCCCTATCTGTGGCTTAGTTCAGCCCGGTGCTCTTTGGGTACTTTGGACTACATCTCCCATCAGCCCCCGCCAGCATAGAGCTGTGCTGACTGACACTGGTGGGAACTGAAGTCTGAGGCCACCTTGGCACCATAGCTTTAAAGCACTTCAGTACCACTTTGAACAGTCGTGGCTCCACCCCCCAGGAATTATGGGAGCTGCAGCTGGTTAAGGGTGTTGTGGGTTGATAGGAGACTCTCTATTCCCCTTCCAGAGCCACAGTTTCCCAGTGTGTATTAGCAGCCAATCTTTCCTCCCATTCCAACTTGCACTGTTACAAGTGTCATGTAATTCCCATTCTGTGTTTGTAAGATGCCTACCTATTGGCACCAGACAGGCACCTTTGTTGTACAGTGGTACCTTGGGTTACAGACACTTCAGGTTATAGACGCTTTAGGTTACAGACTCCGCTAACCCAGAAATAGTACCTCAGGTTAAGAACTTTGCTTCAGGATGAGAACAGAAATCATGCTCTGGCGGCGCGGCAGCAGCAGGAGACCTCATTAGCTAAAGTGGTGCTTCAGGTTAAGAACAGTTTCAGGTTAAGAATGGACCTCCGGAACAAATTAAGTTCTTAACCCTAGGTACCACTGTACTCTTTTTGTCTAGGCAAAACCTGTCATATACAGTGGTACCTCTGATTGCGAACGGGATCCATTCCGGAGGCCCGTTCGCAATATGAAAAGAACGCAACCCATCAGTGGCAGGTCTGCGCACACACGGGTTGTGATTCGCCACTTCTGCGCATGATGTCATTTTGTGCATCTGCGCATGCGCAAGCGGCGCAACCTGGAAGTAACCCAGGAATGACTGTATAGGATTGCTGATGTGTTTTTTGGTTAATGGATGGTTTTAATTTTTGAAATATTTTTGTTTTCTTTTACCAATAACCATGCTGTTTTATAAACCTCTTTGAAGTATTTTCTGCACACTGAAGCGGGTATATGAATCTTAGGGAATAAATAATAAATACTTTCGATGCAAGCACCAGAATAGGAGAAATTTTAAAATATTTTTGGGGAGCTCAGGTTTGATTTGTGCTAGAGGAGGACTTAGGGGGGCTTTTCCTTCCCTCTGGAGCCCACCAGAGGGTGCTTCTCCCCCAAAAAAGATTTCCCCCCAGGGGAAGCAAAAGGCCTTGCACCCACCTTCCCTCCTCTTGTCTCTCTTTGCAGCGTCTTCCCGAGAGAGCTGAAGGAGGTCTTCGCCTCGTGGCGCCAGGAGTGCAGCAGCCGCGGCCGCCCAGACATCAGTGAGCGCCTGATCAGCGCCTCACTGTTCCTCCGCTTCCTCTGCCCGGCCATCATGTCGCCCTCCCTCTTCAGCCTCCTCCAGGAGTATCCCGATGACCGCACAGCCCGCACCCTGACCCTGATCGCCAAGGTCACGCAGAACCTGGCCAACTTTGCAAAGTAAACCTTTCCCCAGGAACTCCTCTCTCTCTCTCTCTCCGTCTCTCTCTCTCTTAAAAACGACCGGGAAGCTGCCTTAGGTCCGGAGGCTGAGCGCTCCCAAGGCTCACCATTTTGCCCACATAAATGGCTATAAATCTGCCCAATCTGCAGATTCATCTCCCTCTGCCCCAAGTGCTATGAATCTCATCTGGGCACCCTTCTGGCTTCTTAAATTTCAACTGGCAACAGTTGTTGGCATCCGTCTGTCTCAGGAGACAGTGGAGGAGTGTGTCTTTGCAGGTGATGTCCAGCTTATTGGCAGGCTGCAGCGCCTGTTGTGGCTGTGGGGAACAATACAGGAGAGACATGTTTTGTTGCAGCTGGGGCAGATGGAGACGTCTGGTGGTTGTGCTGCTGCAGATGCACAATGGCGTTTCTTCTCTCTGCAACCATCCCAGCAGTCATTCCTCCTGTGGTCACTGCTGTGGCTGCACAACCCGGCTGTCTGTCTCCACGCTTGGCAACAATAAGGACCAGAAACTTGAATTAGGAAAAGAAACAGCTAAGATTCTCAGGCAGCTGCGTTCTGCACTCAGTAACTCATCCGGCAGCTTGTAGGGTCAGACCAGCAACTCTGCTCTCCATCTGCTTCTCCAAAGGCCTTTGGGAAAGACACTTTCCAGCTCTGCTAATCTGAGATCATACGAAACGGGGGTCTTCTGGGGGCTATGACTTACCATATCTCAGGGGTGGGGAACTGCAGGCCAGAGAGCTGAATGTGGCCATCCAGGCCTCTCTCTCTCTCTCTGGCCCTTGGCCCTCTTCCAGAACACACACCCTCTCCCTAGTCCACACCCATTCATTAGCATTGCTCCAGGCTCTCCCTGAGTCCTTGAATTGTGCCAATGCCTCCCGTTTGCCTGGGTGGGGAGGTTTTTGGTGCACGGGAGCCTCCGCCTTGTGCACGGCTGGAATGTAATCCACTGTACAAAAGTGAGAGTTGCATCTGATGCTCCAGCAACTTTTTTTTAAATGTTCTGTTGGGAGCCGCCCAGAGTGGCTGGGGAAACCCAGCCTGATGGGTGGGATAGAAATATTACTATTATTATTATTATTATTATTATTATTATTATTATTATTATTATTGCAACCCAGCCCTTTGGCCCAGAACTGAACAGGGAGGGAAAGCAGGATAAGGATTCCTCTTCCTAGCTATTAAGTGACTGAATAGAATTATAGAGTGGGGGGGACCCCGGGGTTCATCTAGTCCAGCCCCCTGCAATGCAGGAGTCACGGCTGATCACAACACAGTTGCAGTAAGGCAAATCACCCACATCACCCCAAGCTTTAAAGCGGGGTTGCGGGGGATGGTGTTTCTTTTTTAGCACAATTCAAGGAGGAAATAGGGACGCTGGTGGTGCTGTGGGTTAAACCACGGAGCCTAGGGCTTGCCAATCAGAAGGTCGGTGGTTCGAATCCCAGCGACGGGGTGAGCTCCCATTGCTCAGTCCCTGCTCCTGCCAACCTAGCAGTTCGAAAGCACTTCAAAGTGCAAGTAGATCAATAGGTACCACTCAGGCGGGGAGGTAAATGGCGTTTCCGTGCGCTGCTCTGGTTCGCCAGAAGCGGCTTAGTCATGCTGGCCACATGACCTGGAAGCTGGACGCCGGTTCCCTCGGCCTATAGAGCGAGATGAGCGCGCAACCCCACAGTCAGTCACGACTGGACCTAATGGTCAGGGGTCCCTTTACCTTTAAGGAGGAAATGGGTGACCAGGTTTGTTTTTGCAGTTACCTCTCCAGTTGCGATAGAAACAAGCTCACAAATGGAGCCAGGATAGGCTACATTTTGGACCCCACACTCTGCACAAGGCTCCCCCCCCCCAACCGCTGCATACATACACTTCTTGGCGCTATGATTTTTTAAAGCCCCTAAAACCAGGAGGATCAGCTCTGGCGAGGGAAACAGCCGTGCTGTCAGTTTTCTAAACTAAGCCTGTAGGTTTGGTGGAAACAAAGGGGGGAAGATTTCAGAAATCTCCCCACTGGCTTTGCTCAGGAGCTCTGAGCTGCTTATCCTGAGCTGTGAGATAGAGAGCGAACGAAAGAGAATCTCTGCACACACACACACAGAGAGAGAGAGAGACAGAGAGAGAGAGACAGAGAGAGGGTAGTAGCAGCAGTGAGTGAGTTTGCTGACAAAAGCATCTTAAGATGGGGTCTGCTGGAACAGAGGAGACTTGCATCTGTGTCGCATGAGTTGACAGGATCAGCCCTCCTCCACCATCTCTCTCTCACTCGTACACCCACCTGCTCAAATTGCTGGCCAGCCATCCTCCCTGCCAACGCAGCCGTCTAATTTGGCATTGCCCGCCCGCCCAATAATCTTTTCAGCGAAGGTGACTTTGTCAAGGCCTTGGGCATCCCTGGTCTGTGGAAGGGGGTGAAATTACATCATCTGGAAGGCCAGTGATTTGGCTTGGCTGGGTCAGTCGTAAAGGGGTTCAGGCCGAAATCCAGCTCTTAGCCCACCTCCTGGCGGCCCCTCCCCACACCGCCCACATCAGCTTCCTGATCCACAGACTCTCTGCTGCCCAACAGCGCAGAGATATAAGAGGAGAGGGCTGTTGAGGGTTACTAGCCATGATGGCTCTGCTCTGCTGCCACAGCTGGAGGTCGCAATGCTTCTGGGATCCTGGTTGCTAGAAGTCACAGACGGGGAGAGTTGTTCTTGCACTCAAATCCTACTTGCTGGTTTTCCACAGGCACCTGGTTGGCCACAGGTGAGAAGAGGATGCTGGAACAGATGGTTCATTGGCCTGATCCAGCGGGCTCTTCTTGTGTTGTTATGGCCCCAGCTCTGTGGGAGAGTGCCTCCTTTGCACCCAGGACACCCCAGATTCAATCCCCAGCATTTCTGGACAGTATTGGAAAAAGATCCCCATCTGAAACTGCTGCCAGTCAGTGTAGGCAGTACTGAGCTAGTTGGAACAATGGTTGGACATGGTATAAGGCGGCTTCCAACCTACCTGTTGGGGAAGGATCATAGCTTTGTTTTGCATGCAGGAGAACCCAAGCTCAATCTGGGCCATCTCCAGTTAGGGCTGGGAATGGTCCCAGTCTCAAACGCTGGAGGAGTGCTGCTAGTTGAGCTAGATGGATCCCAAGACCTTCCTGGGTTGAGTGGGGGGGGGGAGAACCCTGGTCCTCCAGCTCATAGCACAGCACTCTCTAATCCAGGGATTCTCAACTTTTGTTGTTGAACTACAGCTCCCATCATCCCTGGCCACTGGTCTTGCTCACTAGGGGTAATGGGAGGTATAGTCCAACAGCAGCTGGAGACCCAAGGTTGAGAAAGGCTGCTCTAACCACTACACCATCACTGGCTCGACAGAAGAAATAGCTTTATTTCCAGACATTACCACCTCAACCAGGTGCATTGTTGGTGTGTGTTTTGCACCAGGCACTGGATGATCTTCTCCTGCTCCCCTCGCTATCACCAAGTTTGTTTATTTTCCTTGCAGGGTGGGTGGGTGGGTGGTCTGCAAAAGCACAGCTCTGGCGGGAAACACACCTGTTCTCCATCTTCACTTGGGCTGTGCATCTTTACTCCAAGTCTCTAATGTACCTAGCAACACCCCCAAACTCTGGCTAGTTGACTCTGCCATCATGGCATGCTAACCCACTCAATGTGGGTTGTATCTGAGTCTTGTAAGAACACTGGGAGAGCCTGGCTGCTGGACAGACCAAAGGCCCCTCTAGCCCCGCGCCCCACAGCACCCAAGCAGGATGTGAGGACAAGAACCTGCCTGATCCCTTAGAAACCAGTATTTATGGGTAGACAGCCTCTGGGCATGGAGGTTCCATGCTTAATGAGCATCAGGGGAGCCTGGCCGCTGGGTCAGACATAAAAACTTCTCTTCTCCCACCGCCCTGTTCTCACAGCGGCCAACCAGACCGCTTCATGTGCTTTGTTCGTAACAGGTTTGGCAGCAAAGAAGAATACATGTCCTTCATGAACCAGTTCCTGGAGCACGAGTGGACCAACATGCAGCGGTTCTTGTTGGAGATTTCCAACCCAGAGACTCTATCCAACACAGCCGGTTTCGAAGGGTACATTGACCTGGGCCGTGAACTCTCCACCTTACACTCCCTGCTCTGGGAGGTTGTGATTCAGCTGGACCAGGTACCCGTTGGCTTGTTGAATTTGTATAGCCACCCACCAGTAAACTACTCCACCAAAGCAATAATTTAAAAATGCAGTGTATAATCATGTGAAATCAACAGTGAGCAGTACGTACGTCGGCATTTGAATATTCCTTCTTTGTCAGGAAAGTCTCAGTCAGCATACAAAACTGGGGGTATGTTTATGAGCAAAGACAAGGCAAGCTGAAAACATGAAACTCAGGAATGAAAAGGAGTTCTCACTTTGACAGCAGAATTTGCATGCCAAATCTGTCCTCCAGGCACATTGTTGTGCAAACAAAATTAGGTGCATTTTTTAATGACCAAAGTTTGCAGGCTTCTTAAAAACCATAGCGAACCTTATTTGCACCTAACTTAAGTTGGATCTTGCCAGCTCAAGTTCTACATTCTTGGCTGTTGTTGTGAAATGTTAAGTAAATAATTATTCCTTTTTTTAAAAAAAAAGGCAAAACAAAACCCTCTATTCAAACGGGACAGTCTGGAAAGCAGGTCTTCCCTAAAGTGGTGCCTTCCAGGTGATTGGGGGGCTGAGGGAGTGGGCGGCTGGGGCTGGTATAGTCCATAAGGCAGGTATTTGCTGGCCTCCAGTTCAGTTTCCCAAGCTAAGGGGAAGTCCAGATTATTTTTTTGCTCTGAGATCATCTTGTCTCCTATGCAAGAGAGAACTCGCTATCAGAAACTGGGAGGGCGGGTTTCAAGTGCAGAGGTTCACACCAAATTCCCAATTAGTTTGTTCAGTAACACATCGCCGGACAGAGTCTGAGGAGTCTGCTTCCCATTAGCGCACATTCTCTATAGGCAAAAGGTGCATCATCTTGGCTGTTTCGTCCTCCTCCCAACCTCCTTCTTTTACCCTATTGCTGAAGCAACTCTCATCCAACCACATTCCTTGGAAACACGTAACCCATTTTTTTTTACTGTACATGCAGAACCCTCCTCGTATCTTAACTGGAGTTGTTTCAACCATTAGGTTCCTCCTTAACTGGTTCTTTCCAGTTTTGTCATCAGGCTCTATTCCTGTGTTCTGCCTGGCCTTTGGCTTGGAATCAATTTGGTTCCCTCCCCCTCTTTCTTTTTTCCCTTTTCTCCTTCTGTGATGGAACTCCTATTTGGAGACTTCCCTGGCTTTTTTCTGGCCCATGTAGGACCAGTCTGGATAGTTGGCCTTGGTGAAGACGATGTTTTCATCCCCCCAAAAGTTTTTGATTTGAGTTTCCATTGAAATGAGGCTGCATTTTAATGTTTTAATGATGTTGTATTTTAATCTTGTTTTTTAAGTTGTATCTCAATCAATTTGTTTTTATATTGGGTGTTAGCCACCCTGAGCCCGGTCTTGGCTGGGGAGGGCGGGGTATAAATATTATTATTATTATTATTATTATTATTATTATTACATGACACTGGCCTGGCATCTGACCCACTGGCATAATTAGGCATGGCACAGGTCTCAGTTTGACACCAAAGGCTGTTTTCCCCCAACCACACTCGCCTGCCCATGCCCATCTGGTTGGCGCATCTCCGCCTGGTGAATGAGGGGCATAGTTGAACTGTGGAACTCCCTCCCACAGGAGGCAGTGATGGCCGTCAACCTGGGTGGCTTTAAAAGAGGATTAGGCACTCAGTCAGCCACTGTGAGAACTGGATGCTGGACTAGATGGTCCATGGACCCAATCCAGCAGCTCTCTTATCACATTCTCATGAAACGAGGAAGTGGAGTGGGGTGATCTGTCCTGCATGTGTAGATGGGGAAGGGCCAACCCCAATGTCTGGTTTCCATCTTAAGGCATTCAGAGTCTTCAAGCCCCTTATGGGGAACCCCTTGTGTCAAGCTGATAGTGGACTCCAGTTAACAAAATATTTGAAGACGGAACTGGAAGCCTCTGTTGTGTGGCTAGGATAAGTATCCAAACAAACCCCTGTGTTGCAAAGAGAATGTCAACAATGTCTAGGCAACACGATGACCATATACATACGTAATAGACAATCTTTATAGAACTCCTTCAAATCATAAGAAGTTCAAAATGAAATCTTTAGTCTCAAAGTCTCTGAAAATCTTTAAATGAAGCGAGGTACCAAACTTTATACTGTTTTGTCACTGCATACTACATTTTTACATGAGCACTGTTCCACAGCATTTGATATTTTCATTTGCATACATTCATTCAAAATAAGATGGGTTTGTGAAGCATTCTATATCCACCCACCACGCTGACGAAGAATTCTACAAAACAGTAGTCAATATCTGGAATCACTGTGTAGTGTTGAACATCATTATTCAATACACAAAGCTTCACAGCTTGTCTTCCACTGTACAAAGTTTGGTACCTTGCTTCATTTAAAGATTTTCAGAGACTTTGAGACTAAAGATTTCATTTTGAACTTTTTGTGATTTGAAGGAATTCTATAAAGATTGTCTATTACGTATATACAGTATATGATCGCTGTGTGGCCTAGACGTTGTTGTGTGGCTGGGATAGGCATGATCAGTGATGGCCCTGCTTGTGTTTCTCCCCATTCCTCCAGAGCACAGCAACAAAGCTTGGACCCTTGCCACGCATTCTGAGGGACGTCAATTCGGCCCTCAGCAACCCGTCCTGCGTGCAAGTCTCCGTCACAGCAGATCATGCTGCCTCGACGCCCAACGCTAGCAACAGCATATCTGTGGGGCTGCAGAAGATGGTGATCGAGAACGACTTATCTGGGTAAGGACGGGCAAGGGCAGGGGGTGGGGGTGGAGCAGAGATGAGCCCTGCCAGGCGAATGGGGGAGGGCTTTTCTGGAAAAGCTGGCTGAGGCAGCCCCGAAGGATCCTGGGGGTGGGGGACAGCCATGGGCGGGGGGGGGGGAGGCTAAAAGGTGGCCATGGCGGATGGACACTTCGCCCGCTAACGGTTTCTGCCGCCTTGTGCAGCTCCTCGTTTTGAAATGTAAAACATCGAAATGGATAAATTTCAGGTGGAAGCTATGTGTTTAATTAGAGAGATGAGCAATCGGAGAGGGGTGGCGGCGGCAGCAAGATTCTTTCTGTAATCAGTGGGGGGACGGGGATGATTTAAATGATGCACAAGGCTGGATCTCAAAGCAGCATGCTCTAAACCACCCTTGTAAAACCACCCCACCTTTGATCTGGGCTTAAGAGCATTAGCTGTTGCAAAAACCCATTTTCTTCCCCGTCGTTGAAAATCAATTGTTCACCCACATGGCGGTTTGCAGAACAAGAGGCTTTCTTAATATAATGGTTCCGGAGCCCTGAATTGCTGCAGGGTGAGCCAGCCCCAGATGCCTATGGGGAAGAGCATGCTCCCCAGCACAGGCAGGCAGCATCCATCTAGATAGGCCGGCTTCCTGCATTGCAGGCAGTTGGACTTGATGACCCTTGAGGTCCCTTCCAGCTCCCCAGTGCTGTTCTTCTCTGTATACACAAAACAATATGCATGCCATTAAGATAAACATAACTTGGTTTGTAAAACAAATACTGTAAGCCTCCCCAATAAAATAAAATAAATTTTTAGCTCATGACATTAGGAAGCATCCAGTGGGCAGAATGAAACAAGGAGACTCCTTCTCAGAGAGCCTTAGGAGTCCATTCCAACTCCATGCTTCTTTAAAAACAGCTGTTTCTGAGCTGTTTACACGACGCCCTCCCCCATGAGGAAAGCTCTTTTACTGGACAAAAACATATTGGTTACGAATAAAAATCATGAATCTCCATCCTCTTTGAGATTGTCTCATTTTATTTTCTCACTTATTGCATCTGTACGCTGCCTATTTTTCTCTCTTAAGGAGCTCAAGGTGGCAAGGATGCCCCCCTCCTCATTTTAATCCCCACAACAACCCTGTGAGGTAGGTTAGGCTAAGACATACAGTGAGCGGCCCAAGTGGCAGCTTCATGTCCAAGTGGGGAGTTCAAACCCTGATCTCCTGCTGGCACTATAACCCAGTGCATCCCAACTTTGAGTCCTCCAGCTGTGGTTGGACTACAGCTCCCATCATCCCTGACCACTGGCCCTGGTAGCTAGGCATGATGATGGGAGTTGTAGTCCAGCAACACCTGGGGACCCAAGTTGAGAAACACTGCTGTAACCGCTTTGCTACCACTGGCTCTCCTTTACTGCTGAGCATCCCTGTGCCTGAGCTGGGCTGTGGGCAGCCCCCTCAGGCCAGGTAACCCCGCCAGCTAGTTGACAACCAGCAAGGAAAGCCAAGAGGGGGACTTGCCCACAGACTGCCTCCTGAGGCTGCCTGGCACACTCTGTATATTCCCAGGAAGGAGGTGGCCTCAGAAGGTAGAATCCTGGAAGTGCTTTTCCTTGGCGTGACTGGGCTTTGTCGCTGCCTGGTGCTGGCAGCCCCCTTCCCCTCTGATGCTGCACCCATGCACAGAACCTTAACAGCACAACGGGGGCGGAGGCTGACTTGCCAGCCACCAGAAAAATAAGGGAGGAGTCATAACAAAGGGGGAGGCCTAGGACCGTAGGAAACTTCCACCAGGGTCAGTGCTGCCTACACTGGTTGGCAGCAGCACCTCAGAGTTTGGGCAGGGGGCAGTTCCCAGCCCTATTCCCAGTTGGGGATGGAGCTCAGGATCGTCTGCATGCAAGGCAGGTGCCCAGGCCACAAGCGGTGGCCCTTTCAGCATTTCCTACCTGGCGTGCCACATCCATGAGACGTCTGCCCTCCCAACAGCCTGCGTGGGCGCATGAGTGTTGATGGCGCTGGGGTGTTTTTTGTTTGCTTGCTTGCTTGCTTGCTGTCCTGTGAAAGAGCTGCTGCCTCTCGTGCAGCGACCACAGCTCTTTCTCTCTCTGTCTCCTTCTTTTCCTCCTCTCCTTCTTCTCCTTATGCGTTTTTATTTCCCCCACAGTCTGATAGATTTCACACGGTTACCGTCTCCAACCCCTGAAAACAAGGACTTGTTTTTTGTCACAAGGTCTGCGGGGGCCCAGCCCTCACCCGCCCGGAGCTCCAGCTACTCGGAGGCCAATGAGCCCGACGTCCAGATGTCCAACGGCAGCAAGAGCCTCTCCATGGTGGACTTGCAGGACAGCCGGGTTCTGGATGGTGTGGCCGCCCTCCCGGGGCCGGCTGACCCACTCGGCGATGGGCCCCCCTCCATCGGGCAGGCCCCGGGTCCCTGGGGCATGCGGACTCAGCAGAACGCCGTGGCCGCCATGGCCACCGTGCGCCGGGCAGGCCAGACCCCCACGACACCTGGCACAGAAGGCACCCCCGGACGGCCCCAGCTCCTGGCGCCCCTCTCCTTCCAGAACCCTGTGTACCAGATGGCAGCAGGTCTGCCCCTCTCGCCTCGTGGGCTGGCGGACTCGGGCTCCGAGTGCCACAGCTCGCTCAGCTCCCACAGCAACAGCGAGGACTTGGCAGCGGTGGGCAAGCACGGCTTTGGCAACCCCGCTGTGGTTGCTGCTGCAACTGAGGACTTCAACCGGCGGGCAGGGGAGCTGGCCCGCCGACAACTCTCGCTTTCGGACAAGGGTGGGCAGCCCACCATGCCCCGGCAGAACAGCGGGGGGCCCCAGAGGCGGATAGACCAGCCGCCTCCGCCCCCACCGCCCCCGCCAGTGACTCGGGGCCGGACGCCGCCTTCGCTGCTGAGCACGATGCAGTACCCACGCCCCTCCAGCGGTGGCATGCTCTCCTCCTCGCCCGACTGGCCGGGCAGCGGGGCACGGCTCCGGCAGCAGTCCTCCTCCTCCAAGGGAGACAGCCCAGAGATGAAGCAGCGAACGGTGCATAAGCAGGTCAGTGCGGGCGTGGCAGGAGGGGCAGGTTGGGGAGAGGTGGCAGAGAGGGCACCTGGCTGAGGACCTCGCTTCTCCAGCCAGAATCTGCACCATCTCAGGTCTGTGGTTCCGGGCGGGAGTCTGTGCGGGGGCGGGAGGCTGTTCCTCATCTCGCTCTGCCATCCAGCTGCTGCTTTTGCCCATAAATGTTCTGGCTTCCCCCACCCCATCCCATGCCACACCAAATCCAGTGCCATCTCACGATCTTGCTGCTTCCGTGTGCGGCAGAGAAGCACCACTGGTTGGAGTTGTTTGACCGAAGCTAGAGAGAAATTGAGAGCAGGTTGGTCGTTCCCTGTGCCCTCCCCAGCCGAAACACATGCACACTGGTTGAGGGTGTTGGGAAGCATTGCCCAGAGCAGGTGAAGGGGCGGGTGAGAGGAGCTGCCACACTAGGCCAGCCAGCTAGATGACCCCTTGGTATCCTTTCCTCTCAAGGCTGTGACCTTTGCTCAAACAGGGACTTGCAAGCTGCTGGAGTCGTTCCAAACAGCCCCATTTGACCAGAAACTACAGCTGGAAAGGGGTCAGTGGTTGGATCAAGCCCTCCCCCCACCTGCACCTGAGCCTGGTGCCATAATCTCTCCTCCTCCCCCCCCCCCCTGGTGCTCATCTGCATCCCCTCATCTATTAGCTGGGAACACAATAAATAATGAAGCTCCTTGTTCAAATTCAACCATGTTAATTGTTATTTGAGGGCTAATTAAGGCCTCAGTCACATCCACTCTCTCTAGGTCTGCTTGTAGCCGGTGGGTTGGGAGCATCCACAGTGCCTCTCGCTCCCCAGAGTGGGGAGGTTGCAAGCAGGAGCTGTGAGCCAGGGTTGTTTCTCCTTTAGAGGTCAGCTCAGCCACAAAACAGATTTGGCTGTTTTCTTAGGGAAGCCGCAGGGAGATAAGGGTAGAGGGAGCTGAAGATAAGTCGTTGATACAGATTTCAAAATTCTTCAGCTCAAGAAGTGGGGGGTGAATTTCAGAGGCAAATCTGGGAGAGGGAGAACCCAAATCTCCTGATGGGTTCAGGATACTGGCAGTAGGTCTACATGCAGTAAACCTGCTAGCGCCGCTGCTACCTTATTTTTCTGACACATCTGTCATTTTCTTTTTCCAATCATTGTGTCATGGGGCGGCGGCGCAGGGGCAAGATTTCTTCCAGGTATGCCCTGGAACAGCATTACATTGGGGTGGGGGGGATACGAGACATTTAAAATACCTCTTTCTAGCAATAGAGAGCTGCACCCCCACCCCAAAACCCTCCTAATAAAACTTTGCTAGCTTTGTCCACTGTCGTGGGGGAAATTGTCCCTCTGTAAAAAGCACCTCCAAATATGGGGAGCAGACTTGGGAGGGGCAGCCTTCTCATTCAGGGATGAAGTTGGGCCAGAAGTACGGTAATGTTCAAAGCACAGCGCAGTGACACCTTGAGCAGATTTAACTCACATGATTTCAACCATACGCAGGTAGAAATTCCATGAGCTGAACGCAAGCAAAGGAGAGAGCTTTTCCCCCTGTTGAGATTTTCTGGTGTGAAAAGAACTTTTGAGCGCTCTGCCATCACTTGGGGGAGCGTCAAAGCCCACTTGGCCACTAGAAGGCTAGTGGTGCTTGTATGGCAGGATGGTTTTGTATATATGCATATATGCATTTGTGTGTGTACACAGGACCCTTGCAACAGAATGCCTGCGTAGAATGCGGTTGTAGTGTGAACCATTTCAGGCTCAAAACAAACCATATCAGGTTGGCAGGTGAAGCTTCCCTCCAGTCTAAAATCTTAGAAAAGGTTTGGCTCTAGGAAGACTGCCTACTAAACCAAAGACCCAAGTGTTGGGTATTTGGGACATGTGCTCTCTGTCTTTCTCTAGCTTCATGTCCATTCCGGTTTCCCCTTTTTTCTTTTTCTCCCCCCCCCCTCCACTCCCTCTTTTCGCTTGTGGTTCTATGTTTCATTTTAGGCCCCTTCTCCTGTGAACCCCAATGCCCTGGACCGCACAGCCGCTTGGCTTTTGAATATGAACGTGCAGTTTTTAGAAGAGGAGAGCAGTGACCCAGAACCCAAGCACAGGGATAAGATCCGGAATAAAGAGGAGTTCGGCCAAGGGGAAAAGGTAACGCTGGCAGGACGCAGAAGTGGCCTCTCCAGATGGAGAGACAGTTGCCTTTGTAAACACATCCGCTCCCCGTCCTGTGCCGTTCGAAGGCTGCAGTGGCCCTTGCTCCTTGCCCACTACTGCTTTTCATGTAGGGCAGGGCGTTGGGGGTGTAGGTCCTGCAGCCCTCCTGATGACCTCAGGCTGCCACTCCCACACTCCCTGACCACTTTACCTATTGCGTTTGTCTCTTCCCTTTTCTGTTCTCCAAGGAGAGCAGTTCCTGCCCCTCAGCCTAACCTGCCTCACAGGCTGGTGGTGGGAATTGTGAAAAGGGCCATGCACAGACACTTTGAGCTCCTTGGAGAAAGAGAGGCAGGATATAAAAGCAATAAATAAGTGAAACAGGTAAATAAACACCATTGGTCTGGCCAGCTCAGCGTTGTCAACACTGGCTGGCAGCATCTCCCCAGGCTTTCAGGCAGGGAAGACTCCCAGCTGTATCTGGAGAGGTCCTTCCTACAGAGAGAACCTGGGCAGCAGGTTATGTCCCTCCTCCTTCCCCAGCCCACACCCCCAAAGAAGGGGCCTGTCTTGCCTTGACAAGAGCAGCTCTGAGCATTTTTATAATCCCAGCCTGGCATTGCTCATTTCCTGCATTTCCGTTGTGCTGTTGTCATTCCCTTGCTGGCTCCATTGACATAATCCATGCCCCGTTCCCTGCCCCACAGACACACCTCCCACGGCTGTGCCACATGGTAAGATCTGGACAGGAGGAGAGCAGGCACGGGAGCAACCGCTGTTGCCTCGCTGCCAGTGCCACCCTCATTGCCACTGTCTCCACTGGAACCATACTCTCCGGTTGGCGTGAGTGCCTTCCAATTCTCGCCTCCTTCTCTGCCTCCCACCTGTTTCCTGCCTGCCTCTCCAGAAGCTGCCCAGTTAAAAGGGAGAGGGCAGAAGTTTCTCCTCCGCGGCGTCCGCAACTTCATTTGTTTCTTTGTGGGGGTGCTGGAAGCTGAGTCAGGCACTTGGTCCATCTAGCTCAGCGTTACCTACACTGACGGGCAGCAGCAGTGGCCCTCCAGAGGTTTCAGGTGGGGAGTCGCTTCCAGCCTTACCCTGAGATCCTTGCAGGAGCTGAACCTGGCGCCTCATGCCAGGCAGATGCTCTGCTGCTGAGCCACTGCCACTAAAGCTCTTCACTTCTCCTGAATTCCAGGGTGGCGCCGTAAAACGGATGCGCGTGGGCACCTTTGCCATGGCTGTGCACTGTCTCAGTTCCTTTGTGCATACACGCACACACATAGAGAGAGAGAGACTACTACACTGACCAGTCCCTCCCCACTATTCATTGCTGGAACCCCTGTAAGAAAGGAATGCTGAGAGGGCTTCCACAAAGTTCTTTCATTGAGATTCCTGCAGCGTTTGCACGGGTCAATAAAGCACGGCAAATAAAGCCCACAGCAAAAGAATCCTGATACGACCACATGGCATGCGCACACGCATGTGTTGCAGGCTTTGAGTCAGTGGAAACCCCTGCATGCTGTTTATCCATTCATTTATTTCATGAAATTTACGCACCACTTGACTGCCTCAAAGCAGTTTATCAAAAAAGATAAGAAGCACTAAAGTCATAAATAAGAAAAAAAAAACAGCAGCAGTGGTTTCAATCCTCCATATCTCAGCTGTATAGGGCAGTTGTGGGCTGTTGGGGTGGAGAGGCAGAGAGGATTAAAATCCAGAGAAAACTGCCCGTTTGCAGGGTGCTGGACAAAATTAGGACTTGCTCCTCTCTTTTTTTTAGTGGAACCATTTTAATGCCCTGTTTCCACTGGGGAAGCAAGACTAGGTAAATAAGGGAATCCAGCTCCTAGGAGCCAGCATGTGTATTTATTTCATAAAATTTGCACCCCATTTGATTGTAAAGAAACAAGCCTCAAGGCAGTTTATGAAAAAGAAAAGAATACTACAATAGTTTAAAACACAGAGAAAATTCTGAAAAAAGGCTAAGGCTTGTCTAAACAGGAATGTTTTTAGCAGGCACTGAAAAGAATACAGCGAAGGCACCTGCCTGGTATCAATAGGCAGGGAGTTCCAAAGTGCAGGTGCTGCCACACTAAACAAGTGGGTTTTATGTGGCACCTGTAGTGGTGCTAGTTCTTCCTGTCAAGGTGGCCAAGTGGATGCCTTTTGGGGTAAGGCAATCTTGCATGTAAACTAGGCCCAAGTTGTTAAAGGCTTTATATACTAACTTCTAACACCTTGGGGACACGGGTGGTGCTGTGCGTTAAACCACAGAGCCTAGGGCTTGCCAATCAGAAGGTCGGCGGTTCGAATCCCTGCAACGGGATGAGCTCTTGTTGCTCGGTCCCTGCTCCTGCCAACCTAGCAATTCGAAAGCACATCAAAGTGCAAGTAGATAAATAGGTACCACTCCGGTGGGAAGGTAAATGGCGTTTCTGTGCGCTGCTCTGGTTCGCCAGAAGTGGCTTAGTCATGCTGGCCAGAGGACCAGGAAGCTGTACGCCGGCTCCCTTGGCCAATAAAGCGAGACGAGCGCCGCAACCCCAGAGTCGTCCGCCACTGGACCTAATGGTCAGGGGTACCTTTACCTTTACCAACACCTTGAACCTGGCCTGGAAGCAGATTTCTTGTAGTCCAGCAACATCTGGAGGAGTGTAGCTTGTGTGCTGCCTCTCCACACCCACCCACTGTAAACCGCTGTCAGAAGAAGTACCCGAAATCAAAACACACACGCACCTCCCACTATGACTTGCCTTGCTCCTGTCTTCCCCCACACTAAGCTGAAATTCCTCATTGCAGGGAGTTGGGCTACAGAACCCGCTAGGCCCCTTCCAATTCCATGATTCCATACGGTTCCATACGGAGTGTTTCTAATGTGCAAAACACACACGTACCTGTGGACAGGTGGCGCTGCTCCAGTGGTGGCTTGGAGGAAATGGCTGGGCAGAGACAGAAGGGCTTTGAGCGGCTGACCGGGGTGGGTGTGGTTGCTGGCACGGGCCCCGCCATGCTGTGTGGAGCAGGGGAGTCTCTGGGTGGCGAGGGTGCTCACAGCCCTTTCTCCTGCGTGTTTCCTGCACAACAGCAGTATCAGCAGGACGTGGTGGTCCTGCAGGACAAGCTGCGCATCTCGAACAAGAAGCTGGAGGAGTACGAAGCTCGCTTCAAGTGCCAGGAGGAGAATACTCAGAAGCTGGTGCTGGAGTATCAGGCGCGGCTGGAGGAGAGTGAGGAGCGTCTGCGGCGGCAGCAGGAAGACAAAGAGATCCAGATGAAGGGCATCATCAGCAGGTAGGAGGGGCCCTGAGACAGGCTGAGGCAGCCATCTTGGGATGCGGAACCCAGTGGGCAAAACCATGTTGGTGGCTTCCGGTGAAACCCCCTCCGTTCTGCCATGTATCACCGAAATCTTGCAAGGCCTTCATGAGAGCCCACTGAAATCTCGTAAGATGTCTTGCACCCTGCAAGACACCCTGTGTTGTAGTTAGACGCAGGGGTCAGCAAACTTTTTCAGCAGGGGGCCGTCCACTGTCCCTCAGAGCTTGTGGGGGGGGGCGGGCTATATTTTGGGGGGGGGGATGAACCAATTCCTATGCCCCACAAATAACCCAGAAATGCATTTTAAATAAAAGGATACATTCTACTCATGTAAAGCACGCTGATTACAAGACCATCTGCGGGCAGGATTGAGAAGGCAACTGGGCCGGATCCAGCCCCCGGGCCTTAGTTTGCCTACCCATGGGTCAGCAACCTAAGGTCCATGGGCCACAAGCGGCCTACGGAGGTTGTTTAACCCTCCCACAAGCTGCCCCCGAATGAATTGCATCTCCGCAGACGCTGGAAATCACAGATGCGCTATCCGGCCCACAGAGGGATCTCCACTGGAGTGACCAGGCCCAGGCGAGGTAAACATTGCCGACTCCTGGGTTAGAGTCAGACTAGGCACCTGTGAGGACTTGATTTTTGCTGTGTTGCAGCATCACAGGTGGCCCAGGAGTGGTCCTGCAGCTTCTGACGTTCAGGTGACCCAAGGTGGCCAATCAGGTTCTCCCTGGCAGTATAAAGCTGACGATTTGACACCCAGTTCCCTAGTCTAGCCGACACATTGCTCGAGTGCAGAGGGGGCTTCTCTGGCCTCACGACTGAACAGCCTACTTGCCCCACCAGCCTTAAACTGGTCATAGCACCACACCTGAGCCAGTGCAGTGTTGTGCTTAGAGTGTCAGAACAGGACCTGGGAGACCAGGGTTCAACTCCCTACTTGGCCATGAGTGAAACCAACTAGAGGGTGGCCCTGAGCCACTTGCTACCATCTCTCAGCCTAACCTACCTCACAGGCTTGTTGTGGGGACTAAATAAGGGTGCGAACTAGGTATGCCCCCTAGAGCTCCTTGGAGAAAAAGGTGGAATACAAATGCAATAATTAAACTAAACTAAACTTGTGGAGGAATTCAGTATCGCACTAAAGCCTTCATTCCATGTGGGCAACCATTTCAGCTTGCCAGACACACTCCCCCCTGTGTGCTGTTTGGTGGTTCTCCCTAAACCCCACCACCTCCGCACCGCCCCCACTGGAGCTTCCTCTGAAGGGATTCATAAACTGAATTCCACCCCTTAATTAGAACACCATAACTAAGTTTCTAGTCCATAGGGGTTTTTTTATGCTGGATGCTACCTTGATAATTCATTTCACTTTTAAATTTGGGGTACAGTGGATGCTTGGGTTGCGAACATGATCTGTGCGGGAAGTACGTTCACAACCTGCAGCGTCCGCAGTGCCGAAACCCGGAAGTAACCCAGTCCGGTACTTCCGGGTTCGGCGCAACCCAAAATCACGCAACCCGAAGCGTCTGTAAGCCAAGGTATGACTGTATAGGCTTTTGAAATACTCCAAGGATATCTGAAAAGGAGACAGTTGCAGTGGGGTTCATCAGCCATGGGACAGCCCCCCACCCCCTCCCTCCCGGGTTTTGTGATGAAATCAGGCTTTCATCCTGATGATCCACAGATTGGTTCAGCCCCTACCGTTGCCCCTTTGGCTGGATCCAGCTGCAGCACACTCCAGATGTCCTCAGCCTCCTACCCTTTTGCCCTAAGCAAGTTTCCAACCTTGCTTTGATGGTTTGCTCCAGGCTTGTAGCCACAAATTGGGGTGGGGGTTATAAAGTGCCAAAAAAAAAAAACCCAGCAAAGGAGGACCTTTAGACTTGAAACTATTGCAAATTTTCCACCAACAGGCTGATGTCAGTGGAGGAGGAGTTGAAAAAAGATCACGCAGAAATGCAGGCAGCTGTGGACTCCAAGCAGAAGATCATAGACGCACAGGTAGGTGCCTGCAAGCAAAGCTCACCTGGAGCTGCCACAGGTCTCCTGCAGCACCTGTCTACCAGGAAGGCACACATTTTGTTCCTATAGCACCAAGCAGCTCTAGAGTTGTCACAACACTTTGCTGGCTACTAGCCAGCAGTGCTTCTGTATATAAGTTGCTGGAAGCCACAGGAGGGGACAGTGTTGCTCTTGTGCTTTGGTCCTGCTTGCAGATTTCACATTGGGGCATCTGGCTGGCTGCTGTGAGGACAGGATGTTGTCCTTATGCTTCCTTGCCCGTTGCCATGCCTGTGTTGCCAGCTTCTCAAACCTGGCCATGCTCCTCTGCTATTTAGCAACTGTAAATTTAGCCAGCGATGGGAGAGAGAAATCTTTGCCTGCTCTGTCTCTGCCCGCCAGGCTACGCAGAGGCCCGGATTGGAGGCTGTGACCTTACCCGCAGGGGATTAGTGAATGGTTTTGCAGGCAGAGCACTGGGGACGGTGGAGAGAGAGTCTATTATCTGAGCAGGCTCTGGGGATTTGCTCAGCTTCTAATTTCGAAGACATGGCCCTCCCTTGCTGCTCTGCGCCATTAGCAGGCAATCAGAGAAACTGCTGGCCTATGCAAAGGCACCGCTTGGCTGGTTCTTTAATTAGTCTCTGGGCACTATTCAATATCGAAAATCAGACAAGTCTCCGGGAGATCTTCATCAGCCTGTTGCAGATGGCTTTGGCCCAAGGCAAAGGGCTTTGGGCACACTCTGTGCGCAGGCAGGTAGAGAAAGTGGAGGGAGGTTGTGGCCTTTTGTCACAGGCATTCTGCTTTTCCTGCTCCCTGGGTGGGGGCCACCCCTGCCCCACCAACATCCACACCCCAACTCTCTTATGCAACGGAGGAGGAAGGAAATAATTATCAGACACACAGCTTGGGGTTGTCCATCAGTTCAAGAATTTTCAGACCCTTAATGGTCTGTGTGATGGAGACTGAGGGCCACTTTACCACCTTTCCAGCATCTCCAGGGGCCATATGCCAGCAGTGGCCCAGTTGGCAAGCATATTCACACACTGAGCTGCCATAATATACACATTGGAGTGTGTACGCACAGGCACACACACAGGTGAGATGCAGATCTCTCCCCATCCTGCCTGCTCAGTCTCCTCTTGGCTTCCTCGCTCCCTGGATTTTTATTTTTTTTAAAACCCCTTTGCATTTGGAGTACTGTGTGCAGTTCTGGTGGCCTCACCTCAAAAAACTGGGAAAGAACAGCAGAAATGATCAAAGGGATGGAGGGAAACACACACACACCCAAAATGAGGAAAGGCCGCAGGATTTGGTTTAGAGAAAAATTGAACAAAATTGAACAAAATGATAGAAGTGTATAAAATCATATACAGTGGTACCTCTGGTTGCGAATGGGATCCATTCCAGAGGCCCGTTTGCAACCTGATCAGAACACGACCCGCGCCTGCATATACGCGGGTCGCAATTCACCGCTTCTGCGCATGCGCGTGGTGTCATTTTTTTGCGCGGATGCGCGAGCGGCAAAACCCGGAAGTAACCTGTTCCGTTCCTTCCGGGTCGCCGTGGAAAATGCGCAGCCTGAAGCAAACGTGACATGAGGTAGGACTGTACTGCATGCCGAAAGCAGAGAGAAGCAAGCTTTTCTCACTGTCTCAAAACATTAGAACTCGTGGGTATCCAATGAAGCTGAGTGGTGGGAGATTCAGGACAGAGAAAAGGAAGGACTCCTTCATACAATGCAGAGTTAAACCATGGCACTTGCTTCCCTAGGAGGCAGTGATGGACAGTAACTTGGATGGTTAAAACAACCCCCAGATCTGACTGGGCGAGAGGCAGCTCCCCCTGTTCCAATGCTGGTCTCTTTTTTTCTTTCTTTCTCTCTCTCTCTCTTTCTCCCTCTCTCTCTGTTTTGTTTTCTCTCTCCCCCTTCCGCTGCAGGAAAAGCGCATTGCCTCCCTGGATGCAGCCAATGCACGGCTCATGAGCGCCCTCACCCAGCTGAAAGAGAGGTACAGCTCGCAGACCCGTAACGGGATCTCCCCTACCAACCCAACTAAATTGCAGATTACCGAGAACGGCGAATTCCGAAACAGCAGCAATTGTTAGCCCGGTGGGAGTTGGCGGCTGCTGCTGAGGGAGATTGAGAGGAAAGGAGAGAGGAAGGAGAGGAGAGGAAGGAGGAGGAGGAGGAGGAGGAGAGAAAGAGAGGAGGAGAGCCCGGGCAGAGAGAGCGGCGGCGGCGGCAGCAGCAGGAAGGAAGGAAGGGTGAGCCACCACGTTGCAAGGGTGCTTGGTGCTTCCTCCCCGCCCACCGGCCCTCCCTGAGCGGGGGAGGAAAGAGAGAACCCCACATCCCTCTTTCGCCAAGATGGGGAGCCCTGACGTCCCCCCAGCCCGACCCCGAGTTCGAGGGACGAGGAGACCATCGACCGTGCGGAGCAGATCATTGCAGGGGGAGAGTCACCGCCCTTTTCTACTTCCTGAAGGACACACCTCAGGAGCCCGCTAGAGGCCGAGGGACAAGCTAGCAGGACTTGTGCGAAAGGTTGCAGGACCAAACCGCCGCCCGCCACTGGCCCAGCTGCGTCGCTGGGGAGCCCTGCCCTGCCGCGCTGGGGTGTTCTCTCTAGCTGCGTCCCGCTGCTGGCCATTGCCCGTTGCCGCCTCTGCTTTGGGATTCGCCCTGGCCTCTCCTCACAGGTGTAGGTCATTCCCCAGGAGGGCAGAGAGGAAGGATGAATGGAAACCCCACCTCCAGATTATGCTCCACCTGTAGGAATGCCACACAGGCGTCGGAAGGTGTCCTTCAAGCCATGCCTCCACACAAGTTGGGGGGGGGACACACAGCCATCACAGTGAGCTTGAAAGGAGCTCCAGGATGACCTCTGCAGTAGCCAGTGATCAGACTGCTCATAGCTCAGTAGCAGGGCATCTGCTTTGCATGCAGAAGGTTCCCGGGCCAGTCACCCAGTGGCGTCTCCCAAAGGGCTAGGTGATAGATGACCCCAGAGGCCCATTTCTGCATGAGAGCCTGGAGAGTTGCTGCTTAAGGGGGAGAGCATCTTTCTTGCCTGCAGAAGGTCCTAAATTCAATCCCCAATGTGTAGGGCCAGGAGAGAGCCTCCACCAGTCAGCACAGGCAGTGTTGAGAAAGGTGGACCAATGGTCTGATTCAGTTTATAGCAGCTTCCTCCATTCCTAAGGCAACATACCTAATATATGTACAAAGTTGCTGGAGAGTGGCTGGGCCATTCGTTTTGGGGGCCCCTCTGCCATGCTGGAGACAAGGCTATGCACCAAGCCATAACCTGCCCACAAACACACAATCTCACTCGCCAGCTTGGGTACATTGTCCCTCTCGCTGGCTAAGCTGCCTTGGGCTTGCGTACCGCTGGCAAAGTAAATTATCCTTGTAGACAGGGCTAACTTTCTGAAAAACTGCACAGTGCAGAAGTTTTCCTTAGCACTGTGGTTTATGCCAGCCTTGACTGCCCAGGCAATGCCCATGTCTGACCCGAGTCTCTGCATGGCTTCAGTTGGCTCGAGGCTTCAGTTGGGCTCCCTTGTGGTCCAGAATCGCTGGACCAAAAACTGGAGCAAAAAGTCTGGGAGGTGGCAGAGATTTGCCTGTCTTGCTCCAGATTGTGCCAACTCAGTGAACACTTGTGGTAATGGACTGTAGCTCACTGGCAGAGCATGCAGAAGGTTATGGGTAGTTCTTAGCTTAGGGGACAGAGCATCTCCTTTGTATGTTAAGCACACCCCGTTTCAACCCCTGAAAACATTTCTAAGGTAAGGCTGGGAAGGAAACCCTGGAGAGCTGCTGCCAATCAGTGCAGACAGTACTGAACTAGACTGGCACATGGCCTGACAAGCATGTCATGAGGTTGTTGAGATGTGGCAGGGCCAGAAGACCAGGAAGCCTTTACCCCTGCCGCTAGTTGTCTATAAACTATAAGAGAAACATGTCTATGAAGACTCCCAAGTCACACAAGTGTGCAGGGCCAAGTGCAATGTAGAATATGTAGAGGCAGATCCGTGCTGCCTGTTCCCCAATCTCTTCATTTGACAAGTGGGGAAATCAAGGCATTAATGACGTGCCATTAATGATGCAAAGCGATGCAGCAGCAGCAACACCCCATGTTCCTCTTTGCAGATCTGCCAACTTAGGTTAAGGTACCCATTTGCAAGAAGCTCTCTCGGCTACACTTTAGCATCAGAGGTCCTTCACCCGAACGAGGGTGGAGGTTGTACTTCAGATGGGCAGCACTCCCACATACCCCAAACTTGCACGCACGCACACATTCTCTCTCTCTCTCTCTCTCTCTCTCTCTCTCTCTCTCTCTCTCTCTCTCTCTCTTTTCTGGCATAGTTTAGCTTTCTGGAGGTTTGTTAGTGGAAAGGGTTGTGTTGCGTGAAACCTTTGCTGCTGATGGCATCGCCGCTAAACAGCCGGACGAGGTGGACAATGAAGGGGTGGGGAACCGGCCTCACAGAAGCATGAAGATCGGTAACTGTTATCTCTTTTCTTCCACAGTCTGCGTTAGGAATAAAAACAGTCCAAAAAATAAACCCCAAGCAGTCCAGTTTCTGGAATACTATCCTGTTTTAATGGGGAGTGGAGCAAGGACGGCAGCTTCTGAAAAATGTCTCCCCCTGTCAGGATCGCCATCAGCCCAGGATTAGTGGTTCCTAACTAACCCCTGCCCTCCAGGGAAGGGGTCACAGCAGCATCATGGCAGGGGGCGGGTGCTGTGCTTACTAACCTCCAACCAGCTTGTGGGTTGATTTGTTGGTGCTTAGTCCTGAGGATTCCTCACCGCCTTATCAGCCCATGCGTCACAGCGGTGGGTGGATCAAAGCGTAGGGGAGCCGAGGAGCCCCTCTTAAAGAGAACGTGTTCCATGCACACACAGTCTTGGAAGAACTGGGACTTCCTTGAATTCCTCGTGGCTCCAACATGGTTTTGTGCTGCCACGCACCAAGCCCATAGGTCCAGCACAAACCTTGTACCCAGCCCTCAGAAACGTGGACTGTTACAAGAACGAACTTCTCCCCTCTCCCCGCCCCACAGGAGATGGGGTTTCAAATCTAATTTGAAAACTTGCAGCCCTACTTTACTATGCCCCGTGAGTCCATAAGGGCCCGAACAGTCTGTGGCCTCAGACAATCAGCTTGTTTTGATGCACCCTGATCTCTGCAAGGGGTGCCGATGAACCACTAGCATAAAACAAGCACCGCTGAATGTGTGAACCTTAAGAATTCCCTGCCTCCTTATACTTGCCCCCCACCCCGCAAAAAAACAAAACCAAAAACATGCCACCAAGTCACCTGTACGGATGGGGAAAAGATTTAATAGATCAGGGCACTGTCTGAGTTCATGTCCCGGAATGAGATCTGTCCAAATAACAAGTCCTGTGGAAGGTATTGCAAGGTTCTCAGTATAAGATTTTAAATGCAGGATATGTAACCCCTGGCAGGAACCCCTCTTTGCAAGAGACTTTTTGTGGGGGCAGGGGCTGGGGGTTGTAAACATTTTGAATGTGCACCTTTTAAAATGCCAGGGAGGAGTTCTAGTGGGGAGTGGTCCCTATAGGCACTTCTAGAGCAGCTACTTCCCCCCGCCCATGGCCCACCACTGTTGGTTTAGGGTTTGCAGGGTGGGGGTCTTTCGCGGAGGAGAGGTCCTGTTGCCTGGGCACCTCTAGTACCCAAATCTTCCAGTTCTGCACTTGCATACAGAGGTCGATACGTCCGTTGGTGTATGCCCATGGTAGCTTAACAGATGACCTCTCCTGCGCTCTTCCTGGCACTCCCCTTTGACACAGCTCTCATGCTCAGTGGAGATGTTACTTGCTCCTTCTCCGAAGTCATTTTAACAGGTTTGGTTTTCCTGCAGAAGAGGAATCTGGTCCTTGGGGGGGTTGGTTCTTCCCAGCAGTTTGCAGTCATTCCCCCCCAGGCTCAAGGCTCAAGAAGAAAGGCCCAGAGCGCCTTAGCAAACAGATCTCAAACTCCGTGCAACCTCTCTCTTGGGGCTTTCCACTGGCGGCTCCTGTTGTCCTTCCTAAAGCCGTGCAAAAGGCACAAGGGGCAGCAGCTTGCCACCAGCCAAACATTCTTCCGCCGCTCCCCCTGCCCTGCTCGGTTTAATTTCTGCCCCCCCAACAGTTTGTGTCCAACGTGCAGAAAAGAAACATGGCCCTGGAGCCTTTCTTCCTCTTTCTCGAGCTTTCTGCTGTAAGAACTTGTTATATAATGCAAACAATCTGTAAGTCTTTTTATTATTATTATTAATATTATTATTATTATTATTATTATTATTATTATTATTGATGATGATGATGATGATAATACACAGATCTTTATGACTAGAAATCATACAGGTTCTCTTTTGTAAGCCAACGAAGATGTTCTCGAGTGTGTGATTGTAAAATGTGCCATTTTTGCCTAACGACTGTACAAAGCAATTTTCAGTTCCAATTGGTGTGGCTGCTTTGGCCAAGATCTGCAGTCTGCTGTTACTGGCTACGTACACAGTGGTGTGGAAATGGGGCTCACACAGCTACCAAGTTCAGATTGCCATTGTAGCTCTTAATGGGCGGTAGAACTCCAGCTCCTAGTTTTGCCATCAGTGGTTGGCTTCGGAATCCACTGGATCTTGGGAGTGTGGGGTGGGGAAATGAGATTCCTTGTTCCAATCCAGCCTCCAATTCCAGATTGCAAGAGATCAAGGGGGTTCCTGAGCAGGGCCTAATCTGCAGGTGAATCATTGAGGTATGGCACCATTTTTTTAATTTTTTTAATTAATTATTTGATTATTTATTGGCCTGCCAAATCCTCGGAAAGGGGAAATCTGGATTAAATGGGAGAAAAATGCAGGATCTTGTTTCAATGCCGTTTTATGTCCTCTATGAGTAGTGCCAAAAAGAGGGGAGTGTCACCCTTTTCCTGCACTTGTCCCATAATAAACACCCACCTGGGCTCAGCAAGCTCAGTGAAGACATGGATGGCTTGGAAGAGGCAAGGAACAAACGGGAGCCACACACAAGTTGCCCTCATCTTTGCTTTTGCCCTGGGGATTGTGGCAGGTGGTGTGATAAGGGAGAGCAAGCAAACCCAGAGGCCACATGCAAAAAACCCAAACTCCCACCATGAAATAATATATCCTAGATCTTCACGTATTTCGATCAGGAGCCACTCCTGGTGTAAATCTGGTGTGTGGTGCAATGCATCTTTCAGTGTGGATTCTCATAATCTGCTTTTACCCACACACAAGCCCTGCTTCAAAGCCTTGACTTGCAGATGGATCAGGTCGTCTCTGTAGCTCCAATGGAATTTGGTGGAGATGCCAGATATTCCGCAATGTGCACACACACACACCATAAATTCAATACTACAGTTAACAGGCAGGAGTTTGCATTTGTGTAAAAAAAACCAAACCCCAAAACCAAACCAAACCAAAAATCATGACAGTAGAAAGAGTCTGATCTGGTTGAGTGCCGCTATGTACAACCCAGCTCACAAGCACATTGCCTGATTTGTTTCAAGAGGAATGACAGCTGCACACTGGAAAAGGGAACTGGACAGAGATGTATCTCACCTGCTTTGGAACAAGTGGAAAGCCCACAGGCGCCAGGGGCATTTCTGTTTCTGGTTGATTTCCATGGGGGCAGCAGGAAATAGTGCCCATCCGCCACTTTATCCAGCTTCACTGGCAGCCTCAACTACTCTCTACCTGCTCCACCAAACTGCTAAATCCAGCTGGAGAAAGCAGCTAATCCAGCAGAACTGTTGTGTGTTTGTCATTGAAAGATGGTTAGTCTGCCCCTGCTGCCCTGTTGCAAAAAAAAAAAAAAAACCCAGGCTATTCCACAGGCAAGAACCACCCATGGCCAGAGTGCAGGAGGAAACAGCAGAATGGTTTGGGTTTAAGATTCCCCAGCAAGCCGGTCCTTAACCTGCACAGTTTAGTCCAAACTTTGCCAACCTGGTGCCCTGCAGGTGTTTGGGGCTACAACTCAGTTGTGCTTCCTGGGGGTTGATGAGAGTTGTAGTCCAAAACATCTGGAGGGCACCAGGTTGGCAAAGGCTGAGTTCAGAAAAGTGGTGAGGTCTTGTCACATGAGCTGCTTGGAAGGACTCTGCCCCCACATGCTTCCAGTTGAATAGTCCCTGGGCAGGCATCCCAGAACTGAAAGCCCTATACTTGGAGTCAAAATGGGAAGGTGTTCTTGATTAGCTAAAACAGGGCAGGAACCAAAAGGGCAAGCCTTTAAATTATTGCACATACATGTTCGGAACCCAATGCAAGGAAGATGGACTGAACAGTCTTACACAGCAACTCCAGAACAAACCCTTCCAGGTCTGTGTGAGCTGTAAACATTCTGTGTTTTGACACCCAATATTCACAAGTCTCCGTGTCCACCTGTTTAGGTTGGTTCCCCCTGCAACCGCTGCCCTTTCATTTCTGCATCACTGTGTCTGAAAATATACCCCTCTCTCAATTTATCTCTGTATATCTGCTTAGGTTAATCCTAGTTCCTATCAAAAAGCAGTTAAAATGATGTTTTATACCCTCTTACAAAGGAAACAAAGCAAATAATAATAAATTTTTTGTAAGTATGTTTTTTTTTAAAAAAAAAAGTATTGATGCTGATAATATGAAACGTAAGGAGCCAGGCTGGCCAAATCTCTTTCATGCTCTTTTAAAAACAACCACCACCGTGTAATAATGTACAGAGAACGTAGTTGGTGTCGGGGGGGGGGGATAATGAATTGATTTGAGTGTGCAATTTATGTACATTTGCAATTAGAAAATATTAAAGATTTATTTAGCTATTTTATCCAAGATTCTCTCTGTGGGGTGCTTTTTCACGCCAAAGTCAGCTGCAGGGACGAGGGATTGGCCTTTGGCCCATGATTTTTTGTGACTTCTCTGTCACGCAGGGAGTTGGTCAGGGACTATGGGAAGTGGCTGGTTTAAGAACTCCCACACCCCAATCTTGGGGGGGTCAAAAGCACATAAATCTATGGGGCTATCACTTCTGGAGTAGTTCTGTGCCCTGTTCTGGTTGCCTCACCTTGAAAAGGATGGTTCAGAAAAGGGCAACAGAAATAAACAGAACCGAGCAACTCCCCTGTGAGGAAAAGGGGCAGGGCTTGAGACTTTTCTGTTTAGAGAAAAGGCACATGAGAGGCAACAGGACAGAAGTTTCTAAAACTATACATGCCAGGGAAAAGAGAGAGAAAAGCTTGTCTCCCTCACAACACTAGAACTCAATGAAGCACAGTGTGTAGTGTTGGGAGATTCAAAACATGAAAGTTTTTCTTCCCTCAGTGCAGTTAAATTATGCCTCACCTAGGAGGCAGTGATGAACACCACCTGGATGGCTTTAAAAGAGGATTGGACTACAGTGGTACCTCGGGTTACAGACGCTTCAGGTTACAGACTCCGCTAAACCAGAAATAGTACATCGCGTTGCAGCAGCGGGAGAACTTTACCTCAGGATGAGAGCAGACCTTTACCTCAGGATGAGAACAGAAATCACGCGGCAGCAGCGGGAGGCCCCATTAGCTAAAGTGGTACCTCAGGTTAAGAGCAGTTTCAGGTTAAGAACGGACCTCCAGAACAAATTAAGTACTTAACCTGAGGTACCACTGTACAGTAATTCATGGAGGAAGAAAAGGCTGTCAGTGACTACTATCTACACAGGCTCTGCATTGCCTCCACAGTTGGAGGTGGCAATTTTTCCAAATACCAGTTGCTGGAAACCATGGAAGGGGACCCTGATTATTTTATTATTTAGCTCTTAATATCTAAGCAGTGTACAAAAAACTGAAACAGCAACAGACAACTTAAAGTATTACTAAAATACACAGTTGTTAAATTAACACAAAGTTACTAATATATACAAATCAATACCAATTCATTTTCCTTCTGACACACCCTCTCTCTTAGCCTCCAGGTTCTCACTCTTCAACGTTCTGTGAAACGGTGAGCTTCACCATAGTTTTTCATTCTAGATGTGCTTCTTATGGGCAGACCCAAGGTGGATGGAGCTTCCTCAAGATGCCCATGCCTGTATCCCATTCACCTGCACTCGCCACACCCAGTTCTAGGTGCAGTTCTCATGTACTCGTGTTCTGCTTGCAAGTTTCCCAATAGAGTACGGTTACCAGATTTTTTTCAATAAATCCAGGGACACTTTTTTATTTTATTCTTTTAAAGCTGAGAAGCAGCAGGGAGTCAGTAGTGGGGATGGTGAGGCCAAAGACCCTGGGCCCAAGCACACATGCATATTGTATATAGGTGCAAAGACTTTTTGCACCCTGTGAAACATAAATGCAAAACATAAAAACTGGGCAACAGCCCGCCGTCCACCCATGACTCCCGAGCCTCCCCTGATCTGTCAAAACAAAGGGGGAATGGGGCAGGAGATCGAATAAGGCTCGGGAGTCACGGACGGATGGCACACTATTGCCCAGGAGAGGCGCAAGCCACGCAGTTTCTCTGCTGGGCAAGGTGCAAAGCCCTTCTTTCGCACCCTGTGAAACATAAATATGCAGAGTTTTTAAAAACTGGGGAACTGTGCACTGCCCGTGACTCCCAAGCCTCTCCCAATCTCCTGCCCTCTTCCCCCTTTGTTTTGACTGCCCAGGGGAGGCCCGCCCACAACTCCCAAGCCTCCCCCCAATCTGTCAAAACAAAGGGGGAGGGAGGCAGGAGATCTGTACTGCCGAACGTCCCCGGTTCCACTTCGGCAGCAGCGAGCAGCTCCTGAAGCCAGCCAGAGCCAACTGCGCTATCAGGCTGGCTCTGGGCTGCTGAGGCTGCCACTGCCGTGTTTCCTGGGAACAGATTTGCAAATCTGGGGACTGTCCCCAGGAACCAGGGACGTCTGGTAACCCTACAATAGAGACATCTGGTTGGCATTTGTGAGAACCAGATGCTGGACTGTATGTGCCAGTCGCCCCATCCAGCAGGCTCTTCTTACATACAGGAGTACCTTCATTCACATATTAACACTGAACACAAGTAGATGCTGCCTCTATATATTGTTTTTTCAAGCTGTTGATATATTGCTTAGTTGCTGACGTTCCTAAGCATGTTTGTAAGAATGCCAGTTCCTTCTAGTGCAGCTAAACTGGTAGAAAAACCCGTCCGATGGAGTTGGAGATGCATGGATGGTGGAAAAGGCAGGGCTTTGGAGCAAGCAAACAGGATTCCTACGGAAATCTTGTAACTTTTTGTACCTCAAATATTCTGGGAGCGTTTGTGCCACTTTTCTTGCGACACAGTTCCCTCCAGACAGCAATTGTGCAGCAACATCAGGGAAGCATCACGAAACAACCTACAAGACCGAATGATACACTGACAGCCCAGCATGAACGCGCCACTGATGTGCTATTACTGTGTCAATGGCATGGTGCCAAATATATCCACCACCTTGACCTTGCATAGGAAGGAGATGGGCACAGTGGGGGAGGGGAGTGGTTATCAGGTATCCACAACAACTAAAAGAAGGGAAACAAACATAAGCTGAGGACAAATTGTGCTTTTTAAAACTATCCAAAGGTCAGGGTTCACAGTCCATGCCCTGTGCACAGGAGAGCTACACAATTTAAACTCGTGGTTTCCAGGTTTTGCTTTTATGTCAAAACGCAGCACAGTAACAAAGTTTCTAGTTCTTAAGCCTGAAAAGGGTGCAGGAAAGCCCAGGTGAAGCCTCCTAAACCAAAGTGGGGCTCAAACAATGGGTGGCCAAGAGGCAAAGGATTCGGTCCCCTGAGGATCTTAACAGCCCCTTCACACGGCTGGGAGTGAGCCAAACCATATGCATTTGCAGGGGAAGGGTGTTTCAACACGATTCCTGACAGTCAAGACACAGCAGCTGAGCAATGGGAAGCAGCAGCAGGCAGCCTACTTGATCATAGAATTGTAAAGTTGGAAGAGGCCCTGAGGGTCATCTAGTCCAACCCCCTGCAGTGCAAGAATTACAGCTAAAGCATCCCTGACAGACAGCTATTGAACAGCTGCTTTAAAACAGCTGTAATCAAAATTGCAGTCGTTCATACAGCTGTGACTCCTGCAGGGGGTTGGGCTAGATGACCCTTCAGGGGATTCCTTCCAGCTCTGCCACTCTGTTATTCTACAGGTTATAGCAGGGGTCAGCAAACTTACTACGCCTAGGGCCAGTGTCTCCAGCGCCGATTGCACGGCGGGCCAGAGGGCAGGGATCGCGTGCCCATACGCATGCACACATGCTATTTCTGGCTCACTTCTGGGTCAGAGGAGCACCGGAAATAGCTTGTGCGCATGTGCACGGGCCTCGTCCGACCCGGATGTGCACTGGAAATAACGCTTGCGCAAGCGCACAAGGTATTTCTGGCGCTCCTCTGACCTGGAAGTGGGCAGCTGCGCAGCACAGCGCCGGTAAGAGCGGGTGGCGGCAGCGGGCCGCGGGGGTCACCGCAGGCCAGATAAACGAGTCCCTCAAGCCTTATCCGGCCCACAGGCCTTAGTTTGGGGACCCCTGGGTTATGGCACTCAGCTCCTGACACAACAGAAGTGGTGCTCCCCAGGACTGGAGGGCAAAGGGGGTGGTTGCCTTTGGTGGAAATCCATGCCTTTGGAGCAGAACTCATGTGCCTAGAGCCAAGCAATGGAGAAGAGAGAGAGGTCTTGTCTGCGAGTAACCCCAAATGGTGGCTGGCATTAGCCACAGGAACTACAAACCAGTGCCAACCAAGCCGTCTGCTCCTCTCTTGGCACAGAGGCTCCCTGGTCCCAGCAAGGCAACGCCTTCCTAGCTGCCAGTTGTTTGGCTTGTTTTGATGTCAGCAGCCTGACTCCTGCAACCCTACAAGGAGCTAATTATGTCACTCGTAATGAGGCACAGGTGCTAATTCTTCCAAGCGTCTAATGAACCTCCTCCAAGTTTGCCTGCGACTCCCTAAAATGTTGGCAAGGGCGCTTGGGTTGGGAGAGGAAGTGAGGCCCATGTGGAGCGCTAGGAGACTTCTGTTTTTGCCCTCTCTCCTTGAGGGGTCAGCCCCTCTTGAACTGGGGTTCTGCTTGCAGAAACCAAAACATTAAAAACAAAAGGAGTAAAATAGGACTACCATAAAATGTTGCTCCAGGGGGCATTCACCTTTTCCAGGTCCAAGGGATGCTATTCCATTCCCTCTTCCCCACCTGTCTCTTCTCTCCCACCATGCATCCCAGGTCAATGATGATCCTGATTCCTTTGTGTGGGGGGGAGGGGCATCATTTTGGCTGAATCAGAATGGCACTGGGAGAACAGGTTTGCTGTTCATATGTATGGTTTGTGGCGCAGCTTGGGAACCTGTATCCCTTTATATACTTTTGGACTTAAAGCCAGCAGAGGGTAGTGACTGGAGTGCCAGACGATGACCTGCATTCAAATTCCCACTCAGCCCTGAAGCTCCCACTGGGTGACCTTGGGGCCCAGTCCCTACCGCTCTCAGCCTAACCTACCTCACAGGGATGTTGTGGGGATTAAATGAGGAGGGGGAGAATCATGTCATCTTGATCTCCTTGGTGGAAAAAGCAGGATAGAAATGCAAGAAGTAAGTACCGTATTTTTCGCTCTATAAGACGTGTTTTTCCCCTCCAAAAAAGTAAGGGGAAATGTGTGTGTGCGTCATATTGAGCGAATGCAGGCGGGAGGCTCTGCTCAGCGCTCCCTTTAAGAGCCGCAAGGAGCGTGTGTGCGGCTCTTTTTTTATATTATATTTTTATTAGTTTTCAAATACAGAAGCAAATTTATACATTCCATACATCTTAATTACATCTTACTTCTCTTTTTTGACTTCCCTCAATTTGTCTGCCATTCCTTCCTATTATTACTTTTTACACATTTCTGCCCTTTTAACCCTTTCCCCTCACAGAGCTTCCTTAAAGCTTACAAACGTAATTTTATTATCACTCAGTTTCTGCATATATTGGATAAACTTTTCCCAATCTTCTGTAAATCTTTGATCTCGCCGATTCCGGATCCTTCCTGTCATTCTGTCCAGTTCTGCATAATCCATCATTTTAGTTCTCCATTCTTCTATCATAGGCAATTCCTCCTGTTTCCATTTCTGGGCCATCAATATTCTTGCTGCTGTCACTGCATATAAAAATAACTTCTTTTCTTTCTTATTTATCTCAGTACCTGTAATGCCTAGTAAAAATGCTTCTGGTTTCTTAACAAATGTATATTTCAACATTTTCTTCAATTCATTATAAATCATTTCCCAAAAGCATTTTACCTTCTTACATTCCCACCACATATGAAAAAAGGTACCTTCTTTTTCTTTACATTTCCAACATTTGTTGCTTATCTTATACATTTTTGCTAACTTCACAGGTGTTACATACCATCGGTACATCATTTTCATAACATTTTCTTTTATAACTGTGCATGCAGTGAATCTTAAGCCATCTTTCCAAAGTCTTTCCCAATCCTCCATTTGAATATTATGCCCTATATCGCGTATGTGCGGCTCTTGGGGGCTTTTCCTTTTCTTGGGGGAGCCTTAGCCGTGCGCAGCCTCTCCCGGGCAGGGGATGAAGGTTCCCCTTGCCTGGGAGAAGCTGCACGCTGCGCAGCGATCCCGCTTGCTGTCCTGGCTTCTGGGATTCAGAATATTTTTTTTCTTGTTTTCCTCTTCCAAAAACTAGGTGCGTCTTATGATCTAGTGCGTCTTATAGAGTGAAACATGCGGTAAGCAAGTTCTCACAATCTCCATTCAACATGGCCAATGGCCAAGCAAGATGAGAGTTGTAGTCGAGCAACATAGGGAAGGCTGTAAAAAAACAATGTGGGAGGCAGCAGTTACAAGTTATGGGTCTCGGCAGCCACAAGCAGGCGCTGTGATTCTCCAGCACACGGGTCAGCAACCTTTTCCACCGTCTCTCAGAGCTTGTGGGGGGCCGGACTATATTTGGGGGGGCGGGAATGAACGAATTTCTACGCCCCACAAATAACTCAGAGATGCATTTTAGATAAAAGCACACATTCTACTCATGCAAAAACACCAGGCAGGCCCCACAAATAACCCAGAGGTGAATTTTAAATAAAAGCACACATTCTACTCATGTAAAAACACGCTGATTCCTGAACCATCCACCCGGCCAGATTGAGAAGGCACTTGGGCCACATCCAGCCCCTGGGCCTTAGGTTGCCTACCCCTGCCCCAGCAGCTTGACCTCACCCCTGGAGGCGCCCTCCTTTGGCTCTCAAGACAGACAACAGATGTAAGGGTGGGAATGGCCAAGCTGATGGTGAGTGGCTCTCGCTCCAGGAACTGCAGTCTTCAGATGTGGTCCTTTCTTTCAAATCTTCATGAGAGCCAGAAACTGTAAACAGCTCCTTCTCCCACTAAGAACGCTAAATAACCACCAAGAAAGAATTTCAAACACAGAGGACCTGCCTGAAACTGAGCCAAAGGGCTGGTGCATTTGGCCAGGGATATTAACTCTTAATGGGCAGAGAAAGGTCATTCCAAACGCCTGCTGGTTTGCACACAGACCAGCTGCTTTGCCCCAAAGCCGTGGGCTCAGCTGGACTCTGCTGGGTCTCTGGCAAAACCCAGTGGGAAGGAAGTGGAGAGAGAGAGAGAAGAGGAAGGGAGTGGAGCTGGTGTAGGGCAGGGGATTCACAGACACTGAAGGATGGGAGAATTCTACAATTCTGACTGCTATCCTACACCGGAATCCTATTGATGCATCTCGAAGTGTGGGTTTCAGGAGTGCCTTGATTTGAATAAACTCTCTTTGGTGGGGGCTCAGTTACAGCTTCATTAGAACAAAGCCCAGCACGCCTGGAAATTTAAGTGGCACAGGCGCAGCTCTGAGCTTTTGACAGCAGCGCTCTCTGCCAGCTGAGGCCTCCCTGCCTCCTTAGTCTCCAGGCCGGCTGCCTGCACGTCACATGGAGAGGAGTTGTCAGCAGGGAAGAATGAGACTCTGAGTTGCAAATCATTTTGACAGATCCAGGCAGGGAGTGGGGGGGGGGGGGAGAGAGAGAGAGAAGGGGTATGTTTGGGAAGAAAGGGGTGGCTGGAAGGAGAGAAGCAGGCAGAGTGTCAGGGGGAGGGTCTGCAGAGCCCTCCCAAGCCCCAGATTCATCAACATTAATCATGCTTTCCTAATTCCACTCGCTGAGATGTGCAATCCACTCTGTATGCATGAGAGCAAGTCTTTGCTGTCTGGGACGCAGCGCTGCCACCACAGTCTGCTGTTCAAGGATGCGGTAGGAGAGCTGCGTTGCAAAGTGAGGTGCTGGCCCTCTTCTCCAGCTTGACATGATGTGGGGCTTGTGGGTTGTGTTGTAATAATAATAATAATAATAATAATAATAATAATAATAATAATAATAATAATAATTTATTTATACCCCACCCATCTGGCTGGGTTTCCCCAGCCACTCTGGGTGGCTTCCAACCAAATATTAAAAACAATACTGTGTCAGACATTGAAAACTTCCCTAAACAGGGCCACCTTCAATTGTCTTTTAAAAGTTAGATAGCTGTTTGTTGCCTTGACATCTGCTGGGAGGACATTCCACAGGGCAGGCGCCACTACCAAGAAGGCCCTCTGCCTCGTTCCCTGTAACCTCACTTCTTACTGCCTGGTTATAGCACCACATGCGAGTATATCCCAAGGATTATGGGGGAGGGTGGTGTCCAGCTGAGTATGTGACCTCTCCCCTAGAGGATTATGAAGGAAGAAGATGCCCAAGTCCACCTTTCCTTTTGAAGCAAAATGTCATTGAAATGGGGGAGAAATGCCCTTGCATGAAGTCTTGGGTTTGCAATTTGGGGAGAGGGAAGACTGTCTGCGGCACTGGGGAGCGGGCAGGCTGGCGAGGACCCCTAGATCTAGAGGCCCTAGGCTTCAGCCTACTTAGCCTATACATAAATCTGGTCCTTCATGTGACCCCATTCTAAAGGGTGGGAGAAGCAAGGAGATGGGGGGGCATTCTAGAAAATGTTTTCAGTAGCAAATGAAAGGGGCCATTCTAAAAACATCCTTGGAAACTAATGGATGAAACATTCCAGAAAGAAATGTAAGGTGCTATGTATTCAGTGGTCTGTGTTTGCCTGAGCTTGAGTCTGGACTAAGGATTCTGAGCTGCTGTGTTCTGATTTGATACATGATGTCCAATCACAGAACATTTTAGGATTTGGGCACCTGCCATTGGCCCTTGAGCTCTTGAGTCATGATTCGCAGCTTGGAACTTTAGACAGCCAATCATGTTGGGAGTGGGAGTGGCCCAGGCTTTCAGGTATGTATATAAGCAGTTGCTTTGCCCCTGTTCCCCAGTCGCTGCACCACCGGAGCATGATTTCTGTTCTCATCCTGAAGCAAAGTTCTTAACCTGAAGCACTATTTCTGGGTTAGCGGAGTCTGTAACCTGAAGCGTATGTAAGCTGAAGCGTATGTATGAGGTATCACTGTATTTGACACCATATAAACTTGCCAAGATTTATAAGTTAAAGTCCAATCTATGCTGGAAATGTGAGAAGGTTGAAGGGACAATGTTTCATGTTTGGTGAGGCTGCGATAAAATTAAGAAATTTAGGGGAAGTATTCATGAAGAGCTTAAAAAGATGTTTAAAATATCCATAGAAAAAAAATCAGAGGCATATTTATTAGGGATATTGGGGAAATATATCCCACAGGAAAAGAAAACAATTTTTTTTATATGGCACAGCCTCTCACCATATTAGTTATTGACAGGAATTGGAAAGGAGATATTATACCTACAAAAGAAGATTGGATATATGCAGAATAAATGAATTCATAGAATTTGCAAAGTTAACAGCAGCCATAAGACATCAGACAAATCGAAAACTAAAATCAGAATGGCAATGTTTTGAAGATGATATGGAAAACACTGCTCTAAAGCGAATATGTTGACATGCATGGACTAGGTATGTAAAGTATAAATGAAATTAAAAAATAGTAAGGAATATATGATAAGTAATATATAAAAGATGCAATGATAGATGAATTTCTAGGACTTAAGGATGTCGAGTTGCAGTGGAGGGAAGCCATGGGGGTGTTATGGGTGGTGGTAATTAGGACATGTATGAATTGTATCTTCTTTCTTTGTCTGTTTTTTTGTGTTTGTATGGATGTTTTAAATAAAAAGCTTTCTAAAAGAAATAATTATAATAATAATTTATCATTTGTACTCCGCCCATCTGGCTGGGTTTCCCCAGCCACTCTGGGCGGCTTCCAACAAAGATTAAAAATACATCAAAATGACACACATTACAAACTTCCCTGAACTCCCCTGCCTTCAGATGTCTTCTAAAAGTCTGGTAGTTGTTGTTCTTTGACATCTGAGGGGAGGGCTTTCCACAGGGCAGGCGCCACTACCAAGAAGGCCCTTTGCCTGGTTCCCTGTAACTTGGTTTCTCGCAGGGAAGGAACCGCCAGAAGGCCCTCAGCACCGGACCTCAGTGTCCAGGCAGAACGATGGAGATGGAGATGCTCCTTCAGGTATACTGGGCAGAGGCCGTTTAGAGCTTTAGAGGTCAGCACCAACACTTTGAATTGTGCTCGGAAACGTATCCTGCTTTATCACTACCTGAAGGAGTCTCAAAGCGGCTAACATTCTCCTTTCCCTTCCTCCCCCCCAACAAACACTCTGTGAGGTAAGTGGGGCTGAGAGACTTCAGAGAAGTGTGAGTGGCCCAAGGTCACCCAGCAGCTGCAGGTGGAGGAGCAGGGAATTGAACCCGGTTCCCCAGATTACGAGTCTATCGCCAGATGGGCAGGATATAAATAATAAAGTTGTTGTTGTTGTTGTTGTTGTTGTTGTTGTTGTTGTTGTTGTTGTTGTTGTTGTTGTGTGCATTGTAGAAACCTCAAAACAAATGGAAAGGTACCCCCTAGAAAACATCTTTAGTGAAAGGGCCATTCCTGAAACAAATGAAAGTAACATGGTACAGTAGTAACAAATGAACACTCTAGAAACATTCCCAGACACACAGTAAAGAAATGTCCTACAAGCGAATGAAATTGTAGAAATACTCCCAGAAATAAAAACATTGTTAGAAATAAATTAAAGAAGCATACTGCAAAGAAATGAAGAGGACACCCCAGGGCCTAGAAGCAAATGGATGAAAGGATTTCCCCCCTCCCCAGCTAAATGGGAGGAGGCAGGAGGGGGGCTGTTTTTGTTGGGTAATGAAGACAAATATCTTAACACTGAATTGCCATACCTATCACCCACCACACTCTCACCTTCCCCACTCAATTGACAGGGCCATTAGTGTAAATTATTTGTCAATTAGAGCAAGGATGTGGCCAAACAGAAAAGGGAAAGCTCCAGGGGTCTTTGGAGCTCAGGAGAGGCTTTTAAGCTGCAAACGCACCACACATTTTAATGCCCCCCTGACCCCCCTGGAAATTGTAGTTTCTTAAGGGTGCTGGGAATTACAGCTCTGTCTGTGGCGATGACTTGCAGCTCCCAGGTTTCTTTAGAGGAAGGTATGCTGTGGGTAAACCACAGAGCCTAGGGCTTGCCGATCAGAAGGTCGGCGGTTCGAATCCCCGCAACGGGGTGAGCTCACATTGCTCAGTCCCTGCTCCTGCTAACCTAGCAGTTCGAAAGCACGTCAAAGTGCAAATAGATAAATAGGTAACGCTCCGGCGGGAAGGTAAATGGCGTTTCCGTGCGCTGCTCTGGTTCGCCAGAAGTGGCTCAGTCATGCTGGCCACACGACCCGGAAGCTGTACGCCGGCTCCCTCAGCCAATAAAGCGAGATGAGCGCCACAACCCCAGAGTCTGCTACGACTGGACTTAACGGTCAGGAGTACCTTTACCTTTACCTAACAGCAACTGTATTAAACTTTGCAAAGGGGGTCCCTTGTTTTGTTTTGTTTTGTTTTTTGGTGCACAAGGAAAAGATGCAAGGATAGTATGCTGAAAGAAAATTATATGAAAATGATGTACCCATGGTATTTCCTACTAAGTTATCTAAAATGTGTAGAGCACATTGTTGGAAGTGTAAAGAAAAGGAGGGTACCTTTTATCATATGTGGTGGTCATGTAAGATACCAAAGTCTTTTTGGGGAATGATATACAATGAATTGAAAAAAATGTTTAAAATAACATTTGTCCCGAAAAAAACCCAGAAGCTTTTCTATTGGGAATTACAGCTTCTGACATCCCAAAAGACCAGAAAAGATGTTTATGTATGTGACAACAGCTGCAAGGATGCTACTAGCCCAAAGATGGAAAGAACCAACAGTTCACACTAGGGAAGAATGGCAAACCAAACTGTTGGACTGTGCTGAAATGGCAAAACTGACTGGGAGACTCAGGAATCAAGAAGATAATGAATGGGGAAAATTCATAACTTACATTGGAGACCATTGTAAACAAATAAAAAAGTTAGCTGGACTTTAACATGTAAAGAAACAAAAGATATGGATAATTTAGAGAGATGAAAACTGTGGAGAATGTAATGATATGTAGTTTTAGAAAAATTATTTTAAGGACCCATGCAGGGGAAGTCACAAGATTTAGAGAATTTCAAACATGGATATGTTAAAAGTTTTTTTCTCTTTGTTATTTTAAATTTGTTCTTGTAAAAACTAATAAAAAATATTTCAAGGAAAAGGAAAGGAAAAGGTGCAAGGAGTCTATTTCCTTTCAAGAGATGCAGTGTTGCAGTCTGATGGAAACAGGAAATACAAGGGCATAACTATGTGTTCACCTTTCCCTGCACCCTTCTTTGTGATGTTGAAGGTCAGTGCCGGATTCAAGGTGGTGCAGGTGGTCCCCCCCCCGCCCCCCCAGGGAGCCGAGGTTTTGCAAGTTTGTGAAGATCCATAATGAAGAAGATCCATTTGGGGCACCAAATTTTGTCACCTTATAAGGCTTCCATATTGTGAAAGATTGCCCAAGTCTGCTTCTGTTGAAAAAGTCCATTGAGCAGAGGCACCAACTTCTCAAAAACATTGTGGAGGCCCTATGCGATGTCATGATGTCATGCATGCAACATCATGCAGAGCCGAATGTGGCGGCAGCCTGGCCTCAGGGGCCCCTGTCCCCCCCCCCCCCGCCATGCAAGTGAAAAATGGGAGAAGCCGGCCCCAGCCAGTGGCGGCAGCATCAGCAAGAGTCACCGGCCACTGAGCCATACCAAGGCTAGCTCCATGTTCGCCCTCTGAATCATGGGACGGCCCTAGGAAAATATGGGGGGGGTCCCCCTAGGAGTTGGTACCTATGCCAAGGAGTCAGCCAATTTGGGGAAAGGCAAAGCATCTCCTCCGCAAGCAGGAAGCCTCACCTGTAGCCCCCAGGAGCATGAGCACAGACTTCTACCTGGAGAGCCCCTGCCAGCCAGTGTGGCCAACAGTGAACTAGACAGAGCTGTGGTTTGACTTGGTAGCAAAACAGTTTCCTATGTCAACATCTTGCCAGGTTGTTCGGTCATCTGGCAGGTGTTTGCGGGGGGGGGGAGGGTGGAACCATAATAATTCATCATTGCTCTCAGCACATAGGATCCTTCCTGGGATGACTGGAAATAGGTTGGCTGCTAATATCCAACAGGCAGGCTGCCAGCCCCAGGCCCCAAAGCCAATTGGAAAAAAGACATGAAGTCTAGGGGCTGGGGCTGCCTAGGCTAGCTGGAGTCCAGACGCCGCTCTGTTTACTGCCTGCGTCTGACTCCGTTATGATCAAAGCAGTATGTGGTCCAATCTTACAATTCCTGGGAAAGATGTCTCTCCTCAATGCATCTTTACTCCTGGATCATTGATCTCTGTCCAGAAGGGAGGAGACACCTGCCAGTATATGTGTGTGTGTGTACTTTTCTGCATACAGTGGTACCTCCACACTGGGAGCCAGTGAGGTGCAGTGGTTAAGAGTGGTAGTCTCGTAATCTGGTGAACCGGGTTCGCTTCCCCGCTCCTCCACCTGCAGCTGCTGGGTGACCTTGGGCCAGTCACACTTCTCTGAAGTCTCTCAGCCCCACTCACCTCACAGAGTGTTTGTTGTGGGGGAGGAAGGGAAAGGAGAATGTTAGCCGCTTTGGGACTCCTGAAGGGGAGTGAAAGGCGGGATATCAAATCCAAACTCTTCTTCTTTGGGTTACAGGCGCTTCAGGTTACAGATGCTTCAGGTTACAGACTCCACTAACCCAGAAATAGTACCTCGGGTTAAGAACTTTGCTTCAGGATGATAATAGAAATCGCACAGCAGTGGCACAGCAGCAGCAGGGGGAAGCCCCATTAGCTAAAGTGGTGCTTCAGGTTAAGAACAGTTTCAGGTTAAGAACGGACCTCCAGAACAAATTAAGTTCTTAACCCGAGGTACCACTGTATTAGGCAGAAAGACCAAAGGTCTGTGGGCTCCTCACCTCCTCTTGAAGACAAACAAAAGCTAAGAGCCTCTCTTACCCCACCACCTTTCACCCCCACATCTCTCAGGTGGTGCTGGAGGTGGGGTGTTAACTGGATGGCCCTGGCCTGCACCACGCAAGGGAAGGAATGAGAAGTGGCGCCGCAACAGCATACCACTTCACTTTGATCTATCACAGTGACATTTCCCACACCAATCCTGTATTCTCCCCCAAGGACTACTGTTGCCAGACATAAGAGACCGTGGAGCAAAAAAGAGGGGAGAGGGTTGCAGAAGGCAAGGTGGGGAGCAAGGACTGTAAGAGGAAACATCCAGGGCTACCCTCACCTCACCAGTTGCCAGAATGAGGCCATTCCCAGGGGGAAGAAGTGGTTGTCTTTTCTGGCCACATAAGAACCAAATCCTGGCCCAACTGTAATGACTGCTAGTCAGTTTCTGAGAACTTCGTGGCCAAGGGGGGATTTGAACCTGTTCTCCCAGGTCATAGTCTGACACTCTAACCACCACATCACAGGGGCTCTTAGAAATCAAGTGCCCTCAAGGGGGATATTTCAAACTCTTCAGTCCATGGAAAGTGTTCTTAACACACCTCTTCTGCTTCACAGTGGATTAAGCCCCAAGCTCCTCTGTGGAATTCTAACCGTCCCCTGGCGAATTTAGAATGGTTTAATAATTGTTTCCAACCTAATTAAAGCCGAGTTAATAAAGCCATCTATAAAGCAGGGCCTACTGTGGCGTGTTCATGAGGTGGCAGAGATAGCCAACTGGCGTTGGTGGAGAGAGCTACCTCTCAATCCCAGTTGCGTCTTTTCGCCATAGGAAACATTTTCACAAAGAATAATAGAATCACTGAAATGCAGAGTTGGAAGTATGTGGGGAGAGTAGCTATAGATCACCCATCATTAATAAAAGACTTGGCTGGATCCCTGTATCTAAAGCACAGGACTAAACACACTATTCAGTAAGAGACCCCATTCACAAAAGATGCAGCGTCAGTGAAGTGTTAGGAATATAGGCTGTTGGGCCCTTTTAATATCCACTGATAGCGCTTCCTTGTTCCTATACGTCTCACAATGAACAGACCACACCATTATTAAGTTTAAATGCTTTACTTACAAACTCCAAAGGCCAGGTTCATGTGTTATTCCATGCAGCAGCAAGAACACAGGTAGAAAATTCTTGGGTTACAAAATACAGAAATATACTTCTCAGCACATGGTCTGGGCTTGAAGAGATCAAGCCCAGGTGTGTTGCATGGTCAGCTTCACGTGGAAGAGAGTAAGGGAAGAAGCTTCACTTTCTCCTTCACTGGAGGTGACGAAGTGTGACCTGACTGAGTCTAGGAATACAGCTCTGTGGCCTTAACCCCTTTATTCATTAACGAGCCCTAAGCTTGCCAGTTATATTTGACTGCAATTTCCCACAGGAAATTCTTCCCAATGTTTAGTCAGGATCTCCTTATTTGCCATTTGAATCCATTGCATAAAGGCCAACCCACCACAAAACGAGGCCACCGTAGAAGAATCCATCAGTTCAGAGTTGAGTAGAAGGTAAATTTAATGCATTCCAGGGAGTTTGTAGAACGTACATTCTTTTTCTTGCTCTTGATGCTAAGAAATTATATTCTATTCCCCATGCTTTCGGGCCTTCTCGGTAGTGGCACCTGCCCTGTGGAACGCCCTCCCATCAGATGTCAAAAAGATAAACAACTACCTGACATTTAGAAGACATCTGAAGGCAGCCCTCTTTAGGGAAGTTTGTAATGTGTGACATTTTGATGTATTTTTAATCTTTGTTGGAAGCCGCCCAGAGTGGCTGGGGAGACCCAGCCAGGTGGGTGGGGTACAAATAATAATTTTTTTATTATTATCAGTAGGCCAGTTTCACAGGAGATTAAGAGAATGTTTGCATACATACTGATTTGTGCTGTGAAAAGTGTGGGTTTGAAAGTTTAAAGTGAAACAGCTAAAGCTGAAAAAGTCAAACTTCTGTCTTGAACATGAAATTTTTACCTCCTAGGCCGAGTTCTTTAGGTTTGCCAGCATTCTCTCAATTAATCTGCTTCTGGCACTTGTCAAATGTGACAATGTGTCCAAACTTGTCAAATACTAACTGCCATTGGATGTCTTCTATTAAATGCTGCCCAATACTAATACCATTTTGTGTTGTCTGTCAAATACAGCCAGTTATCAACTGTCAAGCCACACTAAGTCCTGCATTCGAGTGTCAAAATACAGATTAGCAAATGTTATAGTGAGCATTTAAGGAAATACATTTTAAGAATATATGAAACAAGATTTTGGGAAGAGTAAATGGGTTGGGGGCTCTTCTCATGTAGCTCTTAAGAAGCAGCTCTGAGGCTTCTCTTGTGCTGCAGTTGCCAGAAATACTGCAGACAAGAAATCAAACATCCATTCCAGGCAACGTCGTTTCCACAGACTTTCACAGAACTTGGTGTCTGTCCTCTGCATTTCAAACATGAAATTAATCTGAAATTCTGGGCCCAGGAAGCGCTGCCTTAGGCAATTAGTATACATTTTTGCAAAATGAGCAAACAATAAATTAGGTGAAACAGGTTTTGCTCATCACAGAAAGGCAGAAAATGTCCCACCTTCAGCTGCTGAAAATATTTGCAACTCTGGCTTCTGCAATTTCAACATGCACTGCTCACCCACATATTAATATTCATAGGGACTAGAGACTTGCTTTCCCCCCAAAATGAAACCCAAAGCCCCCCCGCCCCCCCCCAAGAAACCAGCTTGAGAACCACTGTCCTAGATTAGCCTTCACCATGTGCCCTCCACATGTTTTGGATGACAACTCCCATCAGCCCCAGTCAGCCATACAGTAAAATGATGTACTGTACAATAATCCAGCTCTTACCAAATGCTTAGGAGCTGGTTCAGTGCAACCCTAAACCAACCCTCCTGACAACGCAGGGGATCTGTCTTCAAGTGTCCTGGCCCAAGGGAGCTCTGGGCCTTTAAGAAGCTGGGTGGAAGGCTGAAGGCAAGCAACTGTGCTTATTTTCCTGCCACAGCATCACCATGTCATGAGAAGTTGAGGTGGCAGAAATTCTCACCACCATTGACTACTGTAATTCGCTCTAAGCGGGGCTGCCCTTGAAGCTGTCCCAGAAACTCCAGCGGGTGCAGAATGCTGCAGCGAGGCTCCTCACGGGGTCTCTGCCATGGGAGCATATTCACCCAGTGCTTTTCCAGCTGCACTGGCTCCCGGTGGAGTACAGGGTCAGATTTAAGGTGCTGGATTTGACCTTTAAAGCCCTTCACAGCCTAGGACCCTCGTACCTACAGGACCACCTCTCCTGGTATGCCCCACGGAGAGCCTCAAGGTCCATAAATAACAACACCCTAGTGGTCCCAGGCCCTAAGGAAGTCAGATTAGCCTCAACCACAGCCAGGGCCTTTTCAACACTGGCCCCAACCTGGTGGAACGCTCTGCCTCATGAGACCAGGGCCCTGCAGGATCTGATCTCTTTCCGCAGGGCCTGTAAGACAGAGTTGTTCCGCCTGGCCTTTGGCACAGAATCAGTTTGATTCCCTCCCCCTTTTTCTTTTTCTTTTCCCTTTCTCCTCTTATGATGAGATTGCTCCCTAATTGTTTTAATGTTGTATCTCTTAAATCTTTTAAATTGTATTCTCATCAACTTGTTTTTATTATTGCTTGCTAGCCGCCCTGAGTCCGGTCTTGGCTGGGGAGGGCGGGGTATAAATAAAATAATTATTATTATTATTATTATTATTATTATTATTATTATTATTATTATTTTAAAGGCATTGGAACGCCTGGATCCCAGGCAGCAGCCAAAGCTTTATTTCTTGTATTCCCCTCCCCTTCCTCTGACACGGCAAAATGGGCCTCCCTCTTCTCTTGCTCGCAGGTACCAATTAGCTAGCTGATCTAATTATAGTAATTGCCAATATATGTATCATATGCCGTACTTTGCACAAATGCCTGCTAATTTCTTGGTGGGCTCTGCAGCTGCCTTTGCACAATCTGCAATATAGAACATGGGACCTTCCTCCCAGACAGCAGGTAGAGAGGCCTGAAGCCCAACAGGCAAAAATCCAACAGGTACAACTTTTCCTAGCATGGAAAGTAGTGTGTGGGGGATGTATTTAGGGGTTCCCCCCAGCTGTAAAACAGGAACAGATCCTAGAAAGAGAACAAGGGGCACCTGAAGGGCTGTCCTATGGGGGACAGAGCAAGCTTGTTTTCTGCTGCTCTGGAGTGGAGGGGACGGGACGCAAACCAATGGATCCGAATGACAAGAAAGGCAATTCCGACTAAACCTTAGGAAGACCTTCCTGATGACAGGAGCTGTTCGGCAATGGAGTGGACTTCCTCGGAAAGTGGTGGGCACTCCTTGGTTGGCGGTTCTTAAACAGAGGCTGGATGGCCACCTGCCAGGGGTTCTCTATCCATGATTCCTGCATTGCAGGGGTTTGGACTAGATGGCCTTTGGGGGTCCCATCCAACTCTACAATTCTGGGATTCAGGTGAAACTCGAAAAATTAGAATATAATGGAAAAGCCCATTTATTTCAGTAATTCAACTTAAAAGGTGAAACTAATAGATCGACTCATGACATGCAAGCGAGATGTGCTTCTACTTCTCAGAGGTCCAATCTTGCTCGATTTGCAATCCTTGTTTTGCTGGTTTCCTTGAATATTCTAATTTTCTGAGATTGTTAATTTGGGGTTTTCGTCAGCTGTACGCCATGATCATTGCAATGATGACAAATCAAGGCTTGACATATTTCGCTTGGCATGTCATGAGTCTATCTTTGAAGTTGAATTACTAAAATAAAAGAACTTTTCCACGATATTCTAATTTTTCGAGTTTCACCTGTATGTCTCTTACTTCTATGGATTACTAGATTTCATCTAGCACACTCTGCATCTTCATGGAGGCGGAGGTGGCGGGGCAGGGGGGGTGGTCACAATGAAACAAATCAGTTTGGGGTGTGGGGGGGGGGAGGTTCCCAAATACACAACAATGGCTTTAAGTCCAATTATGAAAGGATCAGTGCAGTCTTAATCCAGCTGCAAAGGAGCAGAGTCTTCAAATTATTTTAATTAAGAATATGCTGAAGCAATAAGCCATCCAAAGTGGAAAGTCTCAACTGGGGAGGTGGGGTGGGCAAGCTGGGCAGCAGTCAATAGCTTTGGCTAACTAATATTCCCACGTACTGCTCACTTCAACACAAGCACTGACTATAATTGTTGGGGCTGATGGGAGTTGTAGTTCAGCAACATCTGGAGGCTACAGGTTTCTACACTTGGCCTGGGCCTTCAAAGAGTCCACATCTGGCTCACAAATAATAGAATTGGAAGAGTTGGAAGGGACTGCCAAAGGTCATCTAGCCCAACCCTCTTATGGAAGCACTGGAAGAACAAACTTGATAAGATACTATCAGGCAGCAAAACTCTTCAATTGGACTAGTCATACAGATGAAGCGCTACTGAAAGCAGAAGACGAACTTTACAGGGAACCCTAGACCAGCTGGGAGGTTGCTGCTCTTGGTGGGGTTACACACCTTCTGAAGGAGCAGGTACACAGCAAGCCAGGAAGGGCTGGGCAATGGGCTTTGTGGGGGTGATGAATGCTTCCCTCTGTGAGGGAGTCTTCCTGGATCCCCTTAAAGAAGTGATTATTCAACCACTTCTTTTTAAAAAAGCATTCCATTCTTGGGCAAAGTGATTCAACAGGTGGTTGCTGAACAACTCTTCCAATTGGGATTCGGGACCCACCCCAGGACTGAAACTGGCTTGGTTACACTGGTTAATGAACTCTAGCTGGCTAGGGACAGAGGTGAAAGCTGTTTCCTAGTTCTGCTGGATCTTTCATTGGCTTTGGAGACCATTGACCATGGTATCTAGAGGGGTTGGGAGCTGGGGGCACTGATGGATTTCCCTAGCTACTCTGCTAGGGAAATCCTGCTACACGATAAAACATCAAACATTACAAACTTCCCTAAACAGGGCTGCCTTCAGATGTCTTCAGAAAGTCAGATAGTTGTTTATTTCCTTGACATCTGATGGGAGGGAATTCCACAGGGCGGGCGCCACCACCGAGAAGGCCCTCTGCCTGGAGGGAACTGCCAGAAGGCCCTTGGAGCAGGACCTTCTGGCAGTTTCCTCATTGTGAGAAGTGAGGTTACAGGGAACCAAGCAGAGGGCCTTCTCGGTGGTGGCACCCACCCTGTGGAACACCCTCCCATCAGATGTCAAGGAAATAAAGAACTACACAACTTTTGTAAGACATCTGAAGACAGCCCTGTATCCAGAAGTTTCTAATGTTTAAGAAGTTTTTGTATATACTGGAAGCTGCCCAGTACAATGGGTTGAGTACTACTACTACTACTACTACTACTACTACTACTACTACTATTATTCCAACTCTACCATTCTGTGGTTCTAAGGTTTGTGCAGGTGGTGGGTGGTTGTCCCTCTCACTGAAAATGAGCAGCCGGAGCCCCTGTGTGAGTCCTGGAACCCCTTAGGTGTCCGGTAGAAAAGGGTGGACTTCAATCCTCACCCAAGGAAGCTGAGGAGTCAATTAACTCCCTGTGCTTGGGGTCTGTGAATATCTCACATCTCCTTGAAGGCACCATGCAAATGCATGAGTTTGTGCTGAGTGCACAATGCAACATTCCAAAATGAAAAGCTTTCATTTAGGGGAAAGTGGTAGTGGAAGTGAGGCCCTATTCACCCCATCTGACCTTCTTCCATATAAATATTAAGTTTAAAGTCAAACTTTGAACAGGCAGCCTCCCCATCTGCACCAGTTTACTTCAAAGAAAATAGGAGTAAACCAAATAGGATTTTAATTTTTAATTTTAGTGCACAATTCCAAAGCCCACCCCTCCCAACGTGTGAAGTTCAAGGGCAGCCAGCTCCCCTCCCTCATTCCAGGCAAATTGAAGAATTTCCGGTGAGGCGAGGCTAAGGCTGGGCTCTTCCTCCTCCAGTGTCAGTTCATTGTGTGATCAGCCCGGGGTGCAAGAGAGCCCTGTCTGTTTATGGCAGAGAGAGAGAGAGAGAGAAAGAGAGAAGGGAAACAAAGGGTTAATTCAGGTGTGCTTGTCTTGCACCTGCATCTGGTTAGTGTGAGGCAGCAAACTTGTGAGAGAGTCAGAAAGTGACTCAGCTGTTCCATCACGCAGCACAAAACCTCCAGATTTAAAACCTGGCAAACCAAAGGCTTATACCACCTAACAGACTTCTACAAAAATAACAAACCCCTATCAACACAAGAAATGCAGGACAAACTAGGAGACACCCAAATTCCCTGGCTAACACACCACCAATTACACGCCCTCTTAGACTTCCAGTCTACTGCGGAGGATAATGGCGGTGTACTCCATGTTGTCTGAATGAAAAGACGACATGGTCCCGGCAAAGTAAGGTTTGAGGGTGCCGCCAAGGCTCGGCGCACCCTCAAAAACCTCCTCCTAACAACAAAAGGACATGGCAAAGCGATGGTATCTGCAATTCAAAATCCCAGACGTAATAAATAAAAAATGGGAGGATGAGATAGGCTATGAGATTAACGCTACCCAAAGGACTAGAATGTGGTCTAAACCTCCCTTTAAATCCATATCAGCAAACGCAGTCTTTCATGGGCGGGAGCTTCTGTAGTTGACCAGCATGTCGGTGGCCGGGCGGAGGTGGAGCCTGTTCTGGTGGCAAGTCACCAGGGCCACGCGTTGGTCACAGCTGGCGCGCTTCTTGTCCTGGGCAGCCAAGTTGCACTCCGCGAAGTCAATGAGGAGCTCCACCTGCTCATGCAGAGAGAGGGATTTGTACCTCCTCTGTGCCAGGAAGCAAATCGCCTCCACAAAAGCGTGCAAGTCCATCCCTGGAAGGAAAAGGGAAAAGAAAGCGTCAGAAATCTCCCGAGGCTTTCGTTCTGCACTGTCTTGGTTTATATCGCTTATTGGTGGTTTTATTGCAGCACCTCAGTCAAGCAGCAGCCACTATGGAGAAATTACCTTAATACATGTCCAAACGTTCAACTGCGGGGACGGATCCCATTCGCATCCAGAGGTACTACTGTATTTATTTATATTTCACCTTTTCCCCAGACTAGGATTCAAGGGGGTTTACAGATAAAAATAACAACAGCTAAAAACATAGGAAAAAATATTAAAAAATCAATTAACCTATGATAGAATATATATGGGATATTAATAAAAATAGGACAGCACTACTGAAAATCACTTGCTGGAAACTATAGGAGGGGAGAGATGGTTCTTGAGCTGGGGACCTGTTTGCTGGGTTTGGCCACCGTGCGAACAGGATACTGCACTAAATGGCCTGATCCAGGAGGGCTCTTATATTCCAAGTTATTTTTGCAGAATAACTGAATGCTCCCCCACTGCCAGCTTAGCACTCTCAGCACACACACACACACACACACAGTGTCTGTGGATTAAAAGCACCCCCCTATTTCTGCTTCTTGGGAGAGCATGGAGGTGGGAATGGGGAAAGAGGGATATTCACCTAACCCCACCCCCATCCCAACTCACTCTTAATTTCCATTCCCAGCTCCTTGGACTGAAAACTTATTCATGGATGTTAAAATAAAGCCCATCCATTACATTTTTTAATAAAACCTGGCAATTAAATCGGCACAAGAGACGCAAAATGGAGCATTTAAGGGCTTCCCGTTGTTAACGTTCATCGGGTAACCGGAGCACATATTAAAAACCTGACGGGGAACAGAAAAACGGGGGGGGGGGGAGGGAGAAAGATGCCCCTTGTAAAATAAATTTTCCAAATGTGGGTTTTTCATTTTGGCTCTTCGTTGCGTGTCCCCCTTTTATGGGCCCTCAGTGTGATGCTGTTCAAGGCTTGTCTTCCTACGGAGCAAGGATATAACTGAAATGGAAATACTTTATTGTCACTTGTACAACTTGTATACAGTGAGATTACATGAGCACCCCCACTCAGCTCACTTAGTCTTAATTCCCCTCGTTTAGCACACCCACCAAACCCAAAAGTCAGTTGCCCTGTTGTTATCTTTTCATTCAGCAGCCTAACAGCCCACAGATAGAAGCTGTTGGTGCAACTAATCCTGCTTCTATATCTTCTGCCTGAGGGCAGGAGATCAAGAAAGTGCCAGCCAGGGTGTGAATCATCCCTGAGAATTTTCCTCAGTCTCCTGAGGCAACGTTCTTCCGCTGTTTCATCCAGCAGATTCACCGGACAGCCCATAATATCTTGTACTGTATTCACCACCCTCTGTAGGCACTTCCTATCAGGTGATGCCAAACCAGCGTACCACACCGTGATGCAGTATGAAAGGACAATTTCTATTGTGGACCCGTAGAAGGAGATCATCAAATGTTGATTGACATCGTTCTTCCGCAATCCTGTGAGGAGATGGAATCTCTGTTGGGCTTTCTTAACTTACCTGGGTTGTATTGATTTCCCAAGTAAGGTCTCCACTGAGATAAACTCCTAGGAATTTAAAGGAAGAGACTCTCTCCACACAGCCCTCCCCGATGTACAGCAAGCACTTGGGCTGCAAATGGCAACCTACCTGTTGCCCCCATTTCCCTTGCCTCATGCCTGACAACTCCACCTGCATTGCCAGAGAAGAACATAGGAAGAGCCTGATGCTTCAGGCCACCGGCCCTATCAGCAGCCAACCAGATGCCTGTGGGAAATCCGCAAGCAGGATCCCCCAGGGTCCTCGCCCCTTGTGTGCTTTCCAGCAACTGGTATTCAGAAGCATTTACTGCCTCCAAGCAGGAAGGCAGAGCACAGCCAACATGGCTAGGAGCCATCGCTAGTCCTCTCTTCCTCCGTGAATATGTCCAATCCTCTTTTAAAGCCATCCACGTTGGTGGCCATCACTGCCTCCATGATGGGAGCCAGCCCCATAGTTTTAATGGAGCACAGTACAATGAAAGTACTTCAACTGGTAGAAGGAAATGTGCCAGAGCACTATTATTTTTTATTATTATTATTATTATTATTATTATTATTATTATTAGTTTCATCTCTACCCTTTCACCCACCCCAAATTGCTTTGGAAGTGGTTTGTAGCCAGGACAATTTGTGGCTTGTAGCCAGATGTATTTTGTGTGGCTCAAGAGTAAACATTCGGATTTCAGAGGAGGAGGACGAGGGGTGGGAAGAAAGGGAGGAACTCTTGCTACCTTGAATGCAGCACAAAATAAATATTTTTCTCGTCACCCGTCCCAGTCAGCAAAAAAAGAGAGAAGAAGACGACATACGATGCCAATAAACATACTGCACACACAAAAATCTGTGCTAGCGATACTCCACAAACAACAGATTCTGCTTATCCACAGAAAAATTTAGGATGGAAAAAAGGGAAAGGAAAATAAAACCTCTCACCAAGCGCTAATCCTGAATTAACAATAGGCCAGATGGCAATGCTTGCTTGTAGAAATAAATGTAGGGAAAAAATAAAGCTTCCTCTTGCTCTAGTTGCCCATCAATTCCACTAGTTACTAAATAAGTTGGGCATTTCCTCTAAGCCAGGGGTAGGTAACCCAAGGCCCGGGGGCAGGATCCAGCCCAATCGCCTTCTAAATCCCGCCCACGGACAGTCCGGGAATCAGCGTGTTTTGACATGAGTAGAATGTGTGCTTTTATGTAAAATGCACCTCTGGGTTATTTGTGGGGCCTGCCTGGTGTTTTGACATGAGTAGAATGTGTGATTTATTTAAAATGCATCTCTGGGCTGTTTGTGGGGCATAAGAATTCGTTCATGTTGTTTTTTTCCAAAATATAGTCTGGCCCCCCGTAAGGTCTGAGGGATGGTGAATCAGCCCACGGCTGAAAGAGGTTGCTGACCCTTGCTCTAAACTTTTTGCAGCAGCAATTTCTGAGGATCCTGCCTCAGCCAAATTTCAGCATTGGGGGAAGAGATTTGGAGGGGTGGGAAGTTGATGGTGAGGAGCCTGAGTCCCTAAAGTGAAACCTAATATGGACACTAACCCTCAGGAGGCCTCCATTTCAGCACCCAAAATAAAATTGCAGGGGTTGGACCCTCAGGATTCCTTCCACTTCTACAAATCTAGGATTCCCTCTTACTGACTTTGGCTCTACAATACCTTGACAGGGAGGCCTCCTGCATTGCTTCAATGAATTTTTAACCCAATAAAAAAAGTGTTCTCTGCAAGAGTCATGAGGAAATTTTCTTCTTCTTTGCTATACAAGCCCTTGAGAGCTTCTACAAAGAGCCCTGCTGCATCAGACCAAAGGAGAAAGGCCTTCTACTGAATCAGACCCCAAACCTATTTAGCTCAGTCTTGTCTATACTGGCTGGCAGCAGTTCCCCAGGACTTCAGATCTAAGGACTCCCAACCCTGCCTGTTTTGGAAAATGCTTTGTCTGCCCCTCGTTTGTCCATTCGTCCGTCCATCTGTTCTCTATGGGTTCGGACTCCTCTTGAGATGTCATCACCAAACTGAGCATGAGGATTCCCAAGGTAGAGGCAATAGCCTTCATAAATATTTGTATGCTGGGTACCATTCCAGTGAGCCCTGAGTGTTCACTGGAAGGACAGATCCTGAAGCTGAGGCTCCAAGACTTTGGCCACCTCATAAGAGAAGACTCCCTGGAAAAGACCCTGATGTTGGGAAAGATGGAGGGGCAAGGAGAAGGGGATGACAGAGGACGAGATGGTGGGACAGCGTTCTCGAAGCTACCAGCATGAGTTTGATCAAACTGCGGGAGGCAGTGGAAGACAGAAGTGCCTGGCGTGCTCTGGTCCAGGGGGTCACGAAGAGTCGGACACGACTAAACAACAACAGCCATTCTGAATCAAGGTGGCAGACAAAACACATGAATTTGAAATGACTTCACCCATCTCTGGGCATAGTTTTGACCACCTCTTGAGACACCATCACTAAACATGGCACAGGAGTGCTTGAGGCAGTGTTGGCAACCCTCATTGACATTTGGGTGCTGGTCACCAACTTGAATCAAGATGGTGGAGCAAAACATGGCTTTCATGTGACTTTGGGCATGGCTGGCCCAAACTCACAAATTACACTATCAATCACAATAATTTTTTGGTTTCTACAAATTCCCAGGCAGTGCCAGGCACTCCCTACTACATAATAAATGCCCACCAACTGGTTTCCTATTTTCCCTTCAGTCCTGCTACATTGTGAGTTATTTACTCTGCAAGTGCTGTTCTCCCCTGCATTCATTAACCATAAATCTAGCCCTGTAACTTGTAAACCTTTCCAGGTTTGGACTTCGGAGAGCCTCACCGCAACATTCTTAATAGCCCTTATGTCTTAGGTATTAATTATTCATCCCCATGAAAGCAAGGACCACTGGGGATGTGTGTGGAATCAATTTTCCTCTTCCCTCCCTGCCCCTTTCCCCTTGTATGCTATGCTTATTTTTAGACTGTAACCCTGCCAAGGGCAGAGGCTGCCTTGCATTTGATTGCATGCAAACCGCTCTTGGGAAGCTGTTTGGCTGAAGAGGAGCAGGGCACAAATGCTCCACATAAATACATACTGTATTTTTCGCTCTATAAGACGCACCCGTCCATAAGACGCACCTAGTTTTAGAGGAGGAGAGCAAGAAAAAAAATATTCCCTCCCTCTCTGCGCAGCGCCTTTCCAGGAAAGCGGGAGGAGAAAGGGAAGGGGCTCCATTTCTCCTCCCGCTGTGCTGAATGGGTGCTGCGCAGAGAGGGAAAGCTGCGCTGTGCCTCTCCAGCGAAGTGAAGTCAGAACAGCAAGAGGGATTGCTGAGCAGCGAAAGCAGCGATCCCTCTTGCTGTTCTGGCTTCTGGGATAACGTTCCTCCTGTTGCCCTGAAGAGGCTTCGCGTGGCTATCCCTGAAGCCAGGAGACCAAGAGGGATCGGTGTGCACCGATCCCTCTTGCTCTCCTGGCTTCAGGGATAGCTGCACAGCCTGCATTCGCTCCATAAGACGCACACACATTTCCCCTTACTTTTTAGAAGGGGAAAAGTGTGGTATATCCACATGCACTACCCTGCCCTACCCCCAAAAGAACTGCACCCAGAATTATGCAAGTGGGCTTACCTGCATCTCGCTGATCAGCAGTGATGCCATACCGCTTCTTGGTGATGTCAATGTACAGGATGTCTGCGGAAGCCATGCTGAAGTCACTGTTGCTTATCTTGCTGTTCCTGGTGGCAGGAAAAGAGAACTGTGAGGGAATCATCCTGGGGTGGGTGGGGGCGCAGAGCAAACTCCCAATGGCACCATGAACTAAAGCAGCTCTCGAGGCAAAAGGCAGAAGCGCTATGGGTTTTGCCTCCTTTGGCAACCTTTTTTCTACCTTTATGTGCCCCTCCCCAGATGATAATAATAATAATAATAATAATAATAATAATAATAATAATAATAATAATAATAATTTATTTATTTATATCCCCCCCTCCCCAGCCGAAGCCAGGCTCAGAGTGGCTAACAACAATAAAAGTAACACAGCATTCTAAAATCAACTAAAACAATAGAAATACTTAACAAACTGAACCAATCACGTCATTCCTGCCCCACCCCAAAGTCCTCCCCACTAACAAAAACCCTGTTTATGCCCATTATTCTTGAGAATGTTTTTTATTTTTATTTTAGAAGCTAATTGGTTTGTTCTGTTCTTGTTTTTATTATGTATTTTGTGTTTTTAATATTGTATTTGCATGTTGTGAACCGCCCTGAGATCTATGGATGAAGGATGGTATATGAATTTAAATAAATAATAACAATAATAGGGGGGCTTTTGGTACTGGTCTCCCTCACCTTTATTTCTTATTTCCCACTTGATTTTTTTTAAAAAAGACAGACGCCCCAGGTTCAAATCTCACCTCAGGCCCAGCTGAGTATATGGTATACTGATACTCTCTCTGCCTCAGCCCCACATAAGGTTACTAGATGTCCCCGTTTCCTGGGGACAGCCCCTGGATTTACAAATCAGTCCCCATACAAAATCCATTGAAGTTGAAAATTGTCCCCGGATTCATGGGAGGGGGGAATTTGGTAACCTTACATACAGTGGCTGGCATTTGAGGCAGACTGCCCTTGAAAGTGGAGGCTCCATCTAGCCATTGTAGCGAAAGAGAAAGGTAGTTTTAGCTAAGGAAGCCAATTCCTGATGTCCCCAACAGGGAAAGATGATATACATGCATGGCAGGACTGGTCCCCAACGCAATAAAGAGTTGATTTGATTTAAATAAACAACCATTTATTGATGGTACAAGTTTTTAAATTACCGTATTTTTCGCTCTATAAGACGCACCAGACCACAAGACGCATCTAGTTTTTGGAGGAGGAAAACAAGAAAAAAAATATTCTGAATCTCAGGAGCCAGAACAGCAGGAGGATCACTGCGCAGTGAAAACAGCAATCCCTCTTGCTGTTCTGGCTTCTGTGATAGCTGCGCAGCCTGCATTCGCTCCATAAGACGCACACATGTTTTCCCTTACTTTTTATGAGGGAAAAAGTGAGTCTTATAGAGCAAAAAATACGGTAGATCCAAAAGCAAGTTGGGGGCAGCGAGTGTCAATTTGGATAGGGAGATTAATGCTTTATTGATCTGTGACACACTGACGTAAGAATGTAAGAACTTATGAAGGGCCTGTTGGGTCAGCCCATGGCCCATCGAGTCCAGAATCCTGTTCTCACAGTGACAAAGCAGAGGCCCATTATGAGAAACCTACAAGAAGGACCCTGCAGAGCAGAACCACTGTGGCTGGTAGACATTCATAGCATTATCCTCCTCCATTAAACTGCTCAACTCTTTTAAAGTATGGTTACCAGATATTTTTCAATGAATCCGGGGACACTTTTTAAAAACGTTTTCTTTGAAGCTGAGTAGCAACAGGGAGTCAGTAGTGGGGACGGTGAGGCAAAAGACCCTGGGCCCAAGCACACATGCATATTGAATAAAGGTGCAAAGCCCTTCTTTCGCACGCTGTGAAACATAAATGTGCAGTTTTTTAAAAACTGGGCAACGCCCGCAACTCCCGAGCTTCAGTCAAAACAAAGGGGGCAGGAGATCTGTACCGCCGGACGTCCCCGGTTCTCCTTCAGCATTGGCTGACAAGACACATCATATGGGGACTTCCAGCGAGGAAAAATGGTGGGCGCCACGGCCGCGAGCAGCTCCTGAAGCCAGCCGGAGCCAAATGCTGAGGCTGCCGCTGCCACGTTTCCCGGGAACAGAATTGCAAATCCAGGGACATTCCATGGACGGAATTTGTCTGGGGATAAATTTGCAAATCCAGAGAAAACCGGGGACGTCTGGTAACCCTATTTTAAAGTCATCTAGGTCAGCAGCAGTTGCTGCCTCCTGCAGGAGTGAGTCCCATGTCCTGCGTAAATAAGTGCTTTCATTTAACTGACCACGAGTGGGTTGGTCCAGTGGGAACAGGGTGCAGATCTTGGTGGCTGGCCAGCCATTCCCTCTGTTCTTAGTGGACCATGTTATTTATGACAGATTCAAACTGCAAGATTCCAGCTAAACACTAGGAAGGACTTCCTGACAGAAGGAGCTGTTGTGACAGTGGAATGGGGCCCCTTGGAATGGGGTGGTCTCTCCTTCCTTGGAGGCTTTTGAACAGAGTCTGGGCAGCCATCCATCAAGGATTCTTCAGGTGAGATTCCTGCATTGCAGGGGGCTGGGCTAGATTACCCCTGAGGATACCTTCCAACTCTACAATTATCTCTGATCTTAAGGAAAACCACATCCAGGCATTTCAAACAGTGAGTTACCTTTGGAAAATTATTCCGGAAGATCCCCCTCACCTTATAAACATCCGGAAGCCCGTGGGTCCCAATTTTGTCGTCCCCTTCACGCCCAGGAAACGGATGAACAAAGCTGCAATCCGGTCGACCAGCCGCAGATAGTCAAATTCCGTTGCGTACTTCGGATACACCTCCCTCAGGCAAATGGAAGGGAACTTGGCTTCTGAGGTCTTGCTGTCACCCAGCTCTGGGTTCTCCACCGGCCCTTCCTCAAGCAAATCATTCTCCCTCTCCCATTCAGCCTCTGAAGTCTCAGCCCTGCAGGCCAAAGAGAAAGACAAAGATTGCATCAATGCATCTTCATTGCTTCCCATCTCGTGGCTGCCACTGCCATGATCCCATCCGAGACGCGACCATATCCATACATTAACACCCTTGCCGGCGTTCAGTACTGTAAAAACTCATTTTCAAGGGCTTAGGAGAGAAGCTGGGTGCAAACATTTGCTCAGGCTTTAGCAGAAAGCATTTTGTGCAAGAGAAAAAGGGTGGCTGCAGCAGGAAACCTTTGGTTCAGCCATTGCTAAGGTCCTTGAAAATAAAAACACACCTGTGAGCATCTATCAGGCCTTCCAGCTATCTGTGGCATGTTTGTGGTCAAGATTCCTGCTGTTTGGGTTACGCCAGTGTAGGCCTGCACAAATGCAGGCCCAGTAAATGGAGCACCGGGAAGGTTGTAGCTCATCTGCATTCCATGTTTTTATTTAGTCATTTGTTTATTAAATTTATTAGCTGATTGATACCTAAAGGGTTTCCAAACAATTGATGTTGGGGGAAATAAATGTGCACAGCTACCATTATACTTTTGTTGTTGGCATCCATCTGCCTTGAGCGACAATGGAATGTGCCTCCAGAGGTGATGTCAAATCGCTGCATTAGCAGCACTGAAGTGACGTCTCTGGGGTACAAGCCTGGCCAGTGTTTATAAATATTTTGATAATGCTTTATGGAAACAAATACAATACTCTCCAGGATTAGCTGCATCACAGTGTCTGCCATCCGTGACCAATTGGCCACACTGGCTAGGGGGGATGGAAGTTAAGAGTGCACCAAACATCTGGAGGGAACCACAGCTGGGTACTGCTGCTTTATGGAATAGGCCCCTCCTCACTGAATATGTACAAAAGGGAAGGAAACGGTCAACGTGCCACATGTCATGTCAGCAGACTAGGGTAAGGGAGAGGTCTTCACTTGCAGCACCAAATGCAAGGCGGGTAGCGATTTTATTTAGCTTTTCCCTAAAATTTATATACCACTGGATTGCAACACCCCACCCAAAATAAAACCCTCAAAGCAGTTTACAAAAAAAGAAGAAAACATTAAAAATATAAATAAAAATAGTAAAAACAGCTATTTAAAATGTCAAATAATTAAAATCAATGATAATCTGAAAACATATTAAAACACACATAAACACGCTATATGTCTGGATAGGCTTGCCTAAACAAAAGCACTTTCAGGAGGTTTCAGAAAGAAGAGTACAGTGAAGGTGCCTGCTTGATATCAATAGGCAGGGAGTTCCGAAGGACAATGGCACCAACATAATAAAATGTGGATTTCTTACAAATGCAGATCGAGTATTCTATGGCACCTGTATTAGTGCCATTCCTGCTGATGACAGCAGTCAAGCAGGTGCCTGTGAGGTAAGGCGATCTCATAAGTAAACTGGTCCCAAGTTGTTAAGGTCTTTATATACTAATATTTCTGTGATTTTTAAGTTGTTTAAAGCTGTTATTAATTAATTGTTGTCACTTGCCTTGGGTGAAGGCTGGGTAATAAACTGTCGTAGCTGTAATAATATTAATAATAATGGCAACAGGTTAAACCCGGCCTGGTAGCAAATGGGCAGCCAGTGCAGATCTCTAGGCACAGGTGTTAAATGCTGACAAGGCCTCACTCCTGCAGCATTCTGCCCTAACTGAAGCCCCCTGATAAAGGGAAGTCCCACATAGAGCGCACGGCAGCAGTCCAACCTCGAAGCGACCAAGATGGAGCCACTTGTTCACTTCTTCCTTCCTCCTAAATGCCTCGTGTGTTTGTCGTGAGCAGGGCACTTGTATTTCACTTGGGGGAGATTTTTTGTTCCATCTCACAGCTGCCTGACTATTCAGGCGCTGAGGCTGAACCAGGGAGGGAGCCTGAGCCAATTCACTTTGGCAAGCGCAGGGCCACTCGCTGCATCACTTCAGGTGTTTTCTGGACGCAGCTCATTACGCGAAGCCTGCATAACCAAGGAGGTCCACGCAAATCCATAAAGCCAAATTTTATTTGGGATGTTAACAATTCTTAAGGGGGGGTATGTTTAAATTCTCTGCTTAAAAACTACACATGTGGATTCCCCCCTTTCCTCAACTGTTAGGTAAAATAGATCCCACCTCAAAAGCCCTGTTACATTTCCTCCTCGATCTTGTGGCATTTAGGGAGCCACTGAGTCATGTTGGTGACATTCTTCCCAAGGGATCCCAGGTATCAACATAACTCTCATTAAAAAAAAAAACCTGTTCAGTGTGGCTCTGAGACAGAAGATAGACAGAAAAAACCAACCTCCTAATTTCCTTTTGACCCAGACATTGTGGTTTACAAAGCCAGCCAACCACAGAAGGGGGAGGAGCAGCACTTTGGGAGGGAGAATAAAAGGAGCCGGTTCTGAGGGAGATAGGGCTAAGGTTCAGGTGGGAACTGGACCATAAAGAAGGCTGATCGCCGAAGAATTGATGCTTTTGAATTATGGTGCTGGAGGAGACTCTTGAGAGTCCCATGGACTGCAAGAAAATCAAACCAATCCATTCTGAAGGAAATCAGCCCTGAGTGCTCAGTTGGAAGGACAGATCCTGAAGCTGAGGCTCCAAGACTTTCGTTTCCTCATGAGAAGAGAAGACTCCCTGGAAAAGACCCTGACGTTGGGAAAGATGGAGGGCACAAGGAGAAGGGGATGACGGAGGACGAGATGGTGGGACAGTGTTCTCGAAGTTACCAGCATGAGTTTGACCAAAATGCGGGAGGCAGTGGAAGGCAGGAGTGCCTGGCGTGCTCTGGTCCAGGGGGTCACGAAGAGGCGGACACGACTAAACAACAACAACAAAAGGTTCAGGTTAAGAGAAAGGGCTTCATTTGAGATGTTAGACAGGATTCAGGTTGAGAGATAGGGAGGAGGATAGGATTTGACTGAAGGAGACCTGGTTCCGAGTTCAGTTAAACATCCACACTGAGGAGACAACCCATAGCAAGAGGACAGAGTCTTTAGGAAGAACTTTATGAGGGCAAGAGCTGTTAGGCAGCCAGATGGACAACCTCAGAAGGTGGTGGGCTCTCCTTCCTTGGAGGTTTTTAAGCAGAGGTTGGACGGCCATCTGCTGGGAAATTTTGAGCTGTAAATAGTGCATTTCTGGGGGATTGGAATGGGTGATCCTTGGGGTCCCTTTCCAATTCTATTATTATTGTTTCCTGATACTATTTTGCTGTGTCTGCTGAACACTCATTTTTTACCATATGCTGCTTTGGGGAGTTCCAGCTGAAAACCTTTCTCAAATGCAGTTCAATGCAAATTCCATGCTGGGAACTATTAGGAAAGGAACTGAAAATAAAACTGCCAATATACCAATCTACGGTGTGGTTGCATTTGGAATACTCTGTACACTCATCTCACAAGAGGATGCTGTAGAGCTGAAAGACCAAAACGGCTAAGGGGATGGAGTCCCACGAGGGCTTCTTAGCTGAATGAGAAGCAAGAGGCAACAGGACAGAAGTTTATTAAAAAAGGCACGGAGAAGGTAGAGAGGGGAAGGATTTTCTCCCTCTCTCACAATGCTAGAACTTGTGGTCATCCAATGAAGTCAAATGTTGGAAGACAAAGGGCATGCGAAAGAAAATCCTTTTTCATGCAGCATGTGGTTAAACTGTGGAACTTCCTCTCACAGCAGGCAGGGACGTCCACCAACTTGGATGGCTTTGAAAGAGGACTAGGTGTTATGTACTGAAGTTCTCACCCTGGGCTAGCAGGGGAATACTGTAGATACTTATGCAAATGAAGGATCGAAAGTGACGTTCAGTGATTGGATAGTTTGTATGCAAATGAAGGATCGAAAGTGACGTTCAGTGCTTGGATAGCTTTAGAAAATGGCAACAGTTACATTGTTCTGGAGCTCTATATAAGCAGGCTGACTGAGCTCCTCAGTTCAGTTCTGTTCCAGCTTACAAATAAAGAGCTGCTTGGGAAGAATCGCTGTGTCGTCTGATATGTTCGCCCACAACTTAACACTAGGCAAATTCATGGAGGAGGAGAGGGCTATCAAAGGCTACTAGCTACAATGCTTCTGAATACCAGTTGCTGGAAACCACAGGAGGAGAGCGCTCTTGTGCTCTGCTCCTGCTTGTGGGTTTTCCACTGGCGCATCTGGGGTTGGCCACTGTGGGAACAGGATGCTGGTGTCAGGTGTTCGTGCAGGAGCCAGGCCCTGTGACCAATAGGACTTTGCAGGTCTGGGGCCTTCCTAAGTTTGTTCTGAAGAGGCAAGGCGTGGCCACACAGGTGAGGCTGATTGGTAACTCACAGCACCTGGTGGCAAGAGCTGGGAAGGGATATAAAGTCAGCATTTCCCTTCGGCTCTTTGCCACAGCAACACATTCCCTGCCTTGCTGAGTTTGACTCCTTGACTCCTTACTTCTTGATCCTCGGACCCTTAGCTTTTTAACTCCCGGCTCTCTGACCCTCAGACCCTTGGCTTCCTGACTCCTGGCTTCTGGACTCCCCTTCCTGCTCCCACCCCACCATCTTGCCCCCGGTCCCGACGTCCCCAGGCGGGACTTCAATCGCCCGTGAACCGGACCATGACAGCTGGACCTGATGGGCCCATGGCCTGATCCGAGAGGCTCTTCTTATGTCCTTATCATGCTCTGGGGGCTTCTACTGAGAATCAGTGGTGGCTCTTTGCTCTGGCAGAACAACTGAGGGCAAGTCCTCTGGAGCAGACCTGCCTGGAAGTGGGGAGAGGGGGCCAGGGAGAGAGGGTGTGTCTGCTCCATAGAATTAAATTGTCTGACTGGCACAGCGGAGTCAGATTAAGCGAGCAAAAGGTCAAACCACACGGAAGGGCTTGCAGTGACAAACGGAATAAAAAGCAGCACTTCGTTTACATACTAATGTCTGACCCCAATACATTCATTTCTCTAATTTTGCAGCTTGTGACAGATCTCCCTTCAGAAGGGATCACCAGCAGAGAAAATATTAATGACTTTTAGAGGAAGGGAAAGGAAGGTTGGAGTGGGGAGAGGGAGGAATATCAATTTGAACAAAGCTTATGAAAATCCCAAAGACTGCTTATCTTTTATACATGATTACTAATTTATTAATGTCCCCCCCCCCACTCCATGTCTGCACAATATCCTCTTCAGTCTCAGTGGCCTTAATCTTTATGCTAATGCACTTCCTCCTCCACCCCCTTTCTCGGTCCCTCAGCTACATTTCCAACTGCTAATTAAAGGCTTTGAGATTTTCATTGGGGGGGGCGGGGGCTCGACTAGATGCCCAAACGGCAACCGTCAAGTTCAAAGCCAAACAGAGGCTCAAGCTGCTGTTGTGAGGCAGGCTCACATATATGCAGAGCACACTTAGGATATTTCATATCAGAGAAAATGGTTCTTATACCAGACTATTGTCACTTCCCCTCAGATTAATGGCAACCTAGGTTAGGCGTCTAGGGACGCGGGTGGCACTGTGGGTTAAACCACAGAGCCTAGTGCTTGCCAATCAGAAGGTTGGTGGTTCGAATCCCCGCAACGGGGTGAGCTCCTGTTGCTCGGTCCCTGCTCCTGTCAACCTAGCAGTTCGAAACCACGTCAAAGTGCAAGTAGATAAATAGGTACTGCTCCGGCGGGAAGGTAAATGGTGTTTCTGTGCGCTGCTCTGGTTTGCCAGAAGCGGCTTAGTCATGCTGGCCACATGACCCGGAAGCTGTATGCCGGCTCCCTCGGCCAGTAAAGCGAGATGAGCGCCGCAACCCCAGAGTCGTCCGCAACTGGACTTAACGGTCAGGGGTACCTCCAGAGTTTCAGACATAGGACAGTTCCCATTGCTGCCTGGAGAAGCCAGCAGCCAAGTTAATAATACAAGAGGAGCCTCCTGGCGAAGGGCCCGTCTGGGCCAGCATCCTGTTTTCAAAGTGGCCAGTCAGATGTCCCCATGGGAAACTGGCAAGCAGAACCTGAGTACAAGAGCCAGCTCTGCTCATTTGGCTTTGCTGCTTCCGAATGTAGACATTGATAGCCTTATCCTCCTCCACAAATTTGTAGCTGGTGGCCATCACTGCCTCCTGCGGGAGGGAGTTCCATAGTTTAACTATGCACTACGTGAAAGTGAGGCTTTTTGCAAAGCATGGTGCTTGCACCAAGTGACCCTGTGGAGCACCTTCATACACAGGCTCTGTAGATTGGCTTACCTGCCCACTGTCGGCCTATAAAGCAGGTTTCTGCAACCTGGTGGCCTCCATTTGTTTTGGAGTATGGTTTCCATCATCCCCAGGCCAATGGCCATGGATAATGGGAGCTGTAGTCCAAAAGAGATGGTACTTGTCCATCTGGGAAGGCAGCCTGTCTGCGAGCAGGAAAACTCTGACCCTAAACCTCTCCTGCCTTGCGGGATATCTTCAGAAGAAATGGCTCTAGAGTAAACCCTACACAAATCCAGAGTGGAGTCCTTAAGAGTGGAGTCCTTGTATGCTTCCTTCCGGCAACTCCTGCAGCCGAGCTGATGCTAAGCGTATGGCTCTGCTTTCCTTCCATCAGGGAGGTCGAGAGGGGGGTCTTGTCGCCTGGGCTGCTCAGGACCTCCAGACACACTGCCCAGGCTTGTGCCCTGGGAAGGTAACTTTGGTGCTGCTAAAGCAATGGTTTGACTTGACCCCCAGATGCACACTCCATTGTCTATCAAGACAGACCAATGCCAGATCCCTCCACCATTCCCCATAAAGCCTGGTTTCCAGACCCCAGATCAACTTGGTTACCCTCCTCTGAACATGTTCCAGCTTGTCAACATCCTTCCTAAATTGTGGTGCCCAGAATTAGACACAGTATTCCAGGTGTGGTCTGGCAAAGGCAGAATAGTGCACTGCTGTTTTTTTTTCCTATTGTTCTGGACACTATAATTCTGTTGGTGCAGCCTAGAATAGCATTAGCTTTTTTTGCTGCTGCCACCACACTGTTTTGTTAAGTCTGTGATCCACACCAAGCCCCCTAGATCCTTTTCTTATATACTGCTAGTAAGCCAGGTGTCCCCATCTTATTATTAGTGCATCTGGTTCTTCCTGCCTTACATTTGTCTCTATTGAAATTCACTTTGTTAGTTTGGGCCCAGTTCTCCAATCTGTTATAAGGTCATTCTGAATCCCGATTCTGTCTTCTGCAGCACTAGCTACCATTCCCAGTTCAATGTCATCTATAAACTGGATGTGCATTTGCTCAATTCCTTCATCAACCTACTTATTCTTTTCTACACTTTGGACTACCGTGGGCACCAGTTCACACCCTTGGACATGCATTGTGGGCCAGACACAACTCACTGCCATCTTGCAGATGGCACTCTGCAGCTGAGTGCTGTTTTGCTCCATTTGTAACATGTTTTAACAGCTATGAAACCTTTAAAAATATTTGTAGCTGGCCTCTTAAAAACAACCCTAACCCCTACCTTTCATGACTTATGTACACCTTTTTCTAGCTCCCTCACAAGTCCGTTTAAAAAACGAGACTGCCTTTTCTACCAGGAAGCACAAGTACTCAGGAATAAAGAGAGTGCCATTTAGCAAGCTAGCAGAGATATCATGTTTGCATCCTAATGCAATTGCTAACATCAGGAACTAGCTCAAAGGACAATTTTAATAGACTTTCACAGAACTCCTGGGCTATATAAAATATCATTTAATTAACCCAGACAAATTCATATTTTTTCTTCATTTGTCCTTCCAGACCTTGGTCTGTTCCCATTCCATGAACACAGCACAGAGCTTCTCTTCCACCAAGAACTGTGGGCAAGTTACTTCTTCCGCCACCCTGTTGCCAAGAGAATCATGAGTCCCAAGAAAGTGTTTGGAGGGGCTGGTCTGATCAGGATGAGGGTCTGGGGGAGTTCTAGGAGATGCCCAATGGTGCACCTGGGGAGGGAACCCAGCAAGCTGCACCAGGACCCTGGGGGTCATCCAAGCTTTCAAGGGTGAGTCTGAGGAAGAGGAATTTGACCACTGTGATTGGCAGAACTTGCACTGTTACAGGTGCCACATAAAACCCACTCCACATTTGTAACAACTCAAATCTTTCAGTGTGGCAGCGCATGCACTTTGGAACTCCCTGCCTATTGACTGCACACTGTATACTTTTTGGTGCACATCAAGCAGTGCATAGATTTTACGAAATAAAGTAATCCCTGCACTTTATTGCTCCAGATGCATCCAGTTTCCCACCACTCCAATTCTGCAAAAATAAAAATAAAATGCAGCCATATATAATCTATTATTTGATCGGGTTGCAGGGGAGAAAAGCACCAAGTTGTTTAAAAGACAAGCAGAGTTTTTAAAATAGAATTTTAATTTTGACAAACGCTTTGGGGAATGCATGCTTACGCTGCTTTATCTCCCATACCTGGTGATTAAGTTAATTTATACTTAATGGAAGAGGGTCTCACTCTAATCTCCAGGCAGCCTCGACAGCTGCCTCTGATGATGGTATTTCTTGGGGCCTTTAAAGCTGCTTGCAAAGTGGAGGTAATGAAAAACTGGAGAAGTTGCTAAATTCACACCTGAAGGATGATTGTCATGCAGGGGAACCGATGGGAAAGTCATTGTTGTCCTGGCTCTCACATAAGAATGAAGAACTCAAGCCTGGGGGGGTGTTTTCCCGTTATGCAGAGATCAATGTGGTAAGCACAAAAGGGTTCAAAGGCTCAGGAGGTGCCATGCTATGTACTCTGTGTTTTCTTTTTGTATTAAGTTGTGAACCAGCCTGTGATCTTCAGATGAAGGGTGGCATACAAATTTAATCTTCATCTTCATCACCACCATCATCAATAGCAACACCCTAAGGTCCCGGGCCCTAAGGAAGTTAGATTAGCCTCAACCACAGCCAGGGCCTTTTCAACACTGGCCCCGGCCTGGTGGAACGCTCTGCCTCATGAGACCAGGGCCCTGCAGGATCTGATTTCTTTCTGTAAGACAGAGTTGTTCCGCCTGGCCTTTGGCTTGGAATCAACTTGATCCCTCCCCCTCTTTCCTTTTTCCTTTCTCCTTCTGTGATGGAACTCCTATTTGGGGACTTCCCTGGCTTTTTTCTGGCCCACGTAGGACCAGTCTGGATAGCTGGCCTTGGTGAAGACTTGACGTTTTCATCCCCAAAAAAGTTCCTACTGAAATGAGGCTGCATTTTAATGTTGTGTTTTAATCTTGTTTTTAAGTTGTATTTCAATCAATTGTTTTTATACCTAGTGTTAGCTGCCCTGAGCCTAGTCTTGGCTGGGGAGGGCGGGGTATAAATAAAATTTAATCATCATCATCATCATAATCCTAATAAACATCTGGTCTAACCTGCTGCAATGTTGGAATCACAGCTAAAGAATTCCGCCTCAAAGATGCTCATCCAACCTCTGCTTAAAAACCTCCAACCAAAGCTGTTTTCCAGCAACTGGTATTCAGAAAAATGGCTGCCTCAAACTGTGAAGGAAGAGCACAGCCATCACGGCTAGTAAAGGTAAAGGGACCCCTGACCATTAGGTCCAGTCGTGGCCGACTCTGGGGTTGCAGCGCTCATCTCGCTTTACTGGCTGAGGGAGCCGGCGTACAGCTTCCAGGTCATGTGGCCAGCATGACTAAGCCACTTCTGGAGAACCAGAGCAGCGCACAGAAACGCCGTTTACCTTCCCACCGGAGAGGTACCTATTTATCTACTTGCACTTTGATGCGCTTTTGAACTGCTAGGTTGGCAGGAGCAGGGACTGAGCAATGGGAGCTCACCCCGTTGTGGGGATTTGAACCGCCGACCTTCTGATCAGCAAGTCCTAGGCTCTGTGGTTTAACCCACAGCGCCAGCCGCAAGCCATAGTCCAATCCTCCTTAAAGCTATCCTTGTTGGCAGCCATCATCGCCTCCCTTGGGAGCAAGATCTGCAGTTTAACGATGCCCTGAACGAAGAAGTGCTTTGCTTTCTCTGTCCTGAATCTCCCAACATTCAGATTCATGGGAAGCTTACAAGCTCTAGAGAGAAGAAGAAAAGCTGTTCTGCATCTGCAACAGATAAAATTGATGCAGGCAAATTCTGAGTGCTTTATCTGAGAATGAAGGGACAAGAACTCTCTGCTGAAAGAGAGGAGGTGTGCAGTGCTACCCCAACAACTGTAAGATGCTGTAGCTGACAGAAGCTGTAGCCTGAAACTGCTGGAGGGGGGACCACTGGGCTGGCAAAGGCTGGATTAAATCATCCTGCCAGAAAGGTGGGAACCACAGAATTATGGACTTGGAAGGAACCCCAAGGGTTATCTAATCCAACCCCCTGTAATGAAGGAAGTGCCAGTATGGTGGTCTGGGCTGCTCTGCCAGGCCTTATTCTGATCAAACTATATTCTGCGGCAGAGAAAACAGCAACACCAGTTTCGGGGAGTGGAGCCAGGCAGAGCCAGCCTGATCACGGCACTGGGAGCCCCGAGGTAATACGGTTCATTAACTGCAAAATGTTGCTGCATATCCAAGGCTGAGAACTAAGGAATAAATTATGCTTGAAATGTAAGAGGCAGGGACAGCATTATCGCCTTAACTGTGTAAATGGGGCGGGGGGGCGGGGAGGGGAAGCCTCCCCTTAATGCAGAAGAAACATCCACTACTCGTTTATTCTTCCTCCTTTGAGCGTTTCTTGCTGTGAAAAGAGATGAAGGCAGAATTTGCGGGAGAGGGCGGGATTTGCAGGAGGAGACATGGAGGCGGGGGCTTCTCCCCCTCTGCACAGAATACTTTTCTAATCAAACAGGCTCCAGAGGCAAATGGAACAAGGCTACATTCCCAGCACAAATTCTGATTCCAAGATATTCCTCTGCTGAGGCCAAGGAAAAGCCTTGCCAAAGGAAACCCAGTGCTGATCTAATCCAGCATCTTATTTCCAACGGCCATGAGCCAGCTACATCAAGCAGGTAGATGCCGGCAGGAGCCACCATCGCTCTTTGCCTCCAAGCAATTGCTACTTAGAGGTAGATTGCTTCCGACAATGGAGGTTCTAATTCACCATCATAGCTGGCAGGCATTGATAAACCACATCTTTCCGCAGGGCCTGCAAGACAGAGCTGTTTCACCAGGCCTTTGGCCAAGGCACAGTCTGACCCCCTCCTTCAGTCATCCTCAAAGAACTCTAGCACCCCCCCACACACACACCTCTTTTCCCCTTTTCTTCCTAATGTCTCAACAAATGAAACTGATTTGTAAATGTTAAGTTGTGGGTGAACATATCAGACGACATAGCGATTCTTCAGTCAGCTCTTGTTTATTCACAGGCCAGAACTGAACTGAACTGAAGGGTTCAGCCAGCCTGCTTATATAGAGCTCAACTACAAAGCAACAGAAACCACTTTCTGTAACTATCCAATCACTGAACGTCACTTTCAATTCCTTATTTGCATAGGCGGACCTGAGTGAAAACTATCTAAAGTATCCCACTGCTGGCCCAGGGTGAGAACTTCAGTACATAACAATAAAAATGTTACATGGGGGGAGGGGGAATACGAGAGAGAGAGACATTACAAACATTTTGTAAATCAAGAAAATCTTTAAGAAAAAAGAAAGAAAAAGAACTATTGTGCAATGGTTGCCATTAATTTGATTTTGAATTGATTTTGGAATGAATTGATTTCAGAATGCATTTCAATTGATTGATTGTGATTTTATGTGAACTGTGTTGCTTTTATTGTTGTTCACCGCTCTGAGCCTACTCGGCTGGGGAGGGCGGGATATAAATAAAGTTTTATTATTATCATTTATTAAACAATTCTTTAAAAGCTATCTGAGGCATAGACCAAATATCAAAGTGAACCAGAACCAGGATAGGGCAGTGGATGAGGGGAGGTTGCAGCTATCACTGCCTCCTGTGGAAGTGAGTTCCACAGTTTAACTATGCACTGCACAAAGAAGGGCTTTCTGTTACCTGTCCTGAAACTTCCAACATTCAGCTTCAGATCTAGCATTGTGAGAGGAGGAGGAGGAACACTTTATTCTGCCCAGTGTGAAGCTACAAGGAGATCCCATTTGGCCTGTGGGTCCACAACCTTGATATATGTCTCCCCACTGCCTCCAAACTTACTCAAGGAACTTCCAAACGCTCATCACAAGTCTTGTGGAATAAAAAAAAGGGAAGTGCAACATTTTTAGTGACAGAAATGGGTGGCCAAAGAAGCTACTCTTATTATTATTCGTACAGAAAAAGAAGAAGAAGAAAAAGCCTTTCCCCATTTTTCTCTGGGCTAATTAGCGCTAATAAAGCAAGACTCAAATATTTCCTTTTGACGCGACAGGGAAGCAGAATCATTAGTGCTGAAGGGAAAGAGCCTGGGAAGACGGGGAAAGGCACTTCAAAAGCTGTTTGGAGCGTATGCAGGCAAAAGTGATACACGCAGCTTCCAATTAAACACCAGGCAGGCAGGCAGGCAGAATGCCTGGTGGCAAAAAAAAAAAAAAAAAGGAAGGAAAGGGTGCAAAAAACCCCTTCCCCTCCCCCGTTTAAGCCTCAGAAATCTAGCTTGAAGCATCATATTCTCCTCTGTGTACACGCACGCCAGACACCTTCCAAATAAACTGCCAGCAATTAAACCCGACTTTTGCAACGTTTTAATTTGGTAGTTTGCTGCGCCTGCAGAGCTGGCGACTCCACCCATTGCTCACCCACATGGCAGGAAGGAACAGAGTTTTCAGGAGAGTGGACGCTTTCTCATTCGGAAGGGAAAATCTCGCATCTTTCCCTGGGATGGTGGAGTGTGTTAGAGGAATTTTGAGGTCTTAGATATATGTTAAATGTTCATAAGTGTACCAACCAAGCACATACATAGATCAGCACAGGAAGACTGACCTGGAACCATTTTGATTCCCAAACTGAGCAAATGTTTTCTCTGCAAGGTCAGAGGAAAATGGAAAAGCCTCCCATTGTCTTTTCCTTCACAAATCCTGTCTTAAGGGCACATTTAAGATATGAATAGAGTGTAAGCTTGTGACCTGGCTCAGGAACTAAGTATTTATCATTACAAAAGACTGGCCAGGCTCCCCAGGCAATTCAATCAAGTGACCATTAAACAGGTAACCTGGCAGACAGGAGGTAAACAAAGCACTCAGATTTCTGCTGCAGACCGCCCTTTCTGTGCTGTAGGTTTGATGTAGGGGTGGTGGTCTTGAGCTCGCTCCACCCCTTCTGTGATGTATGTATGATGTATGGAGGGGTGGTCTTGAGCTCCAGGGCGGGGAATTTAAAATGTCTATATAAGGCCTTGCGCACCATTGTTCTGCGTTCCTCCTCCTCTCTCCTGCGTGTGAGGGGAGACCCTGTTGCAACAGATCAATAAAGATCAGGCTTACTAGCTGCTTTGCTTCTCAATATTCTCTGGTTGGCCTCTGTTATTTTCTCCTACCGATAGGGAACCTATGTAAGGACTCTATATGGGCTCTTGGGTACCCCATAAGGGGAAAGGGGCAGATTTTGTTTACGACACAGGTGTCCAGGTTGGTGACCCATCGCTATATCCTGAATTCCACAGCTTACCTTCCCTACACCTTCCAACATTCAGCTAGTCGGATAACCCAGAGTCCTCCTATTATGCAAGGAGGAGGGGGGAATTCCTATTCACTTTCTCCGCACGAGTTCTCATTCCTATATCCCTTATTGGTGATCCAAAAATAAATCACACTGCAGCTCCTGACAGATCTGGAAGCACTTTCAGAGAGAATTGAGATGCATGGTGCAATCGGGGGGGGGGGGAGAGATCAAAGCAGGGCATTATTAACTCAATGTAAAAGATAAACATCGCTAGGGAACAATATGCAGCTTCTATAAAGGGCATCAGAATTTCTCTGAGCCATTAATTTCTCACGACTGTGAAAAGCTTTAGGGTGGTATCTTTAAAATCCTTACTTTCATTCGGATGCTTCATTGGTTTTAATTGAGGAGGCAATTAGTGGCAAATCAAATCTATCCACACACAGATAGCTTCACCTACTGGATAGTGGCGTATCAACTGCCTACAATGTCAACACAGGCCACAGGACTTTATTAGACCAAGGAAAACAGAATCTAAAACCCATATCTATTCCCCAGAAGAGAAAAATCAGTTGGGGGGGGCAGGGCAGGAGATTTTGGTCAAAGAAACACTACAACAGGATTTTATGTTGGAAGTGTTGAGATGCAACTCATCTTGTCCTGGGGAAGAGAGAGAGAGGAACCTCCAAGTTTGCTAGACTGTCCTTTCTGACCTAACCTGTACTCACCTTCCCTGCAACAGTGGCTTTTATCCCTCTCTCACCACAGTGGAACTCATGGTTACTTGATTGGATACCCTGCTTACTAGATTGGATTGCCTGGGGAGCCTGGCCAGTCTTTTGTAGTGATAAATACTTAGTTCCTGGGCCAGGTCACAGGCCCACATCCTATTCATATCTTAAATGTGCCCTTAGGACAGGATTTGTGAAAGAAAAGGACAATAGGGAGGTTTCCCACTTTGACTTTGCAGAGAAATAATTGAGGTCAATTTGTTCAGGACTTTTTTCTGTGGGGTTTTCAGACATCTGGTTTATATATTTATGTATGTGTTTGCTTGGTGCATTTATGAACATTTATTACATATCTAAAACCTTAAATCCTGCCCACCTAGCAGTTCAAAAGCACGTCAAAGTGCAAGTAGATAAATAGGTACCGCTCTGGCGGGAAGGTAAACGGAGTTTCCGTGCAATGCTCTGGTTCGCCAGAAGCAGCTTAGTCATGCTGGCCACATGACCTGGAAAAACTATCTGTGGATAAATGCCGGCTCCCTCGGCCTATAGAGCGAGATGAGCGCCGCAACCCCAGAAACGCCCACGACTGGACCTAATGGTCTGGGGTCCCTTTACCTTTTTAAGACCTTAAAATTCTTATCACAGTGGAGGGTGGGGTGCTGAGTAATCCTGTGGCTCATGCCATGCCTGCGTGTTTTCCAGAAGAGGCATCTGGTTGGCCACTGAGAAAACAAGGGGCTGGATTAGACGAGCCACTGGCCTGATCCAGCAACCTCTGCTTATGTCCTTAACACTAAGGAGGACAGACGGGGGCGGCTCTTGAACTCATGCCCTGCTTGTGAGATTCCGAAGAGGTATCTGGCTGGGCATGGTGGGAGATGAGACGCTAGAATTTGACCCAGACTTTGACCCTTCATACGTGTGTTTGATACTGGGGGGCAAGCTGCAAGCTGGGGTGGGCTTTGCTGCACCAGCATGAAATATACACGGTAATTGGCCTGCAACCAATTTGTCTTAGCAGGGCACCCGGAAAGAGAGATTCTTCTCTTGGCAGCTATTTCTGGAAGGATGACATTTCACTTTGTATGGTCTGTTGAGTTCTACCCAAGACTGTTTTGTGCCTGCTCGCCTCTGAATTGCTGAGGATTTCACAAGGGCTGCTGAGTTTATTCCCCCCACCCTGCCCCAAGCAGGGGAGTAATGTCTACATGCAATTTTCACACATTTTAGCCAGGATGAGAGGAGCAATTCCTCACCAGCCTGCCGTCAGGCCTTCAAACTGAACGGGTATGCAAATCTGTTGCTGCGGGATTTCAAGAGTCAGAAATATGTAGAAAAGAAAGTGCAAATTACTAAAGACTCTTGGTTCTAATATTAGCTGGAGCGAGTATAATGAAAAAGTATCATGGGTGGAAGGAGAGGCAAGGAAGGAGGGGAGCAGGACCGCAAAACAATCTCTACAGCAAAACTGATGCTTAAAAAAATAATAGTCTAAAGAGCTGGCCATTTGCAGCCCTTTAATATAAGTTTCGTTTTCCATTTTCAAGATTTTACAGATACAGATCTTACCATCTCGAATTTCCATTACAAATACGTATCAGATTTCACTTCCCCCACTTTTATGGTTTCTTCTCTTATTTAAATTTTTAACCATGCATTTTCCACTTTAATCCATTTTTCAATTATTCTACAATTAATCTTGAGAATACTTTTAACGGCTTGATTTAAATTGACCCTACCAATGCACTTAGTTGCATACCACGATTTTTCACATATTCCACAAATATTCTCCACTCCTTAATATTTTCTCTCCTTTTAGTTTCTTTGCACTCATTAATTTTGCCATTTCAGAATAATCCATCAATTTAATCAGGCACTCTTCCTTGGCTGGAGTAGCTTCCTCTTTCCATCTCTGGGCAAATACAATTTGGGCTTTGGTTGCAGCATTCATAAACAAATTTCCAAGCTTCTTCAGAAATTAAAATGTGGGTTTTTGGGGGGAGTTATTGGGTTGTTATTTTTATTCTGATTATATATTTTGTGATTTTATGTTTTGATTTTGTTCTGTGAACCTCCCTGAGACCTCTGGGTATAGTGTATTGAGTAAAAATTCAATTTTTGTTGTTGTTGTTGTTTCTTTACTATCTTAAAAGAAAAGTTTCTAGTTTTTTACTAAAAGTTATTTTAAACACTTTCTTTCATTCATTATAAACAATTTCTCAGAAAGCGTTTGTTCTCTTACAGGACCACCACATATGGTAGAAAATATCTTCATTTTCTTTATATTTCCAGCACAAATTTGATTTTGATTTATACATCTTAGCATGTCTGCTAGGAGATAAATACCACCTGTACATCCTTTTCAAATAATTTTCCTTCAGTGTATAACATGCTGTGAATTTCAAACCAACATTCTATACCTTCTCCCATACAGCCATTTCAATATTGTGACCAAAGGAAGGCTGCTGCTGTGGCAGATAAGAGTTCATTCCGCCAAACGTTTCAATGGAGGGTTGCAGAAGGAACCAGCCCCTTCGCCTATCCCTTTTCTCCCAAGCAACAACATAACGGTACATTCTGAAAAGCAGGTGCTGCTATTATTATTATTATTATTATTATTATTATTATTATTATTATCATTCATTGTTAGTCGCTGTATCTTGCCCTAATAATAATAATAATAATAATAATAATAATAATAATAATTTATTATTTATACCCCACCCATCTGGCTGGGCCTCCCCAGCCACTCTGGGCGGCTTCCATAGAAACCAAAAATACAGTAAAATATCACACGTTAAAACCTTCCCTGAACAGGGCTGCCTTAAGATGTCTTCTGAATGTCAGGTAGTTGTTTATCGCTTTGACATCTGCTGGAAGGGCGTTCCACAGGGCGGGAGCCACTACCAAGAAGGTCCTCTGCCTGGTTCCCTGTAGCTTTGCTTCTCGCAATGAGGGAACCGCCAAAAGGCCCTTGGCGCTGGACCTCAGAGTCCGGGCAGAATGATGGGGGTGGAGACGCTCCTTCAGGTATACTAGACCGAGGCCGTTTAGGGCTTTAAAGGTCAGCACCAACACTATGAATTGTGCTCGGAAATGACTTGTGAAAACAACCCCACATAGATATATCAAGACCAAGGCAGGCAGAGAGAGAGAGAGAGAAAAAAAATGCATTTAAAACATCCCACCCACTTCTAAAAGCCACAGGTAGTTAAAGGCCATAGGCCTAGTTATAGAGCTGTTTTTTCCTGGCACCTCAAGGTATGTAGTGAAGGCTCCAGACAAGCCTCGCTGGGGCGAGAAATTCCACAAACATGAAGCCACCCCAGAAACGGCCCCTTCTCATGTTGCCACACTCTGGACCTCTCATGGAAGATGCGCACAAAGGTAGTCCTTGAGGTACTGCAGTCCTGAGCTGTTTAAGGTTTTATAGGTCAAAACTTTGAATTGGGCCCAAAAACTGTCCGCCAGTGCAGTTGGGGCAGGATTGGTGTAATATGCTCAAACCACCTTGCCCCGGTGAGCAACCTGGCTGCTGCATTTAAGACCAATTGAAGCCCCACATAAAGCTCATGGCAATAATATGTACAGTAGCTTTGTATGTATGAGAGCTGTCAACTTACAGATTTGAAAATAAGGGACCAGCAGCCTAGAAAATAAGGGATCAGCAGCCAAAATAAGGGATTTTCAGAGCACAGGTATGTTCAACTTCTGAGCCCCTCCAAACCAAAGGCAGAAAGCCCAGCCAGCAGCCAAACGAAGCCTCAAGCAGTGGTTCCCACAGCGCAGCAACCCAGCAAAGGGGATGCAGCAAGGAAAACCACCGTCACCTCTCCGCTGGGAAGCGCTGAGCAAAGGCGAGTTCCCAGGCAACGCAGCCGATTTGATCGGCACAAGGCATATAAGCTCCACCCCCCAGTCATTCTTAGACGCCTTATTGGGTGAGCAACGCAACCAAGCAACAGAGTTGGAGCCTCCCTCCTCCCTGGCTGGCAGGGAGGGAGGAAGAGGAGCTGCTTCCTTTGAAACCCAGGAAATTTAAGGGACATCATCAATAAGGGACAGCAGCAGGACACGGTGCTGGGATAAGGGACTTTCCTGCCAAATAGGGGATGGTTGACAGCTATGGTATGTATGTCACACCTTAGGGGACACTAGCGTGGAGGAAGGGGGTAACAGAACTGGAGGTGTCTGCAGACCCCCAATGAATCTCATGTTTCCATTAAAAATTACTAGCCATTAGGACTGCAGAGATATGCTTGAAAGTCAGTGTGCAAGGCCTGCTAAAATCGGAACTGGGATGTATTACGCAAAGCAGCAAAGGTTGCAGAGAAGGTCATTTGTGCAGGTTGCAGAATCCAGCTGCTCTTGATGCAGAATTTTGACTGCCTGGTCACTGAACTCTAATATGAGAAAGCAACTCCCTTCTGCGAATAACAGGCATACATCTGATAATGGACATGAAATCAATACACACTTACAGTGTCTTTTCCTTTCTTTTCTTGCGTGGGTCCACTAACCGAAGGGTGTCCCGGATGACAGAGACTTTGACCGCTTCATCTACAGGGCTTCGGATGTACTCAATGACTCCTGGAGAAACCTTGGATTCAAATAGAGTACACTGATGAATGACAAAATTCTCCCTATATCGGGTATGGGGAAACCTGTGGATTCCCAGATGCTCATGGACTACAACTTCCTTCATCCCTGACCTAATGGCCATGCAACAGGCTGAGGCTGATGGGAACTGGAATCCAATAGCTTCTGGAGGGCCAGAGTTTCCCCAGCCACGGTCTACAGTGTTGCTTTGTTCCCAGCCTACAAAAACAAACACACAACAGAGGCGCACTCACTGCTATGTATTAGACATTCTTAGGTTACTTCTGTGCTGGGAACAGGCATGCTTTGTTCATACACTTTTATGGAGCTGGGATGGCTGCGGCAGGCAGTACAATATGATTGCATTTAACTTGTGTGAATTCAACCATATGCAGTTGAAGGCAGGCTGGCTGGCCGGCTGAAATTCTGCAAGCAAGGCAGTGAGCTTCAAAGTTATTTTCACGCTGGGTTTCCCTGGCACCAAAAGAGATTTCAAGCTCTGCCTTGCTGGGGAGTCAAAGCCCAGTTCTGGGATACTCTTGCAAGATCTCGCAGAGCCACCCAAGATCTCGCGCAAGCATCGCTAGCTTTCCAGAGCCAGCACACGGAACTGTTTGCATTTAACATGTGGGACTTCATCCCAGTGGAGTAGCGTGGGGGGTGCAAGGGGGCCCGGCCGCACCGGGCGCAACATCTGGGGGTTAGGGTTAGGGGGCGCAAATTACTTGCCTTGCCCCGGGTGCTGACAACCCACGCTACGCCACTGCTTCATCCAGCAGACCTTGAACCACTTCAAAATAATACAAAGTTAGCAGGAATCCCAACATTAACAGTAGTAAATCCCCAAATGTTCTATATTCTGATCAGTATAGCTGCACATCAGTGTCCCAATGAGGTTACAATTTATTTATTTATTTATTTTTTAAAAAGAATGATGGGGAAGGAAGACAGAAGCAAAAGCCATAGAGGATGGATATTTATTGTTTGAATTGGAATTTATATTCTCCGGGCTTTTAAAAGTTTTTAAAAGCTGCTGCCTCCAATCTGCTCTTACCTCTCTTCCTGCAAAGGGTTTTGAAATTTTATTTTATGGCATGGTTTTACAGTGAATGGCTCCACTGGTTATATGGAAGCGCAGGAATATTTAAAATCAACAAAATGCTGCACTGTGCAAAATATGAGCAAGCTAGGGCTGAACTGATATTACCCTTGCTGGGGGTACCATTCCTGGGAAAATCAGAGGCTCACTATGTCAGGTTCCTATTGGAAGACCGGACAAACGCTAGAACATTAGCAGTGGCAAAGTTTTTATCGGAGGTTGCAAGAACCAATGATCCCTATCTTTTGAACAAAACGCTTGTTTAACCTGGAGAGAGGCTGTATTAATTGTGCATTGCTTTGTAACAATTTGTGGGTCTCTGGGCCGTAATAAAGATTGATTGATTGATTTGGTATATAAATTTTCCCTTGGCTTTTTTGCTGGCCCATGTAGGAGCAGCATGGATAGCTGGCTTGGGTGAATATCTGATGTTTCTTTCCTTTATGGTCTTGATTTATGGGCTACTATTAAAATGAGGCTGCATTTTAAGCCGTATTTTAAGCTGTATTTTAATTAACTGGTAATTTATATTCAGTGTTAGCCGCCTTAAGACCAGCCCAGGCAGGGGAGGGCGGGGTATAAATAAATTTTGTTATTGTTATCGTACTTACAGGACCGCCTCTCCCAGTCTGCCCCATGAAGGACCTTAAGGTCCATAAATAGCAACACCCTAGAGGTCCCAGGCCCTAAGGAAGTCAGATTAGCCTCAACCAGAGCCAGGGCCTTTTCAACACTGGCCCCGGCCTGGTGGAACGCTCTGTCTCGTGAGACCAGGGCCCTGCGGGATCTGATTTCCTTCCGCAGGTCCTGTAAGACAGAGTTGTTCTGCCTGGCCTTCGGCTTAGAATCAACTTGTTCCCCCCCCCCCTTTCCTCTTTCCTTTGTCCTTTCTCCTTTTGTGATGGAACTCCTATTTGGGGACTTCCCTGGCTTTTTTTTCTGGCCCACGTAGGACCAGTCTGGATAGTTGGCCTTGGTGAAGATTTGATGTTTTCATCCCCAAGAAGTTGTTGATTTGAGTTTCTACTGAAAGGAGTACTTAATTAATGTTGTACTTAATCTTATTTTTAAGTTGTATTTTAATCAATTGTTTTACCTGGTGTTAGCCGCCCTGAACCCGGTCTTGGCTGGGGAGGGCGCGGTATAAATAAATAAATAAATAAATAAATAAATAAATAAATAAATAAATTATTATTATTATTATTTTGAGGAAGGAAGCAAGGTGGCACCCTTTCAGAAAAAGAGAGTCTAAAGTAGCCTGGCTGAGGCTGAAGGACTCACCTCTTTCTCATGTTCAGTTCTCATGCTGGGGTTAGCATTGACTTCCATCAATATCGGCTTCAGGTTTTTCATCAGAAGAATGTCAAACCCTAAAATCTTGAGACAAGAGACAACAGCATTTTTTTAAAAAAAAGACATTTCCAAACTCCCTTATGCTGGACATTAAGCATTTTCAGAACCAGCCCAACCAGAACCAGAACAACCAGTTAATCTCTAAACAGAATCATTGCCTCTGCTGGATAAAATGGCTGCCTTCACACATCACGCGTAATTAACAATGGTTCCCCCCGAATGGGCAGGTGGTTCCTGCCTCAATCTTCTCTTAGCATGAGCAACAAACCGTGATGGTTTGTGGCTTAGCATTAACCCAAAGTAGAAGGTGTTGGGAGCCTAAAAACACCAGGACGGCGCCAGCTGAGGAAATTCTGGCATAATGTGAAAAAATACTCTAATATGGTTAATTATCAGATTTGTACCATTTAAAGAACACACACACACACACACACACACATCTTGGGTAGTATCAATGGAAAGCAGTAAGTGGGTTTAAGATTATTTTTGTAATATATTTTAGTAAACAGCTTTCTTCCTACATTTTGTTAAATAAATAAATGAAATAAGATAGCTGTACAGTGGTACCTCAGATTACATACGCTTCAGGTTACAGACTCCGCTAACCCTTGTTGGTTACAACAAGGTGATTTCCTGGTGGAAGGAGAAGCTAAGGAGCGGGGGGAGAGACTGCTCCGAGACGGGTTCCACAGTACAGTATTTTGACTGCAGATTTCGAGACACTAATTGGAAAATGGTCACTGTGGCAGTTCCTCTTGGCTTTAATGACACAGCCTGCTCAGATAATCACAGCTGTCTTCTGGTCAGGATGGCATGAACTGCAATTTTGCAAAGGTCAAGAGGAGACACTGAGATTTCAGCTCATCCTGACCCTCGCTGGCAAAAACAACAAGAAGAAAACAGAAGAGAAAATGAATGTATTTTCTGATTTAAGCAAGCCGGGCGAGGGAGGGAGTCAGAAGACTACAGCCTTGTGTCTGGAGGAAGAGTCTCTTGATGACCTTGGTGTGGATTTCCACAATTTGGAAATGAGGAACCCAGTCCAAGCCTCCTGGCGGCCTTTACCCACTGCTGTTCCCTTGAGTCTGTGAACTGGAGAAGTACCAGGCTGAGTTCAAAGTATTAGTGCTGACATATAACTCCCTATACAGCTCAGGGCCAGATTACTTGCCTTATCCCTTATACACCCAACAGATCCTTGCAGCCTGCAGTAAAGTCTCTCCTGCAAGTTCCAAAGATCTGAGGAACTCTCCCTGCAGCAACCGGGAGCAGCACTTTTTAGTGTGGCTGCCCCTGTCCTGTGGAATGGTGAGTTCCTGTTGATATATTACTGTTATTTCATTCATTCATTTAGTCACTTTTATCTTGCCCAAGGCAACGCAAAACAACTTACAACCAAACATACAACAGACAAGCGCTATCTGAACCTTCTTAAAAACAGCGGAGGACACTTATGTTCCAACAGGCTGTACCAGCTGGGTAAATGGTTCTTTAGCATGGATGTCCACCAGTTGGGGTTTCAAATGTATTTGTTGTTCTTTTAACTCTTTTTAATGATCTTATGTGCGGATCACCCTGAGACAGCAGCTTAGAAAGCGATTAATAAATTGAACTGCAATTTTAACAGTAAAAACAGGGTGGTTAAAAGAGTGTGGGATGGAGTCCCAACTCTGAATCTTGTCTCAAGCACACCAGGAGAGGGGGGCTGCAGCTCAGAAGTGGTGGACATATGCAAGACCCTCCTCAATAACTTTTCCTGGCCCTAGTTGTTCTCGAATGCCTTCCAGCCATGGCACTTCTCCAATGGGAATCTGGGCAACTGTGGTGAGGAATGCAGCTGCCAGCAAGGTCTGTTTGATCCTGCTGTTGCCACCAGATGTTTCATGCTACAACCAGTCCTCGTGCATCTGTGCATCTGGAGGGCACCATGCTCAGGGAGGCTGGTCTGAGCAATATAGATCACAGGTAGGCAACCTGTGGCTCAGAGGCAACACACATGGTCCAGTCCCTTCAGAGTCTCATCCTCTTATTTCTCCTGGTATTTTACAGTGTGGAAACCAACTGGCCACCTTCTGCCTGCACATGTATGTACATGCATGCACAAAGGAGAGATGAATTCTGGACTACATGCCAAACGCCGTGACCCCAGGCTCATCCTAGGTTCTTATTTCATTAAACATGTGCCCTGGGTAGATTGTGGACAGGGTGTATTGATTTGAATCATGGCAATTGATTATGCTCTTATATCTTGTCTGCATAAAAATAACAAGTCTGAAAATGAATGAACAAACCAAGGCAGTATCTGTTGAGGAGGGATACGTCAGCAAGAACTTCTGTTGCCTTAAATGATTTTCTTGGAACATTTGGGACAGATCAAAGAAAATTCACATTACAGAATTAAACTGGGGAACTCACTTCCACAGGAGGCAGTGATGCCCACCACCTTGGCTGGCTTTAAAAGAAGATCGGACAAATTCATGGAGGAGGCAAGGCCACCAATGTCCACTAGTCATGACAGCTATGTTCTGTCTCCACGGTTGGAGGCAGCAGTGATGTGCACGCCAGTTGCTGGAAACCACTGGAAGGGAGAGGGCTCGAATTCTACTTGCAGCTTTCTCAATTGAGGCATATGGCTGGTCACCATGAGAACAGGAAGCTACACTAGGCAGGGGACCCTTGGGCCTGTCCAGCAGGTCATTTCTTATGTTCTTACGCACCCTCAGATGCCCTCTAGTCTAAGTCTTGGCTCACCTGGAAGCAAGAAGGCCCTGGTTTTCCGGCAGGAATATCCGACTGGTAGTAAACTTTCAAGTTAGGGACCATGGCAATAACAGTCTTGATGACCAGGGATATGATTTCATCCGTGAGCTCCTCAATGTTGACTCCGTTGGAAGACAACCTGTTCAGGATGCTGGAGAACGTCTGTTTGCTGCCCGTGTTGGCGCTGTCTGAGTGGACAAAGTTCCCGCTGTGGACGTTGAGGGAGTAGTTGGTCAGGTGCATAAAGACCTGGTGGAGGTTCTTGTGGGTCGGCTCCTGGTAGGGCTCCGTGCAGAACCGGCAGAGCCCGTTTTTGGCAATGTAGATCTCCAGCGGGTCCAGAGACTTCAGCAGGACGTAAAGGCGGATGTCAAACTTCAGATTGTCAATTAGAAAGGGCTTAGACATGTACTCCTGGACCACCGCAGGTCGTAAAGGGGTGCTCCCCGCCACCTGGATGTCGCTGGGCTCTTTAATGAGGTAGATTCCGTCCCCCTGGCAACCACCGTCAGGTTTCACAATGAATATGGGCTTCCACCTGGGGTTGGTTTCTTTCATCATCTGGACCTGAAAGGAAGCAAGAAGGCAAAAGAACGTCTGTTACATTTTGCCTATCCCTTCTTTGTCCTAGGTAAAGGTAAAGGGACCCCAACCATTAGGTCCAGTCATGACCGACTCTGGGGTTGCGGCGCTCATCTCGCTTTATTGGCCGCCGAGGGAGCCGGCGTACAGCTTCCAGGTCATGTGGCCAGCATGCGTAAGCTGCTTCTGGCGAACCAGAGCAGCGCACGGAAACGCCATTTACCTTCCCGCTAGAGCGGTACCTATTTATCTACTTGCACTGTGACATGCTTTCGAACTGCTAGGTTGGCAGGAGCAGGGACCGAGCAACAGGAGCTCACCCCGTCGCAGGGATTCAAACCGCCAACCTTCTGATCAGCAAGTCCTAGGCTCTGTAGTTTAACCCACAATGCCACCCACGTCTTTGTCCTAGATTGGCATAGATTATTTCATTCATTCAATACATACATACATACATACATACATACATACCCAGCCTTTCTCCACGGCAAGGATTCAAGGCAGCTTACAGATAAAAGAACAGCTCACAACATGGGGGTGGAGAATTTACCTACCCACCTACCCTCTCTCCCTGACTAAGTCCACAACTTACTCAGGGCTGACATTCCAGGGGTGTAACATATTGGCCCAAACATAAGCCGCACCCAAATATAAGCCGCACCTTTAAAAAACTGGAGGAGGAAAAAAAAATACCCAAATATAAGTCGCTCCCTTAAAATTGGAGCGGGGTGGATTCTGAAAGGCACCCGTCCAATGAAGCACAATCGCACAACAAGTAGTACCTTTGGTGGGGGACATGTCATGTTCCTTCTGGGCAGTTTGTCCCCCTTCGGTCCCCACCCTGCTCTCAGCTCTCACCTGCGGCTCCTAGAAGCTGTGACAGCGGACACACCCCAGGAATGGCTTCAACTGGCCGGCTAATCCAGGTGAGAGTAGCCAAGGGGCAGATGGAGCTTGTCAACCTGGGAAGGTAGCCCATCTAGGAGACAGAAAACTCTGATCCTAAACCTCTGCTGCCTTGTGGGCTCACAAGTAAAGCCTACACAAATCCAGAATAGAGTCCCTAAGATGGTTAGATGGCGCCTTGCACGCCTCTTTCCAGCAACTCCTGCAGCCAAGCTTGTGCCAAACATCTTGCTCTGCTTTCCTTTGGACCACATCAGCCTTGTCGTATGGACAGCCCAGCCTGTACCTCCACACACACACTGCCCAGGGTGGTCACTTTGGTGCTGCTAACACATTGGTTTGTCTTCACCCCCAGAAGGGCACTCTATTGTCTCTCAAGACAGATAGGTGCCAACAAACAGCCCTTTCACTGAAAGCATTCAGTCCCCTAAAGCCTGTTAGAACAAGGAGGACAGCAAGTAGGGAGCCAGTCAGGTTTCTCTAGGGAAGGAGTTCCAAAGTCTGGGAGCAGCCACCACTGGGAAGGCCCCCTCCTTTGTTCCCATAAAGCATGCCTGTGACCTGTAGCTCCCAAACCTTTCTCAGACCCCCACCCACTTGGCTCCATGAACTCGTCCCCAGGGCCTGCTGCCCTACTCTTTAGAAAGCATTATTCTGAACAGCAGTTTGCACAACACACTGGGGAAGATAATAACACTATAAAATTCAAACAATCAATTGCACTTTTATTCAAAATCCAATTAAAACTATCTGGTTTGATTAAGCCAATGAAACTGATGAACTGGGTCCAGTGATACCAGCTTTGTTGCTTAATCTTGCGTACCACCTTTAGAAACTTATTTCACTGTTCAGTAAATTCTCAATGCAACAGATGGGTTTTGATGAAGTGATACCGTTTTCCCAATGTCTGGTTTAAAGTCACTTAGCAGGAGTCTTAAATCGCCCTCTGCCACCCCCTTGCCTCTTAGCACGCACGTGCGCGCGCACACACACGTACGTGCAGGTAACCCCACTGCCTCCTAGGAGGCAGTTAGCTCCCACCTTGGGAACCACTGAGTGTATATGCTTCAGCCTCTTCCACCCGTCCCCACTTTATCCTCAAAACCACCGTGTGGGGTAGGTCATTGTGACGTTAACATATGAGACTGCTGGAGGTGAAATAGTTAAACAGGTTACCCAATCAGAACCCAGGGGGTGGAGTCAGAGGGGACTATAAAACCAGCTCTGGGAGGAGTTCATTGGGAGTTGGGTTGGAGTGGGAGTGAATTGGAATAGGGTCTGTGGGCAGGTTGAGTTAGTGTAGAGAAATAAGCTGAGTCAGGAACAGTTAGGAGCTAGGAAGACAAGTGAATATCTGAGAGGTGGTTTAGTGAGTGAGAGCAGGTAGCGGAAGTTATAGGTCTGGATAGGCACCCCCTGACCGATACCATTTATGAAACCACACGCTTCTTAAACTACAATAAATACACAGAAGTTTATGTTCCAATTTAACCCTGACTGGACTCAGTATTGTACCATGTAGGGCCTGGGTGGTGGCAGCGAGAAATAAAGTGGTGGCACAGGGATCAATAGACGGTGAAACGTCCAGGGACCCTGTGTGATCATCACAGTCATGCAGAGAAACAGTGACAGGCCCAAGGTGACCTTCAAGGCAGAGAGCATGGCTTTAAACCCAGGTGTCTCCCAAACCAAGTCAGATACTCTTATCCACTGCATGGCACTGCAACTCATGGGATGCTGGCAACTGTAGGGAACAGCATTTGCTGTCGCTCTTAGAATACTGGGCGCCAATACACATTTCTGCAACGATATCTGGGGGTGTGGAACCTGAGGCTACTTCAGCAGTCACAGGGTACATTCCCCAAAAGCACATGAGAACCAGGTTGCGTCTAAGGTGTCACTGTGAGTATATAAAGCCCTTAACTTTGGACCAGTTCACCCATGGGACTGCCTTGCCCGCTTGACCGCTTCAACTGAGGGAATGGGCCCTGCCACATAATGCCCACAGCACGTCTGTAAAAACTTGATCATTTCGTGTGGCAGCACTGACACTTTGGAACTCCCTGCCTGTATTCCTTTCGGTGCCTGCTGAAGGCGTTCTTATTTAGACAAGCGCAACCCACATTTTAGAAAGTTCGTATGAGTCTTAATCTGCTTGAATCTATTCTATTGCCATCTAAACTTTCTGTATGTTTTAAATTATGGTTGTAAATCTTTTAGGGATAATTGCACTGCTTTATCTTTTTTTGTAAGGGTGGCCCTGTGATCTAAACCACTGAGCCTAGCGCTTGCCAATCAGAAGGTCGGCGGTTCAAATCCCCGCGACGGGGTGAGCTCCCGTTGCTCAGTCCCAGCTCCTGCCCACCTAGCAGTTTGAAAGCACATCAAAGTGCAAGTAGATAAATAGGTACTGCTTTGGCAGGAAGGTAAACGGCGTTTCCATGCGCTGCTCTGGTTTCAGTGTTCTGCTGCACCAGAAGCGGTTTAGTCATGCTGGTCACACAACTTGGAAAAACTGTCTACGGACAAACGTCGGCCTGTAAAGAGACATGAGCACAGCAACCTCAGAGTTGTGTGCAACTGGACTTAACTGTCAGGGGTCCTTTACCTCTACCTTTTTATCATTTTTTGTAATTCTCTTCTCAAGTTTTTTCTACAATCGAGTGATCTGCTTCTTGCGGGCAAAGCATAGCCATTGTGGCTGGTAGTCAACAATAGCTGCCTCCTCCATGAATGTGCCCAGTCCTCTTTTAAAGCCACAGGTGCCTCCTGTGGGACCAAATGCCATAATAGTTTAACTCTGTGCGTGTGAAGGAGTTTCTTTCTTCTGCCCCTAATATCCCAACATTCAGCTTCATTGGCAGTCAATAAGTTCCAGTGTTATGAGAGGAAAGGAAAACCTTTTTCAATTATTTTACTTTTAAAAGGCGACTGAAGGCAGCCCTGTTTAGGGAAGTTTTTAATGTCTGATGCTGTATTGTTTTTAATATTCTGTTGGAAGCCGCCCAGAGTGGCTGGGGAAACCCAGCCAGATGGGCGGGGTATAAATAATAAATTATTATTACAGTCACACCTCAGGTTAAAGTTGCTTCAGGTTGAGCGTTTTCGGGTTGCGCTCCATGGTGACCCGGAAGTAACGGAACGCACTACTTCCGGGTTTCGCTGCTTGCGCATACGCAGATGTTCAAAATGACGTCATGTGCAGAAGCGGCGAATCTCAACCCACACAGACGCGGGTTGCGTTCGCTTCAGGGTGCGAACGGGGCTCCGGAACGGATCCTGTTTGCATCCAGAGGTACCACTTTATTATTATTATTATTATTATTATTATTATTATTATTATTATTATTAATTATTTCTGTCCGCTTTGTCTCATGTCACCTCTCATTAACCGTTTCTACAAACGAAGAAGCCCCCAAAACTGCAAACTTTCTTCACAGGGCCCCCCCTACCCCACCCCTTCTCCCCATGATATTTGAAAAAGTGGTGCTAACTGGGGGATGGCTCTTGGGAATCACCCAGAATCATTATTTTATTAAGGGGTGGGGTGGAAAGTGGGGCTGCACCATCAAACTACCAGCAAAGGGTAGTTCCCAGGATATCCCACCTCAGGAAGCTTCCAGGCAGAGTTTGATTATACTGTCTCCGCATTAGTATATAAAGAAGGGGGGGGGGGAGGAATGTGGCGTGAAATGTCATGTTTGGTAACAAAGAAGTACTTTCCCCTCAAACACAGACGGAGGACCATATGCAGCAGTGTTTTATCAGCCATCTGCCTATTTTTTTCCAGAAAGGCAAATCTAAGCCTCTACCAAGGCAGGTGTGAGGGGGGTGGGGAGGATATTGTAGAACAGGAGTCAGCTAGCTTTTTCAGCAGGGGGCCAGTCCACTGTCCCTCAGACCTTGTCGGGGGCCGGACTATATTTTGGAGGGGGGGAAATGAACGAATTCCTACGCCCCACAAATAACCCAGAGATGCATTTTAAATAAAAGCACACATTCTACTCATGTAAAAACACGCTGATTCCCAGACCATCCGTGGGCTGGATTTAATATAATAATAATAATAATAATAATAATAATAATAATAATAATAATAATAATAAAATTTATACTCCACCCTCCCCGGCCAGAGCTGGGCTCAGGGCTGCTAACATCAGTAAAATTTAATGAGGTGGGGGGTGACAACAACAAAACAATTTAAAATACAGGTTAAAATGCAATTTAAAATGCAGCCTCATTTTAAAAGTAGCCCATGGATCAAAACATAAGGGTCAGACTGAGTCCAAACCAAAGTCCGGGCAGAACAGCTCTGTCTTGCAGGCCCTGAGGAAAGTTGTCAAGCCCCGCAGGGCCCTAGTCTCTTGTGACAGAGCGTTCCACCAAGTCAGGGCCAGTACTGAAAAGGCCCTGGCTCTGGTTGAGGCCAGCCTAACTTCCCTGTGGGCTGGGATCTCCAAGATGTTTTTGTTTGAAGACCGTAAGGTCCTCCACGGGGCAAACCAGGACAGGGGGTGAATCAAAGAACGTACACACTGCTTGATCATAAAATAAAATCTCAGGCTGGCTGGCGCAGAAAAAGATAAAACAAGAAAATTGTCGATAAAAATAATTAACAATGATTTAAAACACTTTAAAGAATTAAAATCAGTGATGAACTAAACAACAACAACATCAGCATTACAAATATCTAGGCAAGCTGGGAGAAAAGGAAGCTTTTGGCAAACGCCGAACAATGAAGTACAATGAAGACACCTGCCTAGTATCAAAAGGCACAGAGTTCCAAACTGGGCAGTGCCATGCTAAAATACAAACTTCTTTCAAATTTCAAAGACCTTAGTGAGGACAGCCCACCTCTGCGAGAAAAATGGGGAACTCCTCTGGCAGGATCCAGGAGCGTGGGTAGAAGTCATACTCGGCGGGGAAGAGTTCCTGCATCATCCGCATGGCAAGGCTCAAGGGGATCTTCCGGACCGTTTCGGTCATGCCTGAGGAAGAAGGTCAGCTGTGAGCAAGGGTCTAGGACAAGGGTGCTCCTCCAGATGCGCTCCCTGCAGCCAGCATGCCCAGTGGTCAGGCATGAGGGCCGTCACAGCATACAAGCCTCTGTTGGGCCGCAGACTTATTTATTCTAGTTAGCTTGGCCCCGTTGTTTTAGGAAAGTGGTTTTGTTTTGTTTCTTGAGCGCTTTGGACCTTCCACCTGCAGCATTTCTGCACCAGAGGGAAATGCCTTGCACCCTCTTTTCACACCTTGCCCAAGACGGTGCCATGGTCGTGAGAAGAGCCCGGCTGCATCAGAGTTTCTCCCAGGGGCCACACTGGGGGCCACCACGGGAAGCCCCCCCTAGCAGGACATGGAGGAGACAACGGCCTTCGCCCTTTCCTGCAGCTGGCAATCGGTGGGATAAAGGCCTCTGAGCAGCCAGGCTCTCAGCAGCACCCGGCCCCAGAAGTCACGGGACTCCAACTCCCATCATCCCCCACGGTTGGCAGCGCTGGCTGGGCATGATGGGACTTGGAGTCCAACAGGATCTGGAAGGCCCCTCGTTCCCTGTCTCTGCTTTATAGGGAAGCAGAACGGAGAAGGACAGAGCAGAGGTGGAAGGCACACCAGGGGTCATCTAGCCCAACCCCCAGCAGTGCAGGAATCACAGCTAAGGAATCCCCTGACAGGTAGCCATCCAACTTCTGCTTACAAGGACGGAGAGCCTTCTACCTTCAACCACCTCTTGCATTACTTATAATAATAACTTTTTATAGTTATTGATAATGATTATTTGATAATATCAAAAGATAATAAATGGCGACCTCTGTTTTATTTTGCAAAGGCTGCAAAGCCGATGCACAGCTACAGTCGCACCTTGATACTCAAACGTAATCTGTTCTGGAAGTCAGTTCGACTCCCAAAACAGTTCATAAACCAAGGTGCGATGTCCAATTGGCTGCAAGAGCTTCCTGTACTCAAGAGGAAGCCGCGTCGGATCTTCGGCTTCCAAAAAATGTTTGAAAACCAGAACATTTACTTCCGGGTTTTCAACATTCGGGAGCCAAAACATACAAGTACCAAGGCGTTTGAGAACCAAGGTACGACTGTGCCAATGCAGCTGTTGCTCACACAGCAGCCTCTGTGTGCTTTGGGGGGGGGGCAACACTCATCAGTCTCATCAAACACATCAAACACATTATCCAGGATACCTGCAGAAACCTTCTTAGAAAAAGCTGCACTCAGGAGCACGTTATGCCGATTGCAGCAGAACTTCTCTCTCAGGAAGTGTCTGTAAGAATGCACACACTTTCCATTGAGCTAAAGAGGCCTTACTTCTGAGTAGACATGCACAACACTGCATGACAAAGGACGCCACAATGGAGCAAACCCCACGGGTTTTCCTGAACAATTTTTCAGCTGTCATTCATGCCCTCCAATCTCTGATCATGTTGCTATTTAACGGTATTAGCCACTTTTTTTATTAAAAATAAAATAAAACTTGAAGCAACTTACAAAAGCAACAAGCACATACATTAAAACCAGAGTAATAATGAAGAAAAATTGAAAAGACAACCCTGTTTTTAAAGGGCAGGTTTAAAACATCCCACCCACCGAAGGAGGTCACAGATAATTAAAAGCCAATGGGTCTGGAGAAAAATAAATGTTTCTATCTGGCACCTAAATATATGTAGTGAAGGGTCCAGGTTAGCCTCCCTGGGGAGAGCGTTCCACAAGAAGGGAACCACCACTGACTGTTGCTGCCCTCCAGGCCTCCCACGGATCAGGTCCACGGAGAACAGCCTCAGAAGAGTGTTGCAGAACCTTGGTTGGTCATATGGGGAGAGGGAGCCCTTGCGATATTTGGATCCTGAGCCACATAAGGCTTTATGGGTCAAAACCAGCACTTTGACTTGGGCCCGGAAACTAATTGACAGGCAGTGCGGTCGGGCCAGGAATGGGCGTTCTGTGCTCAGAATGTCTTGCCCCGGTGAGAAACCTGGCCACCAAATTCTGCACCAGCTGCCAACCGTTTCCTAAGGAACCCCCATGTGCATGTTAGAATACTTCCATTCTACCTTAAGGAACAGGCATGACTGTTGTGTGTCACATGCCTGTTTACACTCCAGCACAGCTTGCTGGGAACTTCCGTCTGTGTATAGCTTTTGCTTTGGACATGAAGGAGAGAAGACATGTTTCCTTTTGTCCTAATGTATGCTGAATAAACCGCTTGCAAATATGCTCGCATATGCCTCTCCTGCCACTTCTGTTGTGTGTTTTCTCTGCTGAGAGGCTTCTGAAGCTGGGGTCGCAGTTTCATGCTGATCCAAGGACTGGAGATTGTCTGGCACACCGGCCGGTGGGCTGGGGCCAGCTGGGGGTCTGCAAATTGCCCCTGATTCCTTGGCTGCATCCCAACAGTGTAATGTATTGCAGTCATCTAACATGATCATCTATTGGGGAAGGTTTCGCCCAACTGGCCAGAGGCTGACACTGCCCAATACTATCCTGTTTTGTTGCTGCTTGCTTACCCCGTGCATGGAGGAAAGCAGGGACCGAACACCTATCCTGCCACAGAGCTTTCTTTCCTACGTGAGAAGAGGCAGCTGATTGTCAGAGCTAGCAGAGAAAACCAAACTTCAGAGTTTCATTAAGTTTGGCATTGCGGGGGGAGCTGCCTTCCTGCCAACTCTATTCCAAGGGAGCAAAGCCTGACAGCTCTTTGCAGAACGCAATAAACAGAAAGAGCTGTGAGCTGTGATGAATCAATATCTTGGGCGCTTAGCTCTTACTTAACCGGATTCAGGTAGAGATTAAAGGAGAAGTAAGGGAGCGTTAAGAAGTTTGATAGACCTAATATTAGGAAAAGGTTGACTAAAACTCCCCTCTTCTCTTTAAAAAGAATCTATTGGGAGGGGGGGAACCTGTCTGAGCTTTCCTTCTGAGACTGGAAGTGTCGCAGTTCAGTTCAGTGGTGGTGGCCATTGTTTTGTTCTGTTCTGTTCTTGCTTTTACTACATGTTTTGTGTTTCTCCCTCAAGGCGGTGTATGTGGTTTTCCCCCTTTCTCATTTAATCCTCACAACAACCTTGTGAGGTAGGTTGGGCTGAGAAAGGCACTGACTGGCCCCTCCAAGGCCACACCGGGTGAGCTTCACAGCCAAGTGGGGATTTGAACCATGATCTGTCCCAGGTCCGACTCTGGCACTTTAACCACTACACCAAAACTGGCTAGGAAATCACACAAGCACCCCCTCCCCAATGTCTGACACCTTGAGGGGCACCAGCAGCCAGGGTAGACCAGCGTGGGCCACTTCCGGCATGAGAGCCAACTTAGGCCTACCACAGCATTTTGGGCAAGGAGTGAAAATTTTACCATTGACCAACCGGCAGGCTAGTCTCTGCACCCATGCGCCCCTCCCTATGCTCCATCTTATCCCAGCAAGCAGGAGACATTGCACAGGGACACATTCTCGTCCACTTAAGAAAGGTGCAGATCAGGGTCCGTGGCAGGGGCAGCCAGGGGAAAAGGGGGTACAGCCTGGGGAGGAATCCCAGGCCTGAGGTTTTGCACCCCTGGACAAGAGGTGGTAAATGCCACCCATGTTCCAGGACCTACATCATGCATGAAAAGAACAAGTTTTTGCAAGCTGGTATTCAGTGTTGGTTTTATACATGACCAGGGATCTGGCAGTACAGTTCCAATTACAGTCATACCTCGGGTTACAGATGCTTCAGGTTGCGTTTTTTCGGGTAGCGGACCGCCGAAACCCGGAAGTACTGGAACGGGTCACTTCCAGGTTTCGGCGGTCGCGCATGCGCAGAAGCGATAAATCGTGCTTGGCGCATAAGCACTAAATCGCAACCCATGTGTGCGCAGACGCGCCGCTGCTGGTTGCAGGCGCTGCAGGTTGTGAACGTGCATCCCGCACGGATCACGTTCGCAACCCGAGCGTCCACTGTACACATACAACGGTTTGGTTTTTTTAAGGGAGAAGAGGGTCAACTGAAGAAGCGTTAGGTGAATGGAGGAAAAACAAAGTGCGGATCTAATTAATGGAGTTGGTTTTGGTCCTTTTATATAAATAAAAAATATATTATTTTTGGTCTCCAAAGACAGAAAACACCACAAAGGGCTCCCCCCCTTCCCTTGTACAACTGCTTCTTTTAAATGAGCAACACAAAAACAATCTATTACCTGGAAATTTGTTGACTTGGCCCGAGTAGATGGCATTATCGTGAAATGAGACACCGTGCCAGTAGATGTCACAGGGAATGCGGCGGCCAAAAGGAAACTGCAGCAAAGCACAAGAGGAAGAAGAGATAAGGTACATACAACTTTGAAGCGAATGCTATGCATAAATTAGAAACGATTTAGATATGCAATTCTATTGCCTACATTTACACGGGAGGAAGCCACATTGGACACAGAAGGATTTACTTCTGAGCAGACAGTAACCAGGACCAGTGGGCACATCACCCCTTCTCTGTGATCCGGGAGATGCTTTCATCCTCCGACTCCTGCGCCTGTTTCCTCAAAAGGAAACAACACTGTGCTCAGTTCTCATGGAACAGGGGAGCAGGGTGGAAGATATGCACATTTGCCCAATTTACAGGGTTTCGGAATTCAGCTTTTCTCATTGCAGGGTTGAAATTTGGTGCATTGGCGGTCATTTATTTATTTTTTAATCATGGGCTGGAGGAAACCTGCAGTAACTGTGTTGACGAGCGCATGGAAAGCCAACGTGGTCACTGGACCACACAGCTCCTATCCTCCCTGACTGTTGGCCATATCTGCTTGGGGAAGGGTGGCTGGGGCTAGAATCCAACAACACATTGGCTGTTCCTGGGCAGATTTTGTCAACTTAATGCATTCCAAAACACCTGGAAGGCACCCATATGGAGAAGGCTGTACTAGGGAGGCCCACATTCAAAAGCCCCGCCGTGGCCGCAGCCATAAGCTCACCGTGATGTTGGGCCAACCCCACAGGGCCGTTGTGAGGACACAGATCATAAGAAGACCCCTGCTGGATGAGGCCAATGGCCCATCCAGTCCAGCATCCTGTCTGCACAGTGGCCAACCAGAGCTTCACTGGATGCCCCCCAAATTCCGGTATTATGGATATCCAATGAATCTGAGTGCTTGAAAATGGAATAAAGGTAAAGGGACCCCTGACCATTAGGTCCAGTCATGGCCAACTCTGGGGTTGTGGCGCTCATCTCGCTTTATTGGCCGAGGGAGCCGGCGTACAGCTTCCGGGTCATGTGGCCAGCAGGACTAAGCCGCTTCTCGAGAACCAGAGCGGTGCACGGAAATGCCGTTTACCTTCCCGCTGGAGCGCTACCTATTTATCTACTTGCACTCTGACGTGCTTTCGAACTGCTAGGTTGGCAGGAGCAGGGACCGAGCAATGGGAGCTCACCCCGTCGCAGGGATTCGAACCACCGACCTTCTAATCGGGAAGTCCTAGGCCCTGTGGTTTAACCCACAGCGCCACCCGCGTCACTTGAAGATGGAATAGACCAAAATAAATTATCACAGAAAGACATGCACAGAAACATCCAATTTAAGGAACAAAGGTTAACTGCTCACCATCAGATCAATGGCATTTCAGCTTCTTTGCTCTATTACATAAACACCCCAGAACCTCAACCAGGTTTTAGAGGAGGAAACCCAACCATTTGTTGCCCCGGTTCGCTGGCTTGGCAATTAAAACTTCCCTCACTAGTGCAGCTACTTAATCCTGGGGGACCGTTAAGCTGATGCAAGCTTGCTGCCCTCCACTTCACCCCCCCACCCCGCTTCAAATCATGCGTCCACCCCGGGACAAACAAGCCTGTGCCCCCAAGACTGACTGGAACACTCAGAGGTGTATTGCAACAGACGCCAGACTTATGATGCAACGGTTTCCCCAGGGTGAATGCAGAGGCCGTTTCCAGGCCTCCTCTGAGCACCTTCATTCCCACTGCCACCCCTTTTTGCAAAAAAGTATGTTCACTACTGGAGCAACAACATTTTAAAACACCCCCTGGCTGTTTACGGTTATCCTGCCCCCCTCTTACTATGGAAGTTTTGTGGGCAAAGGTGGGAGGTTGCAGAGAAAGGAGGATTCTTTCTGCAAACATATCTCCAAGAATGCCTTTTTTAAAAGCCTTAGTTTTGAAGGCCACTTGCTTTGGGAAAGGAGGGGGGGTGTCTGAAATTAATTAGTACACTAATTGGGGAAATTCTTTCTTCCTCTGCTGCTTAATGGAGCAAGTATGACACCCACAACAGTCAACAGGAGAGGAAGGAGGACCTCTGTGTCATTTCGTTATTGATTTACTCAGGAAGAAGAAAAGTTGAGGCAAAAAATGTGTAACTCTCAGGAAAACAACCAAGGGATGGAATCCCACCCTTTTCGCGCCCTCTTCAAATGCACAAAGAATACAGATTTGGAGGCAAGCATCTGGTAGGTCTCCCACACCTATGGAATCTTCATTTTTTAAGTAACTAATATTTAAATCAATGCCAATTTCAAAATACTAATGAAGAAAAATTATGCTGGCAGGGCACCTCTCATTTACAGCATTTGTCAAAGCATTTCGCACCGACAGCTTGGTAAGGATTTAAGAGCAGGGATTGTCTTTTTAGGTTAGCAGGGGGCAGGAAATGTTATTCCAGAACTGGGAGAGACTAGGGAGGCAATGTGATACACACATGATAGATAAAAGCAGGCAGCCTAAAAGCCCGTCTGCTCCAATAACCCATTTCCCATCCTGGTCATCCAGAAGCCCAGAGGCAGGATATTGGCCCAACAGGATATCACCTACCAAGCAGATGGTACTCAAAAGGTAGACTGCCTCTGAACAGGAGGTTTTATCGAACCCTACTCTCCTTTTCTAACGAATTGTCTCTAAGCAGTTGGCTCCTTACCTCTCTCACCCTGATCTGGCCACCGTGATCCATGCAACAGTCACCTCCAGACTTGATTATTGTAACTCACTCTACGTGGGGCTGCCCTTGAGACTGACCCAGAAACTCCAGCGGGTGCAGAATGCTGCAGTGAGACTCCTTACGGGGTCCTCGCTGTGAGATCATATTCACCCGGTGCTATACCAGCTGCACTGGCTCCCGGTGGAGTACAGGGTCAGGTTTAAGGTGCTGGATTTAACCTTTAAAGCCCTATACGGCCTAGGACCCTTGTACCTACAGGACTGCCTCTCCTGGTATGTCCCACGGAGGACCTTACGGTCTGCAAACAAAAACATTTTGGAGATCCCGGGCCACAGGGAGGTTAGGCTGGCCTCAACCAGAGCCAGGGCTTTTTTGGCTGTGGCTCCAATCTGGTGGAACACTCTGTCACAAGAGACTAGGGCTCTGCGGGACTTGACATCTTTCTGCCTACAAGACAGAGCTGTTCCACCAGGCCTTTGGCCAAGGCACAGCCTGACCCCCTCCTTTGGTAATCCTCACAGAACTCTAGCCCAATGGTTGCCATTAATTTGATTTGAACTGATTTTATAATGAATAGATTTTAGAATGCTGTATTATTTTACCGTTGTTAGCCGCTCTGAGTCCGGCTTCGGCTGGATATAAATAAATAAAAATTATTATTATTATTGTACTTCCAAAGTAATCTAAGAGCCAAACTTCACATTATGTCTACACAGATGAGCTTACCATAAAAAAAGGGGGAGAGAGATTTGAAAGAGGAACCTTTTTCCACCTGTGGTGACACTGTCCACAGATATTCAGATTTTGGACAGCGGTTTGTCAAGAAGTGACCAAAATACGCAAAACAAGCTATCTCAACTTCACCACAGATTTGATTACTAAATCTATGGACCAATCGACTGAAAGGTTTCAGCTCTTAGGAACTCTCGACAGGGATGCTAGCAGCTGCCAGAACCTCAGTTGCCCCCAAATGGAAAACTTTACAGGACTTGTGACTTTTGCTTTGATATAAAAACCAAAACCTCATAAATTATGTGTTGCCAGAGGCTTGTGGGTTCTTGAAAAATTCTATGCTCCGAAAGTTCTCTGTGAAGAGGGATGGATTGTTAAAACCACGCTGGGAACTGTAGCTCTGAGACTGGATAGGTGGGGAGGGGGGAGAGTTTCACTCCTAATTTTTATTTGCCTGTTACACACCCTTCTTTGCCCTCAGGTCCCACCATTAAAACACGGGGCAAAGAGTCGCGTCTTCAGCATCCTTCGGAGGCTGCACAATGGAGCCAAGCGCAACTCTGTGGCCTTGACTTAGGGGCCACCACAGAGTAGGCCCTCTCCTGGGTAATCGCCACCCTGAGCCTGCAAGGGTAGAAGGAATACCAAGAGGGTGCCTTCTGCTAATGTCAGCACTTAAGAGGGTTTTTAGGGAAGGAGGCTGTGGGAGAGCTTGCATCTACATAGCAACCCCGTTGAAAGATGGAAGTTGGAGCCAGTTCTGAGCACCAGGAAAACAAGAGCAGAAAGTTGGTTATATTAGCATCCATACGCCCCCACTACAGCATAGCAAATCAGATTATCCCAGTTACAAGTTGATTAATTCTGAAACAGGCGCAAGGAATGCATCCGCCGCACAGCGCCGGCTCTTCCAGAGACAGAGCACCACAAAGCAGATAAGCCGATCCAAGCAGCATTGGGGGAAGAAAGGTGAGGGCAGAAATCCAGGCCCTTCATTTGTCTGCTGCTTTTCATTTGCTTTGTTACAAGAATTTTAAGGTCTTACATACATATAAAGTAAATGTTCCTAAATGTACCAAGCAAGCATTTACATGTACAGACGACACGTCTGAGACCCACGGAAAAAGTCCTGAAACCATTTGTCTTGTCCAAATTGACCTCAAATATTTCTCTGCAAGGTCGAAGGAAATGGGGAGCCTCACAATTGTCTCTTTGCTCACAAATCCTGTCTCAAGGGCACATATAAGATATGAATAGGGCAGGGGTAGGCATCCTAAGGGGTTTAACCGGCCCACAAGCCACCCACTCGGCGAGTCCCCACATGCTGCGCTAAACTGGCACAGCGCAGAGACTCTCTTCTGAGGCTCTGGAAATCACCTCTGTGCATTCGCGCTTTTCTGGCATCTGAGCATGCGCAGAAGCAATTTCCAGTGCCATAGACATGCGCAGATGCGATTTCCGCCATTGCGCTGTGCTGGCCCAGCCCATGGAGGATCTCTGTGGGAGTGATCTGGTGTGCCCGATAAGCCTTGCTGACCCCTGGAATAGGGTGAGCCTGTGGCCTGGATTCAGGAATTGAGTACCGGCAGTTATCGTAACAAAAGAGTGGCCAGGATGCCCAGGTAATCCAACCAGGTAACCTGGCAGACAGGAGATAAACAACACACTCAGGATTCTGTTTTAGACAGTCCCTTCTGATGCATGTATGATGTACTGGAGGTGGTCTTGGGCTACACCCCTTCTGTGATGCATTTATGATGTACAGAGGGGTGGTTTGGGGCTCCAGGGTGAGCAGTTCAAAAGTCTATATAAGGGCTTGTGAGCATGGTTCAGGGTTCTCCCCCTCCTTTCCTGCCTGTGGGGGGAGCACCCCGTTGCAACAGCTTTAATAAAGATCAGGCTTAGTAGCTGCTTTGCTTCTCAATCTTCTCTGGTTGGCCTCTGTTATTTTCTCCTACCGGTGGAAAATCTACTCTATAACGGCTCTTGGGTACCCCATAAGGGAGCAGTTTTTGTTTACAACAGCTTTCTCCAAAACACTTTCCCACTAAAAAAAATAAAAATCTAAAGGCAAAAAAGAACCTTGGCTAAAGGTATACAAAAGACACCTTTTTGGTGGGGGAGCAGGGAGGGGAAACCTGCCTGACTTCATTACAGTGCAAATAAATTTTAGAGTGTATGAGTTTGTTCACAAGCCAAAGGCTAAAGAAAGCCCTAAACTGGTGGGCTGAGGCTGCCAGGAAGCCTACAATTTCTTCCCTGACCCATAACGAGAGCATGTTATTGGCTAGTTGTCCAGGGCTGAAGGAAAGGCACTCTGCACATGCTAGGAGGTAGGCTTCTCTGTTTTAATTCATTTTTTGCAAGGCTCAAAGCAATGACAATCACCCTGGTAGACGTATAACAAAATTAAAAAGAAAAGCAGCAAGATTCAAGAAAACTAGCTGAAATAACACTGAAGAGGAAGAGTTTCTGCAGCCACATCTGAACCCCAAGGAAAGGGCTATGCTTTCATACTTCTGACGAAATGTTGCAGAGTTTCAGGGGCAGCTGACAAAGAGGCCCTGCTTCCGGTTGCTTTTGTTCTGGTGTGTAGCAACCCGCAGCTGAATTTGTCGTTGCACCGCGCCAGCATTCTGGGAAAAGGCACAGGAATAAGGTTTTCCTCCAGCTCCTGCTCAAAGGCTGCCTTTGCAGAGGGAAAATGTTAAGTGGTCGTCCAGGGCCCTCAACAATTGTCAAATGTTCTGGGGAAAGGAGGTGGAGGAGCTTGGGAGCCCCTGCAGGAGTACACGCAATGAGAGCCCCCCACCCCCTCCCCACCCTGCCATGTACACACCACAAACACACGTATGCATAAAACAGAGCTCACCAGCAGGTTGGTGAAGACTATCATAAAGGAAGAGAGCCAATTGTTAGTCGGATAACTGGGAGACCTGAGTTTGAATCCCCCACTTGGCTATGAAGCTGACTGGGTGTGGTCTTGAGCCGAAGAAGGGTGTTATGGGGATTAAATGAGGGGGGGGACCATATACGCCATCTTGAGTTCCTTGAGTGAAAAGGTAGGATAGAAATACAATACAGTCACACCTTGGGTTAAATGTGCTTCAGTTTGAGCGTTTTCGAGTTACACTCTGCGGCGACCCGGAAGTAACGGAGCATGTACGGCGTTGGAAGGAAAATGTTATGAAAAATGTTTTGTAGATGGTACATTACACCAGTAAAACTAGCAAAGATGTATAAGATGTGTAATAAGTGTTGGAAATGTAAAGAAAAAGAAGGAACGTTTTATCATATGTGGTGGGAATGTAAGAACGTTTCTGGGAAATGATCTATAATGAATTGAAAAAGATGTTAAAACATACTTTTGTAAAGAAACCAGAAGCCTTTCTTTTAGGGATTACAGGAAAGGAAATAAGAAGAAAGGACTGTAAACTTTTCCAATATGCAGTTACGGCAGCAAGAATTTTACTGCCCCAGAAATGGAAACAAGAGGAAATACCGACGATAGAAGAATGGAGAATGAAATTGACAGACTATGCGGAATTGGATAAATTAACTGGGAAAATCAGATATGTGCGAGACCAAAGGTTTATCGAAGACTGGGGAAAGTTTGTAGATTATCTGAGAAATGTATATGATGTACAAACAACGCTAGTGGATTTCCAAGAGGCACTGTAAAAGCTGAGATGTATTGTTAAAAAGAAATAGAAGGGGGAGGGAAGACAAATGGCAATACAAATGAAGGGAATGCGTACTGAAGAAATAAATACGGATGATTGTCAGAAAAGCTGAAGGAAGTCCAAAAAGAGATAATTTGTTAAAATTTGGATAAAAATCTACAATTGGATTGGAAAATTAATAAAAATTAATTTTTGAAAAAAAGGAAGTAACAGAGCACATTACTTCCGGGTTTTGCCGCTCGCGCATGCGCAGATGCTCAAAATAACGTCACGCGCATGTGCGGAAGCAGTGAATTGCAACCCACAGGCGTGGGTTGCGTTCGCTTCAGGATGCGAACGGGGCTCCGGAACGGATCCCGTTCACATCCAGAGGTACCACGGTAAATAAACAAGGAAGATAAAGCTAGCTCCTCCGCAAGTAGCTTTTGGTTACTGGCACTTTTGCTCTCAGCCACGTCTTTTTTGCTTTTCTTTTTTTGCAAGCCCTGGTTGCAGCGCGGCCCGATTCTCCACCGCACCTGTACAGCCCGTAAGCTAAAGCAGCACATTTCACGCATGGGTCCCTGGGGGGGGGGGAGGTGTCGTGGAGGTGAGAGCGAAAGGCAAAACATGTGAAACAGATCTCCTATTTTCCAGAGAAGGTAAGGAACAAACAGGAAAGGAAGGCAGAGGGGGAGGGGGGACGGCCTGCCGCACACCAGGAAATCAGAGAGTTATGGGACCTGACTGTTTGCATAGCTGCTGCAGCTGTGTTGGTGAAACAATGCCGCTGTAACCATGGCAACAGCAACCCAGAAAGGAAGCCCAGCCATCAGCTGTTCCGCCTGTCTTCCAAGACCCCCACCCTGAGCTCTTCGAAATGTCTCACAGGGCCCCACCCACTTGCCTGTTTACCTACCCCCCCAAGAATAATTATATGCCCCCTTTTTACCCAATGAGCTCAAGGTGGTCTATATGGCCCTCCCTGCTTCTCATTTTATCTCACAGCAACTCTGGCAGGTTGGTTAGGCTGAGAGAGGCCCAAGGTCACACACCCCATGAGGTTCGTGCCGAGTACAGATTTGAACCCTGGTCTCTCCCACATCCTCTGCCACTTCCACCTCGCCCCTTGCTGCCATCTTACGACCAGAGATACATTCACAGAACCCACCTCCTCTTCACCTCCCCTCCCTCAATCCCACCTTCTCCCTTAAAGCTTTTGCACAAGACCCCAACCAGGTGAAACTCTCAGCCCAAGCACAATGGGACCACAAGCAACCATGCTCAGCCGCTGCGGCCTTGGCAAAACAAAACCCAGACAGGTCCCTGCCCCAAGGAGCCTTCAGTTACTATCACCATTGTCGCCGCCACCACTGTGGTATTTTGCAACTGGTACGCAGCTTTTCAAAACCAAAAAGCAGAAGAGACAACATTGCAGATGTGTGGAATCACTTCTTAAGAACACAAGAAGAGCCCCTGGCCCATCTAGTCCAGCAGAGTCATCAGCCGACGCCTATGAGCTGCAGCCAGAATGGTCAGTGGTCAAGGCTATTTGGAACTCTTGTCCAAAGAATATGGAGAGCACCCGGTTGGGGATAATAGATGCAAACAAACATGCACATCCATAACCAACCTAAAAATGGTGTTCAGGCCCAAGCAGGATGTTGCAAAAATGCAATTTTTTTATATTCTTGGCTCCAGACCAGGACAAAGTCTGCCTTGTATCTCATAAGAAAGTCAAGGGCTCCCCCTTCAGGCCAAAAAAAATCAGCATCATTAAATCCCCACGCTCCCTGCTCCAGATACAACAGAACAGGACCCTAATGGGCAAAGCATTTTCTGCTTTCTGGGCTAATTATGCTAATTCCTTGATATTATGCAAATAACATGGCAGATGAAGGTGTCATCTTGTTCCAAAAGGGATTTGTTCAGCAGACTTTTCAGAAGTGTTATCCGTTCTGATTAACACCGGCATACATAACTCCCGGTGAGACTTCTGTTTCCACCTCTGCAAATGACTTCAGCAAGTCAGTATGCAAACACACCGATCTCGTTAGCACAAAATCCAATTTTAACTGACCTTGTTCTTACTGCTATGTCTCCCCACCGACACTCGCTGTAAAGTTGCAAGAATGGCTTCAGGCATTTTTTAGGAAGCATATAAAAAAGAATCTTGCTGGCCAAATATTAATATCAGAAACTGAAGGGAAATGTTTGGTAAAAACAGCATCCCAAAACTTGATCCCACCCCTACCCCACAAATTCCACAGCAGTACGTGAATAATCCTACTTGTAGAGCATCCATTTACAACAGGTTCGAGCTGAGGATCAGGGCCACTTCAAGTTGTCAGAACAGGATTTGTGTGGAGAGGAATACATGGCTTTTCTATAAAAGTGGGGCAGGGGCTTTTCCTGAAATAGGTAGATAGGTAGGTAGATAGATAGATAGATAGATAGATAGATAGATAGATATAGACAGACAGACAGACTGCTGCCCCAAAGGAGGTGAAAGTATTCTGTCTGTAATTTTGTTTTGGGGTTTTTTAAAAAACAAATTTGAGACCGTTCAGGTTAAAGTCTATACACCTGCTCTGAGGAATTCAGTACAGTGGACACTCAGGCTGCGAACATGATCCGTGCAGGAGGCACATTCGCAACCCGCAGCATTTGCAACCTGCAGCGCCCGCATCTGCGCATGTGCGGGTTGCGATTTGCCGCTTCTGCTCATGCGCAAAGCGTGATTTAGCGCTTCTGCATATGGATGACCACTGAAACTTGGAAGTAACCCGTTCCGGTACTTCCGGGTTTCGGCGGGTCCGCAACCCGAAAAAACGCAACCTGAAGAGTCTGTAACTCGAGGTATGACTGTACTAGTCACCAGAATTCTTTTAACCCCCAAGCAGCAATGGCAATCCACAAGAGGCACCTTAAAACTGTCACAAAGACTTTGTCCCTGCAACAGTAGTGAATTGCCACAAGTTATCTAGTCCAGCCCCCTGCAAGGCAATAATTTCTAGGGGCTCCTCTTCTAATTTTGTTATAAAATAATAATTGGTTTTTCAATGAGCAAACATCCCAATTAAGACCTGCAAAGTTTGTAATATGGTGTGGAGTGTGCATTAGGAGGGACGCGGGTGGCGCTGTGGTCTCAACCACAGAGCCTCTTGGGCTTGCAGATCGGAAGGTTGGCGGTTTGAATCCCCGGGTGAGCTCCCGTTGCTCGGTCCCTGCTCCTGCCAACTTAGCAGTTCGAAAGCACATCAAAGTGCAAGTAGATGAATAGGTACCGCTCTGGCAGGAAGGTAAACAGCATTTCCGTGCACTGCTCTGGTTTGCCAGAAGCGGCTCAGTCATGCTGGCCACATGACCCGGAAGCTGTACACCGGCTCCCTCGGCCAATAAAGTGAGTTGAGCGCCGCAACCCCAGAGTCGGTCATGACTGGACCAAACAGTCAGGGGTCCCTTTACCTTTATGCATTAGACAGTGTTTTGGATCTGTCCTGAATGAAGAATGGCTGAGTTCAGTTGCCCAGAAGTGGTACTGGCACTGACGGGGGGACTGAACAGATGAAGGTTAAGGCTACCAGGAGCTACTACTCACAAAGCCTCTCTGTTGGAGATGGAGGGCATCTGGAAGCCGTAAGCAGGGGGTGTGCTCATGCCCTGTTTGTGGAATTCCCAGTGGGGCACCTAGTTGACCTCTCCCAGAACAGGATGCTGGAGGGGCCAAATAGATCACTGGCCTCATCCATTCCGCAGGGCCTGTAAGACAGAGCTATTCCGCCTGGCTTTCAATTTGAACTTAGCCTGATCTTTTATTCCCCTTCCTTCCCTCCCCTTTTTTATGAAGATTCCCTGCTCTGGGATCCCACAGCTCATTCTCCCCCGGTCACGCTGGCCCAAATAGGACTAATTTAGCCAGCTAGTCCTTGTGATCATCTAATGTTTACTGGGTGGTTTTCCCCCCTAAATTGACTTTTGAATTCTGAATTTATGGTTATTCATGTTTGTATGCTGTTTTTTGTTGCATCAATTAAGTGTTTTAAATTTGTTGTTAGCCGCCCTGAGCCTGGTTTTCTGAACCGGGAAGGGCAGGGTATAAATAAAAAAATATTATTTATTTATTTATTTATCCAGCAGCATTTGTTGTACGTTCTTAAATTCTGAAGAGGGTAGGAGAATGTAGACAAAAAGATGCTTTTACCAGGGTTCTCACCCAATTAATGAAATTTTAGTAGGTTAAGTTAAATTAATCCTCAAAAATGACTGAAAACAGTGATTCTGAAGAAAAAGGTACACTTCCCTCATTTTTAGATGGTGCATGATTTTACAAAAGGTGTTGCCTCCTGTGTGTGTGAACTCGTGAAAGAGAAAGAGAGACAGAGAGAGGTCCTGTTGCTCCTAATAGAACTTTCATGGCAACTGGTAGCTATTGCTCAAAGGATCATAGAATTGTAGAGTTGGAAGGGACCCAGGGGTCATCTAGTCCAACCCCCTTCAATCACAGATAAAGAATCCCTGGCATTTGGCTGTCGAAACTCATGATGTGTTCCACCTGTGTGCCCCCTACACACACACCATGCAACCTCACTATGGCATTTTCAATGTTTGCACAACACCTAGCACTCAGCAGCGATCATCACCACCACCATCATATTGAATTTCTACAGCGCTGAGCATGTGGCAACAATTATAAAAAAGAAAAAGGAGTATTTCCACATTTGTAGAACCCCAAGCTCTCACCAAGCCCCCAGCCAGCACGCCCAATGGTCAGGGATGACACGAACCTGAAGAATCATGTGATGTAGTGGTTAGAGCAATGGACTAGGGCATGGGAGACCAGAATTCAAATCCACACTCAGCCATGAACCAGCTGGGTGACCTTGGGCCAGTCTTCCTCCCCCCCCCCCTCTGTCCTACTAAACCTACCTCACAGGATTGTTGTGGGAATAAAACCCATGTACACTACCATGAGCTCCTGGGAGGAAAAAGTAAGTGCAATATCTAAATTGACTTGACATATTTCCGCAGGGCCTGCAAGACAGAGCTGTTCCGCCTGGCCTTTGGTTTGGACCCTTATGTTTTCCCTCCCCTTATGGTTTTGATCTATGGGCTACTTTTAAAATGAGGCTGCATTTTAAATTGCATTTTAACCTGTATTTTAAATTGCTCCCCCCCCCCTTATTATGTTTTTACTGTAATTTTACTGGTGTTAGCTGCCCTGAGCCCAGCTCTGGCCAGGGCGGGTGGGGTATAAATAACTATTATTATTATTATTATTAAATTGTAGTCCAGCAGAAGTTGGATGGCTACCTGTCAGGGGATTCCCTAGCCATGATTCCTGCGTTGCTGGGGGTTGGACTAGATGACCCCTGGGGTGCCTTCCACCTCTGCTCTGTCCTTCTCCGTTCTGCTTCCCTATAAAGCAGAGACAGGGAACGAGGGGCCTTCCAGATCCTGCTGGACTCCAAGTCCCATCATGCCCAGCCAGTGCTGCCAACTGTGGGGGATGATGGGAGTTGGAGTCCCGTGACTTCTGGGGCCGGGTGCTGCTGAGAGCCTGGCTGCTCAGAGGCCTTATCCCACTGACTGCCAGCTGCAGGAGAGGGCGAAGGCCGTTGCCTCCTCCATGTCCTGCCGGGGGGGCTTCCTGTGGGGGCCCCCAGCGTGGCCCCTGGGAGAAACTGATGCAGCTGGGCTCTTCTCACGACTGTGGCACCGTCTTGGGCAAGGTGTGAAAATAGAGTGCAAGGCATTTCCCTCTCGTGCAGAAATGCTGCAGGTGGAAGGTCCAAAGCGCTCAAGAAACAAAACAAAACCACTTTCCTAAAACAACGGGGCCAAGCTAACTAGAATAAATAAGTCTGCGGCCCAACAGAGGCTTGTGTGCTGTGACGGCCCTCATGCCTGACCACTGGGCATGCTGGCTGCAGGGAGAGGGAACCAAACATTACTTGGGAGAGCTGCAGACTCCCCACCCCTGAAATAAATAAGCCAATTTTGCTTATGAACTTGCATACGTTCTCATGCAATCATGTTTAATCAAGGGGGCAGCCAGCGATTTGTGTGTTGCCAACGACATGAGCAGGAATTACATTCATGGAATTACAAAGCTGGAAGGGACTCGCAAGGGCCATCTAGATAGTCCATCTTCCTACAACGCAGGAATCACGGCTACTGATGACGCAACAGCCACTGACCACAGCAAAGGCAGCCAGGCTTCTGAGGCCCAGCGAGACTGGAGAGGTCCAGCCACAAGGCAGCTAGAATGAGAACCGTAATTAAAAACACAGGTACAGATAAAAGGAGGAAGGCAGGGACGCAGAGGAAGAGCAATTCAGGCCGGGGGCCAGGAATGAGGGCAGAGAGGCATACAGACCAGGGTCTGTCTGGCAGAAACACACAAGGCCAGGGCACTGATGACAAATATTCCTTTGCTTTCTATTTTACTATTCCCCAGTATTCCTGAGATAAGCATTTCTCTATTGACTTCTATCTTAACCTGAAATACATCAGAAATAACCTTTATAATATTTTGCCAATATTCCTTTTCACAAATACACTCCCACCACATATGTGCATATACCCCTAACTCTTGACCAAATTGCCAACACTTAGGACTCAATCCTTTAACTATATATGCCAGTTCTATACCTTTTCAATAGGAAATTCCTACTTAATTCTTTATATTTATCCATTTTTATTTTATCTATACTCTTTGGTATAAAATTATGATCTTAGCTGGTATGCTTGTTATTGCATTAGGATGGAAAGAAAACGATAAATGGACGATGGAAAAATGGAATGACCATGTTTTTGAATATATATAATCTGATATATTTGAACAGGTAATGACGGACGATACATGGGAAAACAAATGTCAAAAGATTTTGAATAAATGGACAAGTTATAGGAATTGGATAGCACAGGGGGAAGCCAAACCTAGCCTCCAAATTAGAATGAATAATCTGTGTACATGGTTAAAGATTTGAAGAGAGAACAAGTTTTTGGGGCAGGGGTTAAAGGGGAGGGAGGAAGTGGGGGAGAAATTAGGATAAATGAGTAGGGACAAAAGTATATACTGTTATATATATCTAATAGGAGGGCGATTTTGATGCATGTTATTGTTAGATTTTCGACTGAATGATTTTTCTTTTTTTGTAAGTTATTCAACATCCCTGGATGAAAGTGTGATCATAAAGAATGGGGAAATAAATAAATAAAAACAAAAAAATACCCCTTTGCTGTACTCTTCTTCGGAAAGGAGACCCTCCCCAAAACACGTTGCCTGGATGGCCCAGGGGACAAAATCCTGGAGTGCAATTAAAGTCTCCACACAGTCAGTTGGCAAAGCTGACAGGGAAGATCCAGAATCGGCGCAATGAACTGTTTCAGAAGGACTGGAGGAAATTTATACTTTATTTGAAAGAAAATTGTAAAAATTTGAAAACGTTTGCAGCTTTAACATGAAATGTTTGGTAATATGAAATTAAGGAGCTAATTTACATATAAGAGGGTGAATGTTAAAAATTGATACCAGGTATATAATGTATGGAGCAGATATAAAGATGTCTTAGTAAGAAAAACACCCAAATGGATTTCGCCAATGGAAGCAGAGGCCCCAAAAAAGTTAAATATGGAAAATAAATGGTTGAGATACTCAGATTTATTGTTAGAGGATCAGGAAGGTTTTAAATTAAAACCATTTGAACAAATTAAAGATAAAGTGAATTGGCTGCAATATTATCAAATTAAGATTATCAATATTATCAAATTAATATAAGATTGATAAGAGAAATGGTTTTGCAACAGAAAAAACCAAATTGGACACAGAGTTGTTAGATACCAAAGTCAAGAATATGTCTAAAATGTATAACTTGCTGTTGGAGTGGCATACAAAGGATGAACAAGTTAAATTGGTAATGATTGACTGGGCATGCGATGTGGGACATAATATAATGTTGGAGGATTGGGAGAGGTTATGGAAGAAAGGGGTTAAGTTTACTGCATGTACGATATTAAAGGAAAATATTATGAAAATGATGTATAGGTGGTACTCAACCCCTGCAAAATTAGCAGAGATTTATCACAATAGTGATAATCTTTGCTGGAAATGTAAAGAAAAAGAAGGTACCTTTTTTCATATGTGGTGGACCTGTCCCAAGGTGAAAGACGTCTGGGAGAAGATTTATAATGAATTGAAAAAAATGTTGAAATATACATTTATTAAGAAACCAGAGGCCTTTCTTCTTAGAATAACAGGTTTGGAATTGCCCAAGAAAGATGTTAAATTATTTTTGTATGCCACAACGGCTGCTCAAATTTTACTAGATAAAAATTGGAAAACACAAGAACTACCAAGAGTGGAAGATTGGCAAATGAAGATGATGGACTTTTTGGAGCTAGCCGACCTGACTGGAAGAATCCGTGACCAGAGAGAAAAGAAATATCAGGAAGATTGGAGGAAATTTAAGAACTATTTGAATAAATATTGTAATATAAAAAAAATATAAATTACTTGAAAGTACTAAATAGGCCTAGGACTAAATTAGGATTTAATTTAATAAACGGGATTCAGAACAGTAAGAAAAGTGAATAAATTTGATTATAATTAGAATATTGCTGTTTAATAATGATATTGTAAAGCTGTTACATTCAGATTCAAGAAAACCCAGAAGGGAGGGACTAGAGGAAGTCAATTAACATGTTCATAAGGTTGGGTTTTTTAAACAATTAAGTTCGTCTTTATTGTTTGTTGTTTTTCTTTGATGTATTTTTGTGTGTGTTTGTTCTGGTTTGACCTTTGGTTGTGCAATGTTTGTTGAAATATTTGTTACAACTGTGGAAAATTTAATAAAAGTTATGGGGGGGTGGAGAAACCAAAGGAAGGGGGGATTGCTACCAGGTAAAGAAGCGGTTATAGAAATGCGATGGATTTGTTAAAGATATGTGGAAGTCAGAGGGAGGGAGGGTTGATGCTCTTTCTGAGCAATATTTTAAGTTATGGATTTACGTAATGAAAAGTGATATGGAAAACTCAATAAAAATTATGGTAAAAAAAGCAAAGTCTCCACTCAGTCATGAAGCTCAGTGTGTGGCCTGGGTCCCCTCGCCCAATGATAAAAAGGTGAGGGTGATAACCTTGCGTGCCACCGTGAGTTCTATGGAGCAAATTCATGGAGGGGGGGCAGAGAAGACCCTTCTGGCTGCCCCACCACTCTTGGTGGGCTCTTGTGTTTGCATCTTGCTTGCAGGTTTCCCACAGTGGACATCTAGTTGGCCACTGTGAGAAGAAGATGCTGGGCTACATAGGGCCCCTGTGGCCTGATCCAGCAGAGGCTCTTCATAGGTTCTTAAGAAAGAAAACTTAATTAGCAGCATGATGAATGGCTTCAGTACCAGCCAAATTGAGGTGTGTCAATTTTTTTTCTTCAGGAAGAAGCAGGGGAAACAGCCCAGTTTTGTTCCTAGGTGCCTGCACAAGGGCTGGACTCTGTTCCACTCCTGGTCAATGCCTACACAATGAAAACCAGAAAGGCACCATTTACCTGGGGTCCATTCCTGCCTCATATTATTGGTTGCCAGCAGTGAGGTCAAAGGCATTGCACGGTGCAGTGATGTCACAATATGAATTGTGCTCAACTAGACATTATGAGGAAAGCAAGGTGAAATTTGACGCAGAGCTGCAAAACGCAACACACACCAGGAGGTCCTGGTACGTGTCCAGTTTAGACTTCCCCAACTTTCCTATGCTGGTGGGGATTGATGGGAGCTGGTGTCCCAAACAGAGTTTTGAGATAGATAGACCTTTTGCTTGCATCCATCATCCTTGGCCATGTGGCAAGGGGCTGATGTTCTAAACATTTAGCCAGGCCCTTTAAATGCAGAGAGAGATGTGTTCCAGGAAGAGCCTGGAGCCTTGCAAAGTTCATTTGTTTACCGGGAAGAAGAGAAACCACATCAGAAAAGTTAGACTGTGTTGCCGCTGCACAAAAGAAAACAGATCCTGTCTTCAGAATCAGGGAACTGATGCATAATCAAAGCTGCATGGACATCAGCATTTGCCCAGCCAGTGCCCTCCAGCTGTTGGAGAAGGCTGGTGTACACTATGAGTTTGCCAAACCAAGGTTTGTACTTTAACAACAAGCTCTGGTTTCAGATCCTGGTTGGTTGGTTGGCTGGCAACAAACAAACCATAGTTAAAAGTCGCTGCACAGTGTTCAGAAGATCAAATAAACTATAGTTTAGTAAACCATAGCATGGAATTATGAATGAACCAAGTCAGTGTTAGCTAAACACACAACGGGTTAGTGGGCAACTGTGGGGATAAGCTTAATATACTCTCTGCCCTCTTAAATTGTGGGGTGGGGGTACTGCTATTATAGTAGGTGTTTTCATGTTTTTATACTGCAAACCGCCCTGTGGTCCTTGGATGAAGAGCCCAGCTGCAGGATCAGGCCCTTGCAGCCCAGCCACTGAAGGAGTAAGCGGGATGCAACCCACCTGGGGGGGTGACACCCCTGAGAGGTGGTGACATCATCGCTCCACCCCCCTGGGATGGCTAGCCCCGCCCCCAGGTGCCCAGCTTGCACCGCTCGGGGTGCTGGGCCTCTGAGCCCAGCATCCTGTTCTCACAGTGGCCAACCAAGTATTTTACTGTCGTTAGCCGCTCTGAGCCCGGCTTCGGCTGGGGAGGGCAGGATATAAATAAAATTTTATTATTATTGTACGTCCAAAGTCATCTAAGAGCCAAACTTAGTGCCTGTGGGCAATGAGTTTTCACAGCAGGGTCCCCCTCCAGATCCCCATGCCGTGCGGGCTACAGACCCCCAAATTAGGCCGGTGCTTCTACTAGGTGCGGCGGCTCAGGGATGGGCGAACCTGCGTCCCTCCAGCTGTGCCAGGACTCCAACTCCCATCAGCCCCCGCCAGCCAGGCCAACGGTGGTGCATGATGGGAGTTGGAGTCCCGTTCTACCCGGGTTTGCTCCAGCTGCGGAGCTGCTCTTGCGATGGGGAAGGGGGGCTTCCACCCGGGCCAAGGCATGGGGGTGCTGGGTCCTCTCCCCGCGCCCTTCCCCGCTTACCTCTTTCCAACGCAGCAGCTTGAGGCTGCGCTTGAGCGGCTGGAGCGAGGTGCGCGCCTTGGAGCTGTCCACCGTTACGGGTCGCGGGTTCCTGCGCGGGTGCGGCCGGGGCCCCGGAGCCGCGGGACCCTTCTTCTTCCTGGGCGGCGGCTCCTTGGGCGCTGCGCCCCGGCGCCCGGCAGAGCCCAGGCGCGCCACGGCACCTGCCCGAGCCGAGGGCGCAGTGCCAGGGGCTCTTCTTGGAAACGCCGCCGCCCCCTCCACGCCCCCCGGCTGACCCTCCGGCCGCGGCGGCGGCGGACCCCCCGCCGCCCCCTTGCGCTCCTGCTCCTCCTCCTCCTCCGCCGCCGCCTTCCTCTCCTCGCGCGCGGGGGCGGCGTCTGCTTCTCCCACCGGCATCTCCATCCTCAGGCTGGCAGCGGCGGTGGCGGCGTCTTCGGCTGCTCGCTCCTCCTCCGTTGCCGGCACTGGGGGAACTGAGCATGCTCCCCGTGGGAGCCTTCTTTGTGGCTTTGTTGCGGCGACGTGCGCGCAACCGAAGAGCCTCCGCGCCCTCAAGCGCGCCCTCCAGCGCAGCCTCCACCTTTTCCCCTTAAAGCGCCTGCCTGCATTAAATATTATTAGTCAGCTCAGTTCCCCATCACCTCCTCCTCCATTTGTTTATGCCTCAGTTATGCGCATTCAACTTTCTGCCTCAGTTTCCCCATGTGTTTTTTACTGCCTCAGTTTTCCTATGCCTTTCCCCCCTCTCTGCTTTAAGCTTCCTTTAAGTTTGCTTCCACTTCAGTTTCATTCATATTTTTTTATAATTTCTTCCTCAGTTTCCCTCAAGTTTTTTCTTTCCTCTTTCTCATTTTTCTCCCCCCCCCAAATTTTAATGATTTTCCAAATTTGTAACAAATATAACACAGAAAAAAATTACAATACTAAAAAAAAATAAAAACAAACATATAAACACCTATTACTTTAAGACCTGATTTAATTTTCATTGTTAACTGACTTCCTCCAATCCCCGCTTACTGAGTTTCATTGAATCACCCTGTGACAGCTCTCCAATTTCCTCTTTCTACTCAAATTAACTCCTTCAAGTTACTATCTTCTTCTCTTTTCATAATTATCTAAATCCATAGTATTTTACAGTTCATTCTTACTCTAATCCTAGGCCTATTTGATACTTTCAAGTGACTTCTGCTTATCTTATGTTACAATATTTAGCTAAATAGTCTTTAAATTTCTTCCAATCTTCTTGATATTCCTCTTCTTTCTGATTGTGGATTCTTCCAGTCAGGTTAGCTAGCTCCTCCTCTTTCTCATTTTTCTGCCTCAGTTTCCCTCATGGGACTTTTTTCCTTCCTCCATTCTTCCTCGTTTTCCTCAAAACACCTGCTTTTCTTCTTCATTTCTGCCTCAGTTTCCATCAAGATGCCCTCCTCCCATTTTCTTTTGTGTGTTTTTTTGGCAGTTTCCCAAACTGTAGACTTCCCCTTGTCACAAATTAAAATAATTTCATTTAAGAATTAAAATAAATGTGGATGTGGGTGACTCCTCACATGCAAGCAGATGTGTCCCAAATATCCAGTGTTAGCAAAATCCTAATATTCAGCCACTGGGCCTGGCCAGTGCACACCTGTGCCTCTTTTTACTCAGGAGCAAGCCCTACTGAGTTCAGCTGGGACAATGAAAATGTGAAAAATAATTCTATGTCCTTCAAACTGTGAAAAGTATACAGAAAAATGGACTCTTGTTAAGCACCCCAAATAAAAATAATTAAACTAAAAAATAATTAAAATTTATGGGTCATGCTGCAGATACCCTTTCTGATAACAAAATCCAATTAATAAATAATTCATTGGTGTTGTTGATCTATCTTCCCACCATGCCTGATCAATATCCAGTGAATGCTTAGCCAGGGGAGGGAGAAGAGAAATAAAACAATAATTTCCAGGGGATTAGCTGCGTTAGGCTTTTCAGCAAAAGCAACCAAGTCTTGTGTCTCCTTAAAAACTTGCAAAGTTATTATGGTATAAGCTTTCATCGATCACAGTCCATTTCATCAGAATAATAAATAATTTTTATTGGACAAAACCAGTATTTTTGGTGCATCTTTAAGTACGTTCTTAGAGGGCTGATGCCAGGAACTGTCTCTTATCTAAGATGCCCAGGCAAGCCTAGGAATAATTCCTTTGCCTGAAATCCTGGTGAGCCATTGGCTGCCAGCCAGTGTAGCCAGTATTGAGCTAGATGGGCCAATTGTCTGACCTAGAATAAGGCAGCTTCCTCTGTTCCATGGCACACGACCTCATGACTGTGGAAACTGCTGCTGACTATATATATAGATATATCTACTGGGCTGGGCCTGAGGAACAGCCCTTTCCTTCCTCCTAGACTGGTCTCCTTCTCTCCTCCTATTTGGCCCTCCAACTCCCATTCACCCCCCTTTCCTGTGTGAGGAGGGCATCTTCAGTTCCTTGCCCTGCTGGCTCTGTGTGGCCTTCTGATTGGGTGGGCATTGCAAGGGCAGACCCTGACCACCAATGACCGTGGGCAGAGCTGTGTCTGTGTCACAATCCCAGGGAAGGGCGCCAAATGTCTCAGACTGATGTCACAAGGAAATGTCCCAAGTCTGGATGAAAAGGTACAGTTGGGTCCGCTATTCGGACCTGAGCTGTCTTTGACGCATAAAATCAGTAAGAGCCCAAAACAGGGGAGAGCCAATAAACCTTTTTTTATTCAGCTGAGCAAAAGAGAGGGCAAACTGTTAGTTCTGTTCCACCTTAAAAGGGTGCAGGCATGACTGTTGTGTGTCACATGCCTGTTTACTGCCAGCACAGTCTGCTGGGAACTTCCGTTTGTATATAGCTTTTGTGTTACTGCTGTTTTGCTGGAGACGAAGGGAAGCAGACGTGTTTTCCTCTGTTCCTGAACTATGCTGAATAAAATGCTGTACATTATGCTTACACATTTCTCTGTCCGCCTATTCTGCTGTGAGAAGATTTACACACACTGCTGACAGAGCGTGCATGGGTCTCTAAACGTATCTGAGGCTTGTGTCGCTGATGGATGCTGTTTCATGGGAGACTGGCTGCCAGCCGGTGGCTGGAACCAGCTGGGGGGCTGCTTGATGCCCCCATCTTCCCAGCAGTATCCCAACACAAACATGTTCCAAACAAAGGAATGGAAAAGGCCGCGCCAAGGAAAAAATTCTACTTTCTATATAAGCCTTTTCTCTCCCCCCCTTCCCCCCCTTATGAGGTTCCTTGCACTGATTCAAACAGGACACCATGCCTTGAAAGGGACAGTGTCCAGACATAGGGAGATTTTCCCTGAAAATCGCCTAGCAACATTACCTGGTCTTCATGTGTTTTATGGCTCACCCTCCTAAATTCTAAAGCAGGCAGTGTTTTTTTTCTTTTACAAAAGCAAAATGGTTAGTTAGGATAACCAAAAAACAAGACAAGAACAGGCCTCTGTGGCTTTTCCTGAGACCCCACAATACAGGAAAGGCAGACAACACCCATCAGAAGCAGGGAGAGGGCTGTAGCACCTGCTCCGCATGCAGAAGGCCCTGGGTTCAACACCCCCTTACTATCTCTATCTCTACAGCTGAGAGAAACATCCATCTCAGACCCCATCGAGTCAGTGTGAACCTGGGACCCCCAAAGTACAGCACCCTCAAGTACTTCTGTCCCAATTTGTTATTTTTTAAAGATGTATTCATCTCTGGGGGAGTATTTTGGGGTTTTTTGGATGATTGGAGATGTTGCAAGTTTTGGGGGAGCACTGGCTGCTTTAATCGCCTTGTGTTCTATTTAGGGAGGTGTCATCTAAGCACTGCCAATTATTACCTGTGAACAGAGCATTTTATGGCAGCAGTTTCTTAAGAGTTCCACATTGGTGTGAGCCAATATTGAGTTTGACCAAGCTGCGGGAGGCAGTGGAAGACAGGAGTGCCTGGCGTGCTCTGGTCCATGGGGTTACGAAGAGTCAGACACGACTAAACAACTAAACAATACTGGGCAAGCGGGACTAATGGTTTCATCTTGTATAATAATAATAATAATAATAATAATAATAATAATAATAATAATAAATTTATTATTTATACCCTGCCCATCTGGCTGGGCTTCTCCAGCCACTCTGGGCAGCTTCCAACAAAATATTAAAATACAGTAATGCATCAAGCATTAAAAGCTTCCCTAAAGAGGGCTGCCTTCAGATGTCTTCTAAAAGTCTGGTAGTTCTCTTTGACATCTGATGGGAGGGTGTTCCACAGGGCAGGTGCCACTACCGAGAAGGCCCTCTGTCTGGTTCCCTGTAATCTCACTTCTCGCAATGAGGGAACCGCTAGAAGGCCCTCGGCGCTGGATCTCAGTGTCCGGGCAGAACGATGGAGGACCTCTATGTGCAAAACAGACCCTCCAAGTGTCCCTATTTTCCAGGGACAGTCCTAGGTTTACAAAAGCTGTCCCATTTTCTGATTTGATCCTGAAATGTCCTGCTTTTTTTTTAGGAGGTCCCTATCTCCATCAGAGAAATGTTGGAGGGTATGGAGTTATGTGACTCCTGAGCCAAGGATATAACTATACAACCTTTAGAAGACATCTCAAGGCAGCCCTGTATAGGGAAGTTCTGTTGTTGTTGTTTTTAAATAAGTTTAATTTTTTATTATGTTTTTATATATGCTTGAAGCTGCCCAGAGTGGCTGAGGCAACCCAGTCAGATGGGTGGGGTAATAATAATAATAATAATAATAATAATAATAATAATAATACAGTGATACCTTGCTTCTCAAACTTAATCTGTTCCGGAAGTCCGTTCCAAAACCAAAGCGTTCCAAAACCAAGGCACGCTTTCCCATAGAAAGTAATGCAAAATGGATTAATCCGTTACAGACTTTTAAAAGCAACCCCTAAAACAGCAATTTAACATGAATTTTAAATAATAATAATAATAATAATAATAATAATAATAATAATAATAATAATAATTTATTTATACCCCGCCCATCTGGCTGAGTTTCCCCAGCCACTCTGGGCGGCTCCCAATCAAATGTTAAAAACAGTACAGCATTAAATATTAAAAACTTCCCTAAACAGGGCTGCCTTGAGATGCCTTTTAAAGATAGGATAGCTGCTTATTTCCTTCACATCTGAAGGGAGGGCGTTCCACAGGGTGGGTGCCACTACCGAGAATGCCCTCTGTCTGGTTCCCTGTAATCTCACTTCTCGCAATGAGGGAACCGCCAGAAGGCCCTCGGCGCTGGATCTCAGTGTGCGGGCTGAACGATGGGAGTGGAGACGCTCCTTCACATATACTGGACCGAGGCCGTTTAGGACTTTAAAGGTCAGCACCAACACTTTGAATTGTGTTCGGAAACGTACTGGGAGCCAATAAAGATCTCTCAGGACCGGTGTTATGTGGTCCCGGCGGCCACTCCCAGTCACCAGTCTAGCTGTCGCATTCTGGATTAATTGCAGTTTCTGGGTCACCTTCAAAGGTAGCCCCACATAGAGCGCATTGCAGTAGTCTAATAATAATAATAATTCAATGGTACCTTGCTTCTCAAACTTAATCCGTTCCGGAAGTCCGTTCCAAAACCAAAGTGTTCCAAAACCAAGGCGCGCTTTCCCATAGAAAGTAATGCAAAATGGATTAAGCCGTTCCAGACTTTTAAAAACAACCCCTAAAACAGCAATTTAACATGAATTTTACTATCTCATGAGACCATTGATCCATAAAATGAAAGCAATAAACCATTTACTGCAGTCACACAATCAATCCATCAGTAGCTGAACTGGGTTCCACACAGTCACAAAAACAAAACAAAAAGAATCACAAAAACACAAACACAAAATAAATAGCAAAAACAGACAGACCTCAGCATAACGCTCAAAACGGAAGCGTGGCACTCAAATCAGAAATATAACACTCAAAACAGAGCATGTTTGGCTTCCAAAAACAGTTCGCAAACTGGAACGCTTAATTTCGGGTTTGCAGTGTTTGGGTTCCAAGTTGTTTGAGTACCAAGGCGTTTTGAGAACCAAGGTACCACTGTAATAAGAGTAAGAATAAGAATAAATAAGACATCCCTATTTTCAGCGGAAAAATGTTGGCGGGTATGCAAAGAGGAAGCAGCTCTTGCAAAAATGTACCAGCTAGAGGATGCAGCTTTTTGTCACTGCAATTTAAAATTGAGGAGATGTCTGCCTTGTCTGGACTAACAAGAAAACTAAATTGAAACTTTTTACAGAATGCCTTAGGTCCTACTAGGTTTCTGCTTGGAGGGGGCTTTGTCTCCTTTCGGTGTCTGGGTTATGTTATATATTGAAGTTCTCACCCTGGCTGCCAGGAGTATCGTGTAGATAGTTTTCACTCAGGTCCACGTCAGTTACTTTAGGCGGGAAACCCTGGGTTGTTGTTGCTTCAATGTTGACAGCCGGCTGCCTATAAAAGCAGGCCGGCTGAGCTGTTTGCTGTTCAGTTCAGTTCCAGCTTACAAATAAAGAGCTGCTTTGTAGAAATCGCTGTGTCATCTGCTATGTCTACTCACTATTCAACACTGGTGACGAAGGTGGAATAGATGGACATCAGAGCACAGCCAGACGCAGCCACCCTCTGAGCTGAGCTGAATCATGGAGCTGAAACACTGAGCAAAATCACGGAGCAGAACCAATTCAGAGCTGACCGTTCTGGCTAGAGCACTGTGTTCTATCCATCGCCCTTCACACCGGCATTGGAAACATGGCTTCACTCGTGCCTCTACCGCCATTTGTCCCAGCCTCTAAATCATGGGACTCCTACTTCGCTCGGTTCAACTGCTACCTCCAAGCCAACAAGCTGATGGAAGTATCACAGGAGCGTAAGCGGGGCCTATTCCTCAGCCTCTGTGGGCCTGAGGTGTTCGAGACGGCCCGAGCATTGGTTGCACCTGAAGCAGTCCAGGCAACACTGTGGGACACGATGCAAGATAAGTTCCGCAACCACTATGCGCCAAAGCCGTCCAAGATTGCTGCCCGCCATGCGTTCTACCACCAGAACCAGGCAGAGGGGGAGTCAATCAACAACTACACCACCGCCCTCCGACAGGCTGCAATGCACTGCGAGTTCCGAGACTTAGACAATGCCCTGATGGATCGAATCTTCTGCGTGGTCCGGGACATCCGTCTGCAACGGCGTCTCCTTGCCAAGCCAGACCTCACGCTGCAAAAAGCCATTGAGGAGGCCCTGGCCGAATGCTCCGCCCAGGAGATCCACAAGGCCAGCAGCCCGTGTCACACTACCGCTGTGCCCCCAACTGTGGCCCCAGCTCCGGAGCAGTTGTTAATGGAAGGCAAGGCTCCATCTACATCTTCCTCACAAACTGAGGGCATGGAGCCGAGCCAAGCCATTTCAGTGGGTCTGCCTGGCTCTCCAGAGACTCAGACCACCGCCGTGCCTGACCGTCTGCCGAGTCCGCTCACGGCAGTTCCTTCAACAGCAGTGGAGCCAGGGAACTTGGGCTCAATGCCACATTTGGTCGCAGCCAGAATCGGAAGGTCACCCGGACTCTGGTACTTGGCCCTCTGCAATCCAGCAGGGTTTCCAAGCGCCCAGCGTATTTAAAAGACTATGTTTACTGGACAAACTGCACATGTAAAGCTGTATGGTGAATAGGGTCAATTAATATGCTTATGTGTTTTACTGATCCCAATACGGGTATTGCTGTATGTAATGGAACCACTATGATTGTAACTAATGCCTTATCTCGGTGGGGAGGGGTGTTATGTATTGCAGTTCTCACCCTGGCCACCAGGAGTATTGCATATATAGTTTTCACTCAGGTCCACGTCAGTTATTTTAGGCAGGAAACCCTGGGTTGTTGTTGCTACAATGTTGACAGCCGGCTGCCTATAAAAGCAGGCCGGCTGAGTTGTTTGCTGTTCAGTTCTGTTCCAGCTTACAAATAAAGAGCTGCTTTGGAGAAAGAGTTTGGATTTGATATCCTGCTTTATCACTACCCGAAGGAGTCTCAAAGCGGCTAACATTCTCCTTTCCCTTCCTCCCCAACAAACACTCTGTGAGGTGAGTTGGGCTGAGAGACTTCAGAAAAGTGTGACTGGCCCAAGTTCACTCAGCAGCTGCAGGTGGAGGAGCGGGAAAGCAAACCCGGTTCACCAGATTACAAGTCCACTGCTCTTAACCACTACACCACACTGTACACCAAGAATGTGATCAGAAGTGTGCACTGTAACAGTACTATATACACAGCCATGCTCTTTCCCTGAGGGTTCCTCCTCTGCCTCTTATCACCACAATAACCCTATGGGGTAGTTTAGGCTAGGAGATAGTAGCTGTTCCAAGTCACTCTGTGTCTGTGTGTGTGTTCGCAATTCTTAGTTACTCCACAACTTTCATCTTCTATTTTCTAAAAAAATGGGGGGGGGGACATTCCAACACCCTTTATCTATCCTGTGAAAGGCACAAAGACAACCCCCCCCCCCGACATTTCATCAGAATATTCATATAAACCCAGCGGACAGCTGAACCGCAAGCCCTGTTTTACAGCTCTTCAAAGCCTCAGGCTTCAAAATGCAATCAAATCTCAAATATTGCAGGCATGCTAATCACGTGGACAGCTTGGTGCAAGCTGATGGACAAGAGTTTTGGGTACTTTGTTTGTTTGTTTAAAATATTTTTATCCTGTTTTATGGTAAAATAAATTTATTATTGTTATTAATTGCATTTATATCCTTTTCCTTCAAGGAGCTCAAGGTGGATGACATGGCTCTTCCCCCCCCCCATCTAACTCCCCCACAACAACAACAACCCTAAAAGGCAGATTAGGCTGAGAGAGGCAGCAACCAGCCCTGGGTCACACCCAGTGAGCTTCATGGTGAGCAGGGATTTGAGCACTGCCCTCTTCCAGGTCTTAGTCTGACTCTAACCACTGCACCACATTGGGGCGTGGGAATATGAGGCAAGGAAGAGAAAAGCCACAGTGGTGCCCTAGGAGAGCCAGTGTGGTGTAGTGGTTAAGAGCGGTAGTCTCATAATCTGGGGAACCGGGTTCGCCTCCCTGTTCTTCCACCTGCAGCTGCTGGGTGACCTTGGGCCAGTCACACTTCTCTGAAGTCTCTCAGCCCCACTCACCTCACAGAGTGTTTGTTGGGGGGGAGGAAGGGAGAGGAGAATGTGAGCCGCTTTGAGACTCCTTAAAGTGGGATATCAAATCCAAACTCTTCTCTTCTTCTAGATGGCCAATCTAGGAAGACCCTGGTTCACTTGGCCATAAAGCTATTTACAGGACTCCATCACTACCTGTGAGCCTAACCTATTCCAAGGGTTGTTAGGAGGGTTAAAGGGGGGTGTGTGTTGGTATGCACTCTGCCTTGGACTCCTTTGAGGAAGGGTGGGATGGTCATGTAATGATTCATGTACAGGGTATATCCACAAACGGATTTTTACTCTCCCAACTGTAGTCTTCCTAATAAAGAAAGGAAATGACCCAGCGTGGCCAGCAGGTGGCACTGCAGCTGTTGCCAAAGTGCAGGGGGGGGGATAAGCCTCCCTGCTCCCCCTGCTTTGAATAATTCGCAAGGGTGTTCTGAACCAGAAGCAAAGGTGCTGGAGCCCATCCGCTGCCTAGGACCATGTTGAGCTGGCAAAACTTGAAATGGTAAAGTGGGCAGCAAAGACACCATGAGTCCTCCTGATACAGGTAGTTCACAGTTACAAAATAAATAAAATTAAATTTAAAAATTCCTTCCAGTGGCACCTTAGAGACCAACTAAGTTAGTTATTGGTATGAGTTTTCGTGTGCATGCACACTTCTTCAGATACACTTCTTCAGGTATTTCACACTTAGGCTGGTGGCCCAGACCTTGATGCCTATTAATGATACTGAATGTTTTTGATCAGTCAAAGATTTTGATCACGAGGCAAAGTGGGGCAGTTGCCTTCGGCAGCAGGATGAACGGGAGCAGCAGATTTTATTTGGGGGGGGGGAATCATTTATAAAATGATAGAGTGGGTGAGAAATTGCCATACATTAATATTATTATCCCAATCCACATATATAATGGTCAATAATCTAATACACTCTGTGTAAACTAATTCCAAATATCATTGTATTTATCCAAAGAAAGTGTGTCTATAAGCTGTCAGTTCATATGTTGCCAATGTTGTCATGTTTTCAAGATATTGATTAAGGGGAAATGGATCTCTATCCTCCCTGTTCATCAATACCAGTCTCTTGGCTGCCATTAGGGCACGTGGAATCCATTTTCACTGTCCTGTTGTCAGTTTCCATACAATGGGTATACTGTATAGTCCAATATAAGGTTACCAGATTTTTTTCAATGAATCAGGGGACAGTTTTCAACTTCAAGTAGGAATGATAGGATTTTATATGGGGTAAAAGGTAAAGGGACCCCTGACCATTAGGTCCAATCGTGGCCAACTCTGGGGTTGTGGCGCTCATCTCGCTTTTCTGGCCCAGGGAGCCGGCATACAGCTTCCGGGTCGTGTGGCCAGCATGACTAAGCCGCTTCTGGTGAACCAGAGCAGTGCACGGAAACGCCGTTTACCTTCCCACCAGAGCGCTACCTATTTATCCATTTTCACTTTGACGTGCTTCCAAACTGCTAGGTTGGCAGGAGCAGGGACCGAGCAACGGGAGCTTACCCCGTCGCAGGGATTCGAACTGCCAACCTTCTGATCAGCAAGTCCTAGGCTCTGTGGTTAACCCACAGCGCCACCCGCATCCCTTTTTATATGGGAACTGATTTGTAAATCCGGGGACTGTCCTCGGGAAACAGGGACATCTGGTAACCTTAGTCCAAGAGCATATTTACCTCTGAAAATCCTATTTCCCCCCAAGGAATCTTGCTCATATAGTCCAGAACTTTCTCCCAAAACTTAGTAAGTGTGGGTCATGGTAAAAGCCTATGTTTCAGAGAAGCATTGTCCATATTGCATCTCCAGCAATGAGATACATTAGATATTCCTTTCTTATACAAATGTAAGCAGTCCAATAGTATTTTCTGTTGTATAAGTCTTAGTTTAAGTTCCATCAATCCGTCTGATGCCAAAGACAAGACATTTTCCCGCTGTCTAGGTAACACTGAACAGTCCGATTCTTTATTCCAATCATTTCTTAAACTCTGCATAGCAAACTGATTTGTTGATAATAAATATCTGTAAAAAGTAATTATTGGCTTTTTAGTTTCAAATGAATTGTCCAATTGGTCCAAAATCTCAAGTGTCTCAAATGCTGTAAAGGTCACCAGGCCAAACAAAGTTACTAAAAGGTGTTGTAGCTGCAAGTATTGCCATTGGCCCACTTCTGACGGATGGTATTTTTCTCTTAGAGCATTGCGCGTATAAAATTCACCTTCCTCATCTACCAGTTAGCCCAAGATCAATACACCTGTTATTACGTAACTAGTTTTTCCATATTACCATCTTTTCAGCTTTGTCACGCTGGCCACGTGACCCGGAAGTGTCTCCGGACAGCGCTGGCCCCCGGCCTCTTAAGTGAGATGGGCGCACAACCCTAGAGCCAGACACGACTGGCCCGTACGGGCAGGGGTACCTTTACCTTTTTACCATCTTTTCCAATTATTAAAGTAGGATTTCCTGACAAGGACTAGGACCTCCAGGCACTTTCTTTTTGGCTTGGCATTCCTTTATTATACATACAGTGGAACCACAATTTTCAAGACAACCCCTATCACAATCCTGGCAAATGTGGAACTAGGTTGGATAATCAGACCCCATTGATAGTCTCTGCTTGGACTTTGCTATTTTAACGCCACATGTGACTGTATTCACTGTATTTTGGAGTTTTATTTCTCACCTTTTGAGTTTTGTTGTTATCACTGTTCTCTCTGTTTCATATGCATTATAAAATGATTTTTTAAAAAAAACCACCCACACACAAATAAAGCACTTTGGTGCCTGACAGCTGCATGTGAGGACAGTGACCTCACTCCCCTGAATGGCACTGCCAGGGCTGGGCTTTGGGGTGGGGGTCTGGGGTGGGGGTCTACTTAAGAGAGTGAGCAGCAGAGCCAGCAGAACAACAGAGGGGTGAATTATACTCTGCTGCTCAAAGGCCCACACAAACCTGGAGTGCCCTTGCACATTGCTTATAAGATCACTAAGCCTAAAATGCCATAAAGAAGGCTGAATGATGCTTTTGAATTCTGGTGCTGGAGGAGACTCCTGAGAGTCCCATGGACTGCAAGAATATCAGACCTATCCATTCATAAGGTAATCAGCCCTGAGTGCTCACTGGAAGGACAGATCCTGAAGCTGAGGCTCCAATACTTTGGCCACCTCATGAGAAGAGAAGACTCCCTGGGAAAGACCCTGATGTTGGGAAAGATGGAGGGCAGAAGGAGAAGGGGACGACAGGGGACGAGATGGTTGGATAGTGTTCTCGAAGCTACCAGCACGAGTTTGACCAAACTGCGGGAGGCAGTGGAAGACAGGAGGGCCTGGCGTGCTCTGGTCCAGGGGGTCACGAAGAGTCGGACACGACTGAACGACTAAACAACAAAGCCTAAAATGACTCGAATGCAGCTCCCAGAACTACAGTTCCCAGAGCGGCTTAACAATCAATCCATCATCCTGCATCACCATACCTCAGTTCACACGTCATCGCTGGACCAGCCTCTCCATGATGTATTTTCCAGGCATACTCTAGCTGGTGAATGCCCTTCAAAATATGGGGTGCCCAGAGCAGGACGCAGCAGGAAAACTTATCTCTCATGATATGAACACAATGGGTTGACTCCAACTAAGTTCTATTCATGAGTAGGCCCATTGAAATCAGCCGGCCTAGATTTGTCACATTAATTAATTTCAGCAGGTCTACTCTGAGTATGACTAGTGTTGGGTGAAACCCTAAGCCTCTGTTAAGGCACCCTAAAACTGGTGGCTCCAGCCTTGTGACCGACTCTTGTGGCAACTAACAGCCAAACAGATGCATCATGGCTTCAGCTTTCATAAACTAGAGTCCACTTTGTTGGATAATCTCCTGCCACAATCAATCTGTTGGTCTTTAAGCTGCCACTAAACTCTTTTGCTGCAGCAGACCTAGCACATCCAGCAACCCCTCAGGAACACACAGATGTAATGCACCGCTGCATCTGCTCCTTGCCACAGAGAACCACAACCACTTTCCAACTAAGTGGTTTTTAAAGCTGCTTGTTGACCTGCAAAACCACTGCACTAGGTCTAAAGGGCAAATTATAGCCATTTATGGAAAAGTGGGACAGAGTCTCCCTTGGAAGGTAGTAGACTAGGCACCCCCAAACTCGGTCTTCCAGCTGTTTTGGGACTACAACTCCCACCATCCCTAGCTAACAGGACCAGTAGTCAGGGATGATGGGAGTTGTAGTCCTAAAACAGCTGGAGGGCTGGGTTTGGGGATGCCTGTAGTAGACTCTCCTTCCTCGGAAGTTTTTAAACTGAGGTTGGGTGGTCGTCTGTCACAGATACTTTCGTTGAGATTCCTGCATTACAGGGAGTTATGACCCCATCTTTACTAAGAGTGCTGCTGGTCTGCTGAGCCAGTTAAAAATGTGTTTTCCTGCCCAGTCCTTTAAAGGTGGAGGTGGATCTGCTTGCCTCACCAGAGCCATGAGTTTTACTGCTGTTGCTGTTTCAAAGTTTATCTGCTTCGCAAAACTCGCTGCATCTTGTTATATGTTTTATTTATAGTGATTGTGTCCTGCTCTGGAAATATTATAATTATTATTACATATTTTACTGATATTTCTTACAGAGATGAACACAGCAGGAAAAAAAGCACAGAACCACTTCCAGATCCTGGAAGGAGTCTAGAATAGTGGGATTAAAAAAAACAAAACTAAAGGCAGAATATGATAGTACACTTTGTACATCAGGAGAGGTTGCAACAGTGTAGGTACCACATTTCACAGGTAGCGGACATGAGAACATATAAAGCCCTTCTGGTTGATGGTGTTTACAGAAAAATGGTATATTATGGGCCAACATGTGAAATGTACCTCAAATTTGGGATTGTTAACTATTTTTTAAAAAGAGCAATGTGACCTTTGTAATAAAGAAATAATTACTTTTCTTTTAGTAGCAGTGCTCCTGCAAACCTAGCAGTTCGAAAGCACATCAAAGTGCAAGTAGATCAATAGGTGCCTCTCTGGCGGGAAGGTAAACAGCATTTCCGTGCGCTGCTCTGGTTCGCCAGAAGCGGCTTAGTCATGCTGGCCACATGACCCGGAAGCTGTACGCCGGCTCCCTCGGCCAATAAAGCGAGATGAGCGCCACAACCCCAGAGTCGGTCACGACTGGACCTAAGGGTCAGGAATCCCTTTACCTTTACCTACTAGTGACACAGAATTGGACATTGCATATCTATTTTACAGACATGCCACATTGTATAGTAGGTAGGTTTTTACACCAGTCCATTTTTTCCCTTTAGATGCGTCGTTAATTTGTCCATAATTGTTGCATCTTGCATCTGCAAAGACTGCCCCGTTTTAAGGGAGACATCCCAGATAACAGAAACGCTCACAGCAAATGCAAGAAGGTATCCTGGCTTCACCAAGAATAAGAGATTTATGCCAAAAAATTAATCCTCAAACTGGGCAGATTATAGATATTTAATGAATTTATAGATCACCTTTCAGGCAAGAAGGATGGGGGAATGCCCCCCGACAGGTTACAACTCTAAACAAATGCATAAACACCAAATTATATTATGAAGGCAAATTAAAACTTCAATTTCCTTCAAAGCATAGGTCTTCAGCCAGTGGGCAGGAAGCCACAGGTGGTTTGCGGCAAAGCTGTTGGTGGCATCATGGTCTATGGTGGGTGGGAGCCAGTACAAATTACTGGGGCCTGGTGGTCCGGAAGGGACCCCAACTATCATACATATATTTTATGTAATTCTTAACAAAATCTATACTACATGTTCAGTGCACACACAACTCTGAATAATGGCTTGCGAACTTCTGTCGTGAACTGAGCAGTTCCAAAAATTTCCAACTCTTTACGAACATTTGCTTCTGCAGTGCAATATGGACAGTTGCATTTTTAGGTTTTCATAAGTGAAACCTCGTGCAAATACAGCAAAGTTGTTGTGAGATATACATCGTGTTATGTTTTGTTAAAGTGTACGGCAACGATTACGTGATTGCTTATATTATTGATATTAGTCATTAGGATCTTAATATTTTCAACAGGTATGAATACTATCATATTGATTATTAACATACAGAGATCGCACATCTATCTCCTATCCCATGTGAATATTTTAAGCTGGTCTGGAGTCCCTTTGCTTCTGCTCTGAAACTGACCCAGAGCCAACGCAGTATCTCCCCTTCACTGATTTTGCTCTGTAATTAAAGGATTAAATTGAGGCCAAGGTTCTGAGTGGTGAAAATGGCAGCATTCCTTAAACTGTAAGTAGGAATTCTAGAGCCAGACTAGCCAGCGATTAAAAGAAATCACTTTGGTCAGAAGAAAATCCACCTGCGGTGAACAGGTGCTCTCCGTGTAATTACATGTCTCGCTCTCAACTTCCAAAACTGTTTCCCACAAAGTCACTGTTTACGTTAGCTGCAGAAACCTCAGGCACAACCTACTTGCGCCGCGCAGATTCCTCCCCCCCTAACTCAGAGACCCTGCTTGCACAGCACAGGGTGATGGAAGAATGCATAATTGGGGGTGACATTTATTTGTTTCCAAGGCCTCTTGCAAACAGACGTTGGAACTGGCCAGCTGTGAATGAGGCAGCTGGCAGGGAACCATTTCAGTGGGAAGCTGGATGGCAAATGGTTTATCACTAGCTAAAAAGCCTCACCTCACCACCACAGGTATGTGATGCAGGTGCATGACTGGGGTTGCTGGGGAATGTGCCTGAGGTGTGCCCCCCCCCGACAGTGAAGGGTAGGTGGACAAATGTCTGGTGTTAACATAAGCACCTTTAATCCGGCCTGGAAACAAATCAGCAACGAGTGTATAACGATCTCTGTATAACGAGTGTATAACGATCCAATCTGTCTGATTCACCGTCCCTCTCCCAACAGGAAGAACACCAAAATCCCACCTTTCTTCTCCTTCCCTTCCATTGTTCTCTGAGCTTCACCAGTCTCCTAGTACAGGGACTGAACAGCTGGCCTGCCTCCTCACTCCCAGAAGACACAGCTCAGACTCTGGCTTATCTGCTGGTTGCCTTGCAACTCTCTGGCTGCTTTCTAACTCTTCCTCTCCTTGGGAGCTAACAGCGTCTTCCCTAGGAAGGAGGGGGGCCAGGCTGCCCTTTCTAGACTCTGACAGGCAGCTCTGCAGAGTTGGCCCTTTGCTCGCTTAGTTCAGTTTCTGAGGTGGACTCTTCTGCTGCGCTCTGGAGGGTCACGTTCTTGAACACAGTGCTGCTGCTTGTTTGTTTTTAAACAGGGGTCAAAGAAGCGCTACATGGAACACCAGCCAGTAACCTGGCTGAATTTTGAACCCAAATGAAGTTAGCCCCCTTGTATAATTGTCTCTAGATTGTCTCTACTTGGCTGTATCAGGGGGACAGGTCAGACACCACTGCCCAATCCATTGGCCCAGCTGGAGCACACAGTTACTTAGAATCATAGAGAGTTGGAAGGGACCCTGAGGGTCATCTAGTCCAACCCCCTGCAAGGCAGGAATCTCAACAAAAGCATCCCTAACAGGTAGCCATCCAACCTCTGCTTAAAAACCTCCAAGGAAGGAGAGCCCATCACCTTCCAACCGATTCCAAGGAGCCTGTTCCACTGTCAAGCAGCTCTCTTATTTAGGCCAACTTTCTCTTCCACATTGGCCATTCAACCTGGCCATTAGACAGCAATATAATTTTATCACTTGTTCTCTTGTTGTCCATCTCTCTCCCCACACAAAAAAACCCTTTTCCTTTGTGGTTCATGTCCTAGAAAACTTTGTGCTAGGGATGGGGAGCATCTGGTGCCCCCCAGGTGCTGTTATTTAACCCCCATCAGGCTCATCCAGCATGGCCAGTGGCCAATGGTCAGGGATGCTGGGGGGGATGCTCCACATTCCCAAGTGCCACAGGTTAGCTTTTAGGTGCTTAACAACAAAATGAGCTACAGCAATCATTTCACAGCACTTTACAGAATAGAAGAAGAAGAGTTTGGATTTGATATCCTGCTTTATCACTACCCGAAGGAGTCTCAAAGCGGCTAACATTCTCCTTTCCCTTCCTTTCCCACAACAAACACTCTGTGAGGTGAGTGGGGCTGAGAGACTTCAGAGAAGTGTGACTGGCCCAAGGTCACCCAGCAGCTGCAGGTGGAGAAGCGGGGAAGCGAACCCGGTTCCCCAGATTACGAGACGACCGCTCTTAACCACTGCACCACACTGGCTCTCCTAATAACCTAGAACATCGCAACAGCTTTGCTGGATCAGGCCAGTGGCCCGTCTAGTCCAGCATCCTGTTTTCACGGGGACCACACAGATGTCTGTGGGGAAACTGGCAAGCTTCTTCCAGCAACTGGTATTATTAGGATCATTTGTTTTTTTAATTGCATTTATACCCCACCCTTCTTCAAGGAGCGATGGAGGCAGGCACAGCCATCGTGGCTAGTAGCCATTAAAAGCTTCCTCCTCTGTGAATTGGTTTAATTTTCTTTTGAAGCTGCTCTAATCCTCTTTTAAAGCAAGTTTGACAGTTTAGCTATGCACTGCATGATGAAGTATTTTCTTTTATCTGTCCAGAAAGAAATGAGAAAAAAAAATGGAAATGCATCTCCCTTGCTGAAGGAACTTACCATTTAAACCACATATTTAAAGCACCATGATACAGTGGTACCTCAGGTTAAGAACTTAATTCGTTCCGGAGGTCCGTTCTTAACCTGAAACTGTTCTTAACCTGAGGTACCACTTTGGCTAATGGGGCCTCCCACTGCCACTGCGTTGGTGCAATTTCTGTTCTTTTTTTTCTTTTTGAAAATCAATAAACAAATTTTATTACGGTAGAAACCGTTGCAAAAAAATAATAATCCAAGTGTCAAAATATGGAACGCTTCACGAATTTGCATGTCATCCTTGTGCAGGAGCCATGCTAATCTTCTCTGTATCATTCCAATTTTAGTATATGTGCTGCCGAAGCGAGCACCGCAATTTCTGTTCTCATCCTGAAGCAAAGTTCTTATCCTGAGGTACTATTTCTGGGTTAGTGGAGTCTGTAACCTGAAGCGTCAGTAACCTGAAACGTCTGTAACCTGAGGTACCACTGTACTCCTTTAAACAGTCATGGCTTCCCCCAAAAGAATTCTGGGTGCTTAGTTTGTTAAGGGTGCTGTGAGGTGTGAGGATATTCTGCCCCATTCCCCTCAAAGACCTACAATTCCCAGAGTTCCCTGGGAACAGGAATTGATTGTTAAACAACTCTGAGAATTGTAGCTCCCTGAGGAGGCTCTCCTAACAACTCTCACCACCCTTAATAACTACAACTCCCAGAATTCTTTGGGAGAAGCAATGACTATTTAAAGTGGTATCATAGTGCTTTAAAAATGTGGTGTGGATGTTTACCCGACAATAAATGTTGGAAATGTAATGAGACTGAAGGTACATTCTTTCACCTTTGGTGGACATGCCCAAGGATTAAGACATTCTGGGAGATGATTTATAATGAAATGAAAAAGGTATTTAAATATACCTTCCTGAAGAAACCAGAGGCCTTTCTCCTGGACATGGTCGGCCAATTGGTGCTAAAGAAGGACAGAACTTTTTTTATGTATGCAACAACAGCAGCAAGAATACTCATCGCAAAGTATTGGAAGACACAAGATTTACCCACTTTGGAAGAATGGCAGATAAGGTGATAGACTAAATGGAACTGGTGAAAATGACTGGCAGAATCCGAGACCAGGGAGAAGAGTCGGTGAAAGAAGACTGGAAAAAGTTTAAAGACTATTTACAGAAATACTGTAAAATTAATGAATGTTAGAAAAAGGTTGGAATGAAGTTACATGGCTTTAGTAGAAATGTTATAAGGAACTAAGTACCAATAGACTATTAGTGTATTAAAGAGAAAAATAAGGTTAGAATATGTTAAGATAATTACAGGACAGAAAACAGAGGAAGATGGAAAGGAATTGCTGAAACAATTAACAGAAGTGGAATACAAAAAGGGAGGTGTGAGGAGGTCGCTGAAACAAGTGAATGAAAGATAAGATATTGAAATTGTTTGATGTGTCTTAAATTGTTTTTGTTTTGTTTTGTTAGTTTAATGTGTTAGTGTTAGTGTTATGCAGTGTTTTTGTTTTTGTATTGTATTGTATTGTCTTGTCTTGTTTAACTTTTTTTTCTTTTGTAGTGTTTAAACTGTTGGGAAAGTAATAAATATCATTTTTAAAAAAGTGGTGTGGATGTGGCGTAAGTGTCTACAATTGTGGAAACAGGGAAGAAAGAACAAACCAAGGAAGGGCAAAGAGATTAGTGCCTACCCCCCCACACCCCCTGATTACAGTTCACCAAAGGGGGAATGACTTATAAACATTTCTGAGCACAATTCAAAGTGTTGGTGCTGACCTTTAAAGCCCTAAACGGCCTCGGTCCTGTATACCTGAAGGAGCATCTCCACCTCCATCGTTCTGCCGGGACACTGAGGTCCAGCTCCGAGGGCCTTCTGGTGGTTCCCTCCCTGCGAGAAGCCAAGTTAAAGGGAACCAGGCAGAGGACCTTCTCGGTGGTGGCACCCGCCCTGTGGAACGCCCTCCCATCAGATGTCAAAGAGAAGAAAAACTACCAGACTTTTAGAAGACATCTGAAGGCAGCCCTGTTTAGGGAAACTTTTAATGTTTGATGGATTACTGTATTTTAATATTTTGTTGGGAGCTGCGCAGAGTGGCTGGGGAAGCCCAGCCAGAAGGGCGGGGTATAAATATATTATTATTATTATTATTATTATTATTATTATTATTATTATTATTATTATTCCCTCACTGCAAGAAGCGGTTAGAGGGAACCAGGCAAAGGGCCTTCTCGGTGGTGGCACCCGCCCTGTGGAACGCCCTCCCACCAGATGTCAAAGAGAAAAACAACTACCAGATTTTTAGATGACATCTGAAGGCAGCCCTGTTTAGGTAAGCTTTTAATGTTTGATGGATTACTGTATTTTAATATTGTGTTGGAAGCCGCTCAGAGTAGCTGAGGAAACCCAGCCAGATGGGCAGGGTATAAATAATAAATTATTATTATTATTATTATTATTATTATTATTATTATTATTATTATTATTATTATTTAGATCAGGTCTTCTAGTCCAGCATCCTGTGGCGAACCAGATGCATAGAGGAAAACCACGGCTGGGGCCTGGAGGCAACAATGCTCTCATCCTTCCTAAACTGGCATTCAGGGGCACTGTGGCTCTGATCCTGGAGGATCAGGTACAGACCTCCACAGCTTTCACCAACTATTAGTCTGTAATCCCTCTCAGGGCAGAGACCTGTTCTCTTAAACTCAGGAAAGCACGAATGGGGAATAGGTGGCCTTCCATGTCCATCAGCCCCGGTCAGCACCACCAAGAGCCAGGGATGATGGCAGTTGCAGTTCCATGCACCACCCAGGGTGGAAGGGGAAGGTTGCCGTGCGCACAGGGTCTCGTTCCAGGTTGGAGGAAACTTGCAAGGTCAGTGTGGTGCGGCAGTCAAGTGTCAAACTAGGACCTGGGAGACAAGGGTTCGAATCCCCCACTCGGCCATGAAGATCATTGGCAGTGAGTGACCCTGGGGGCCAGTCGCTGCCTCTCAGTGTAATCTACCTGCCAGGGTTTGTTGTGGGGATGGGGGTGTGTGGGGAAAACCATGTGCACCACTTTGTGCTCCCTGTAGGAAAAATGCAATAAATAAATCTAAGATAAGCAATGCATAAACATCTTCATATCCCCCCCATACGAACCTGCCCATGTTTTGAGATCTTGTGGGGAGGCCTTTTTCTCAGGCCTGCCACTCTTACCGGCACGCTTGGTGGGGAAGTGAGACAGGGCCTTTTTGGTGGTGGCAGCTCCCATGCAGCTTTGGAACTACCTGTCTAGAGAAGCCAGACTGGCTCCCTCCTTGCTTTCCTTACATCAGCAGGCGAAGGCCTTCTTGTTCCGGCAGGCTTTTGGGAACTGGCTGCTGTTACTGAAAGGGCTGGTGCTGTTTTTATTTTAATTGTATGAATTTTATAAATTTTATATATGTAGGTAGTTTTAATTCTATTAATGTTCAATGGTTATTTAACGATACTTTCCCTATGTGTGTAGTGGTTCTTGTTTTTATATGTAAGCTGCTTTGTGTCCAGATAGGGGGAAAGGCGGGATATAAATAAAGATAAAATAATAACAACAACAATTGGACATTTAACAGCACAAGCAACACTGTTAATAACTAATTGCTATGCCACAGGCATTGTTTTTAAATCTCCACAATGTCTGAGTTATAGCAGTTACTATAGTAATAATAATAAAGTGGACTTTGGAGGGTGGGAGTTTAATAATAATAATAATAATTTTATTAAACCGATTAGTCTCCAAGCGACTTACAGCAAATATCTACCTACCTACCAGGACATACGCAACACAGTACCACAATACAAGGAAGGGGAAAGGGTTGTGTGTCATGCATGAATATATATAACCATAAAAATATATATAAGCCATAAAAATAATAACACCCTTCCTTCTTCTGCCTGCCTCCGCCCTCGCCGCCTGCAGGAGGTCCCCTTTTCCGCCCCGGGAGGTTCCGTGGCGCGCCCGCCTCCTTCCTCCCTTTCTCCCCCGTCGCCTCCATTCCCGGTGCCCGCAGCCGCTGCCTCGCTTCAGCTCCGCCCCAACGTACCGCATCACTCGGGAAGAGGGAGACGCCGGGAGGAGCTTCCTCCTTCTCCTCCTCCTCGGCGCCCTCGTCCTGGGCGAGCCGAGCGCTGCGCTCCCGGCTCCTGCCTCCTGCTCTTTGCTGCGGCGGCGGCTGCTGGCGCGCGCGCGCGGCAGGGACTCGCCGTCGGGGCGGCCGGGCGATGCTCTTGCAAGATGCCGGTCAAGCTCAAGAACCGCTACAACCTGGTGGACGATGCCGGAGACTCGCGGGTGCCGCTGCACAACGAGGAAGCCTTCCAGCACGGGATCCACTTCCAGGCCAAGGTGAGCCGGGGGTTTGTGGCAGGCGCCTTTGCGCGCCTTTACGCACGGGATCCCGCGCTGCCACCGCTGCTTCCTCCAGACCGGAGGTCCGGTCCCACCGCCCCACCCCGTCTGGCGACATCCCAGCCGGGTTCCCTCCAGTACCCGCAGCCGTGGGGCGCAGATTGTCACCTCTAAAGAAAGAGGTCTGCCCGTGCATGTGCAGAGTGCTTCTCAAGACGCGCTTTGATTCCTCGGCAAGCAGCTCTCCTCCTCCTCCTCCTCCGGCGTGTTTGACTAGGAAGCTCCCGTGATTTCCCCGGTCAAAGCCGTAACTCGGAGCGCTGAGGAAAAGGGGTTCCCAGAACATGTGCAGAGCTTTTGGCTCGCGTTGGGCAGCGAACCCCTTGCATGTTTACAGACGCCTACCGCCTTTGCTCCCAGTAGCAAGAGTGCTTCAGATTGTAGCCTTTGATCGAACACCTAAGAAGGCAGGAATCTCACAGGTGCAGCTTTCCCCCATCATTCCTGCATCCAGGGAGTGGGAATAATTCCTTGTTTAGGATTTCTGCCTGTCGTAGAAGTTGTTAAAGGTACAGAAGTCCTGTAAGAAGAGAAAGGCGACAACTCTTTCCTTCACCTTTTATTTGGTAGTGGAGAATGCAGCAATTTCATGTGCCTGCGAGGTGTGGGGGGGGCACCTGAGCCCCCTAGGCACACTGTCCACACCTGGGCATCCAAGCCCACTGAGCCTCTGACCATGTTTTAGCACCCAAGGCAGCCTGCAGGCCTTGTGCACTGGCCGGCATGTGTTAGACAAGTGCTGGGGCTCAAACCTACCTGAAAATGTGACCCCCTCCACAAGCTCAGGCTCCCTACTCCTAGCACTTAGGGAAGGGGGCTAGGTTCCCACCTAGGTGGCCATAGTCATAGCCCCTAAAATGGAGCCTCCATGTGCAGGGGCAGTGTGCCCTCTGGGAACATGGCTTGCAGGCTAACAACCTTCCTGGGGTCATCCAGCTGGCTGATTTGCGGACAGAGTGCTGGACTAGAAGGACCTTTGGTCTGATCCGGCAGATCTCTCCGTTGCCTTGTAGCTAAATAGAACCTCTGTGTGTAGCTGCAGTCTGCTTCTGAATGCTGGTAACTGGGAGCAGCAGCTGCAAGAGCGGGGGAGAGAGTACGCCCTTTATTCTCTGCTTGTGGAAATCCCTCAAAACGTGCAACTGCCCGTTGCTTAAATTGTGGTGCTGATCGAGATGGATGCTTGGCCCCATTGCAGGAAAGTTGCACCGCTGTACATGGTCCCAGCCCCTGTTCCTGAGCCAGACTGGAGAGCAGCAGTCCCAGGGGAAGGGGTGTGAGTGATTCCTCGCTTGTTGCATTCCTTGGGGGGGGGGGCTCCTTAGCACACAGGTAGCAAGAAGGTAGATTAGGATCTCCTGGGAGATATTTGGGTAACTTGGCAGCAGTAGGTGTTCTTATTACTAACTTCTGAATGCTTACCAGTTGCTGGAGGCCACAGGAAGGCAAGTGATGCTTTGGGGCTCAGATCCAGCTTGCCAGTCTGGGTGGCCACTGAGAGAAGAGCAGGCTTGTCTTATGTTCTTATATACTGTTTTAAAAGAGTTTCTTGGCGACTCTCTTTTATACATTCTTAGCTCTCTTTTTCTCTCTTTTGTATTTTGTCAATGAGTTGTTTTAATTTGTGTGAGCCACCTTGAGTCCCAGCCTGGGGGAAAAGCGGGATACAATAAATATAATTGCAATAATAGATTGACAGGGCTACCTGCCTCCCAGCTGTCTGACAATAGCATGGGGTGTGCCTTATACAAAATCGGGCCAACCACTGCCTATCTAGCTCAGCGTTGTCCACACTGACAGACAACAGTAGTGGTTTTTACAGTTTTGTCGATGGGAGACATTCCCACCCTAACCTGGAGAGGTAGTGGATTTAGCGTGGGACCTTCTGCACGCAGGACAGGTGCTCTACTACTGAGCCACTGTTAACCATGTGCTAAGGTACCGGTAGGTTGCGCTGTGGGTTAAACCACAGAGCCTAGGACTTGCCACTCAGAAGGTCGGCGGTTCGAATCCCCATGACGGGGTGAGCTCCCGTTACTCGGTCCTTGCTCCTGCCAACCTAGCAGTTCGAAAGCACATCAAAGTGCAAGTAGATAAATAGGTACCGCTCCGGCGGGAAGGTAAACAGTGTTTCCGTGCACTGCTCTGGTTCGCCAGAAGCAGCTTACGCATGCTGGCCACATGACCTGGAAGCTGTATGCCAGCTCCCTTGGCCAATAAAGCGAGATGAGCACCGCAACCCCAGAGTCGGTCACGACTGGACCTAATGGTCAGGGGTCCCTTTACCTTTAAGGTAGGTTGCCAGAAAAGGCTGCTTGGGCTGGTGGGGCATCAGGAGTTGGGGTTCATAGGTGTCGACTTGAGAGTGGTTTCTGGTGTGGTCCCAGGTCCCAGGCTATGCTCAGAGAGCTACTGTGCAATGACAGTTACTATTAGTAGTCCAGAATTCTCATAGTGACCAACCATATGCCCTGTGGGAAACCTACAAGCAAGATTAGAGGCAAGAACAGCCCTTTCCCCTCCTGTGGGTCCCAGAAACTGGGATTCAGAAGCCTTGCTGCAGAGCCGAGATGGCTAGCCCTCTCCTTCTCCATGAATCCGCGTAAGAGCATCAGCAAGTATAGCTGACCTGCAGGTCTTTCCAGCCAAATTTAAAAGGACTCCGGCCTTTATTCTTGTAGTGTTTGGAACTGGCTGTTCCCACACCCTGCAGTCAAAATTCGTTTATCCCAAAAGATCTGCGATGTCATTTACAGAGGGAAAAACAAAGTCAAGAGAGTCGGGCCAACCAATTTCTTTTTAATTGCATCCTAATCGGATGGAGCCAAGGAGGTTTATTCAGGGAGTGAAGGGGTGCAGATTCAAGAGGTCATAACAGTTGTATGATCTTGTTGCATATAAACTGGCTTATCCTGCTCAGTATGGTTTCATATTCAAAATTAATCTTCTCTGGTTGTCAGAGTTTAAATCTGTTGGGCATTTTCCCTGCAGGAATCCTTAGGAACCTGCTCTGGGGTGGTGGTGGGGAAAACTTCCTCACGCCAGGATCCAGTCTTCAGAAGTTGCCTTAATACTCAGTCAGACCCTTGATCCATCCAGCCCAGTATCTGACAAGCAACAGTTCTCCCTAGTCTCTACTTGGAGATTCCAAGGAATGAGTCTGGGAACTTTTGCTTGCAAATCTGGTCCTTGTGCCATTGAGGCCTCAGCCCCATCTCCTCCTTGTCTGAATTGAGACTGGTGTGATGGTTGTGTGCTGCCACATGTGTCCTATGAATAGCTCTGTGGGTCTTGAAATCTGGGGGAAGAATATGCAGGCTGTGTTGCCGACGCAGAATTCTTCATCAAGCAGAGCAGAAGGGGAACTGGTTCTTTTTAAGCCTAGAGAATGAAGGTTTCCATGGCAAAATTTAAGAAGTGTAATGTGAATATTTGCATTTGAAGTGGCATTTAAGTGATTCCAGCATTTAGGTCCCAGCTTTATAGAGGACTGAAAACAAAGTCTAATATTCCTTGGAGCCTCTAATCATGTTCTTGTCAGCCTGGGCAGCCAGTTGCTGATACCAGCTTGGTATCAAAATCCCATTTGCGTCTGAAAATAATGCAAGCTTCCAAGCTATACAGAAACCTTCACATGGCAGAATGGCAGTGGTATTTTTTGCCAGCTGTTTATTGCTACAACTGTGCTCAGCAGATGGGCAAGAAAACCTCAGTTCTGCCCTGCAAATAGTTCTGTGTCACTCTGAAGGGACACGTGGAATTTGATTTGACCGTTTGACCTGTATTTAGCCTGTCTCCCAGTGTAGGTGGTGCAGAGAGAACCCAAATCAGGATGTGATTATCTTGTGCAAAAGTAATTTGTAAATGCTTGCCAGTTGTGCAGGGATGAGCTCCAAGAGAGTCTTGCGATGTTGACCTCTCTTATGGGCCCAACCTTGCATTAAAGGCGCTCTAAGTGACAGCAGGATGGTGGGAGGGGCTGTGTGAAGACTGACCTTCCGAGACAATAATGGGTGTTTTGGAGGGCAGGAGTGGGGGCTGGGGGAGAGAGATGCTTTAGATGCCGGACACTGTCATCTGTCCCCTCCCCCCTTCTCAAGCTGTGCCACTGCTTTCTTCCTTTTTAAAATAGCCAGCTCCCCTCCCTGGCTGGGAATATTCCCTCTCTGTCATTGTTCCCAAAACCACAATAAATCCTAAGATTGCAGTCCTAGAACCCAGTTGCTAGATAGTTTTAAGCCGTGTGGGATTGAGCCAAGCTAGTTTCTGAGCAAAACCATGCCGAATATGTAACCCAGAGAGTGGTGTTTTCTGAAAGAGTTTGAGCCCAGAAGCACATTAGCACTTTTAGAAAATATCTGAAAAAATGGGAAAGGTGCAAAGGGACATCTTGTTGATTTCAGAGGGAGGGCGGGCTTTTAAAATGGTAATAGTAAGAATATTATTATGTGTGGTTTATCAGTCTGTTATTAACAACGGTGCTCATGCTTTTAAAGGAATGCAGATGTTTATCTTTGGATTTCCTTATATCTTGCAAGCTTCCTCAAGCCTGGAATTAACTATTAGAGTGCCTTGGTATTTAATAAAGATTCCCCGAACAGAACTTCTGGTGAAGCACAAGAATAGGGTAAAGAAAGCCAAGGTCATCAGTTCTTCATAGGAGAGGGAGATTATAGTCTTGGGAAAACATTGGTCCCTCTCATTGCTTGAGTAGTGATATTCTGATGGACAACCGTGAGAATGATCAGCACCTGAGAGGGGGGGAACAGTGATTTCAGTACATCAGTTTCCCCCTTATTATTCGGGGTTATTGGCTTTTGTTGTTATTACAGTGGTACCTCAGGTTAAGTACTTAATTCCAGAGGTCCGTTCTTAACCTGAAACTGTTCTTAACCTGAAGCACCACTTTAGCTAATGGGGCCTATTGCTGACGCTGCGCTGCCGGAGCCCAATTTCTGTTCTCATCCTGAAGCAAAGTTCTTAACCTGAAGCACTATTTCTGGGTTAGCAGAGTCTGTAACCTGAAGCATATGTAACCTGAAGCGTATGTAACCTGAGGTGCCACTGTATTATGTTATGTATTTTGTGTTTTTATTTTGTAATTTATGCTGCAAACGTCCCTGTGATCTTCAGATGAAGGGTGGTATGAAAAATTAATAAATATAAAATAATAATAATAATAGTCATAAATTAATTAATGAAGAAAAAAAAGAAGCAGACCCTCATTGCTGCAGATTGCAGTCTTCTAGGGGACAGAGCCCTGTGCTTGATTTGCTTTGTGGTTTGACATTCTTACACATCAGGCAGAGAGCACTGGCTGTTCATCATTTTTATGAAGGAAATACGTTTCACAGTTTCGTGGGGTTGGGGGTGGCACAGCTCTGCTTTGGACTGCAGACCCTAAAGTGCCAAAGGTGTCTAGGAGTCTGGTCTCTGTGAAATAAGACGGATTGCAGAGTGCCACAAAGACCCCTGAGCCCCAATAGAGCTGGAAAGGGGAACAGGGCCTGGAAGCACCTGGGGGTCCTGATCCTGCCTACCTCGCAAGGCTGTTGTGAGGTTAAAATGAGGAAGTGGGAAGCCATATACGCTACCTTGAGCTCCTTGGAAAAAAGGAGGGCTATAAATGCAACAACACAGGTGAAACTCAAAATATTAGAATATGGTGGAAAAGTTCGTTTATTTCACTAATTCAGCTTGAAACGTGAAACTAATACAGTGGTACCTCAAGTTATGTACTTAATTCGTTGTGGAGGTCTGTTCTTAACCTGAAACTGTTCTTAACCTGAGGTACCACTTTAGCTAATGGGGCTTACAACCGCGGCGGCACAATTTCTGTTCTCATCCTGAATCAAAGTTCTTAACCCAAGGTACTATTTCTGGGTAACCTGAAGCATCTGTAACCTGAAGCGTCTGTAACCTGAAGCGTCTGTAACCCGAGGTACCACTGTATATGAGATTGACTCGTGACATGCAAAGCAAGATATGTCAAGCCCTGATTTGTTATCATTGCGATGATCATGGCGTACAGCTGATGAAAACTCCAAATTAACAATCTCAGAAAATTAGAATATTCAAGGAAATCAGCAAAACAAGGATTACAAATAGAGCAAGATTGGACCTCTGAGAAGTAGAAGCACTTCTCGCTTTGCATGTCATGAGTCGATCTCATATATTAGTTTCGCCTTTTAAGTTGAATTACTGAAATAAAGGAACGTTTCCACGATATTCTAAATTTTTGAGTTTCACCTGTAAATAACGTTCCCTCCTGCAGCATAAACAGGAGAACAGGTTTGGCAGAGGTTCCCTTCTTGATCTTCTGGATAAGCTGCAGCAACTCTTTCAGCTCCAGCTCCCTTCAGCACCAGCCAGTGTGGTAGTGGCTGGCTAGGAATGGTGGGAATTGGAGTCCACCAACATCCAGAGAAGAAGAGGAAGAATAAGAGTTTGGATTTGATATCCTGCTTTATCACTACCCTAAGGAGTCTCAAAGCGGCTAACATTCTCCTTTCCCTTCCTCCCCCACAACAAACACTCTGTGAGGTGAGTGGGGCCAAGAGACTTCAGAGAAGTGTGACTGGCTCAAAGTCACCCAGCAGCTGCATGTGGAGGAGCGAGGAAGCGAACCCTGTTCACCAGATTACGAGTCCACCGCTCTTAACCACTACACCACAGAGGGCACTGTATTGCTTCTGTACCTGGCCTGCAGGTGGCCAGTAAAGCAAAAACCGGTGCCCTGGGATTATGTGTTTTGCTCCTGGCATATGTCCAGTTGCAATCATGAGGAGAATTCTGGGCACCAGGTTGGCGGCTGCAGTTTAAAGACCTACCTTGGTCCATAGTTAATTCCATTTCCACTGTGTGTGTTTCTCCTCCTTGCATACTGGGACAAGTGAATTGTTGCAAGAGCAAGATACAGTCAAGCAATACAGTAGCTAAGATCATGTTGTTGTTGTTGTTTAGTTGTGCCCGACTCTTCGTGACCGCATGGACCAGAGCACACCAGGCCCTCCTGTCTTCCACAGCCTCCTGCAGTTTGGTCAAACTCATGCTGGTAGCTTCGAAAACACCGTCCAACCATCTCGTTCTCTGTCGTCCCCTTCTCCTTGTGTCCTCCATCTTTCCCAACATCAAGGTCTTCTCCAAGGAGTCCTCTCTTCTCCTGAGGTGGCCAAAGTCTTGGAGCCTCAGCTTCAGGGTCTGTCCTTCCAGTGAGCACTCAGGGTTGATTTTTTTCAGAATGGATCGGTTGGATCTTCTTGCAGTCCATGGGACTCTCAAGAGTCTCCTCCAGCACCAGAATTCAAAAGCACCAATTCTTCGGCGATCAGCCTTCTTTATGGTCCAGCTCTCTCTTCCATACATCACTACTGGGAAAACCATAGCTTTAACTATACGGACCTTTGTTGGCAAGTTGATGTCTCTACTTTTTAAGATGCTGTCTAGGTTTGTCATTGCTTTTCTCCCAAGGAGAAGGCGTCTTTTAATTTCATGGCTGCTGTCACCATCTGCAGTGATCATGGAGCCCAAGAAAGTAAAACCTCTCACTGCCTCCATTTATTCCCCTTCTATTTGCCAGGAGGTGATGGGACCAGTGGCCATGATCTTAGTTTTTTTGAGATCATAGAGTCGTAGAATTCTTGTGTGGGAAGCAACCCAGGGGATCCTCTAGTCTAATCCCTTGGCCAATAGACATTCTGTTGTGGCGAATGCAACCTGGATTTAAGGTGCCATTTGGCACCTAGCTTATATATCTGAATTTATAACACTAATGCCAGCCTCCCCCTTCTTGGCACTTTCTTGAAATCTGAGTGTTCCTATGTGCTCCATCCACTGTTTGCTGGTGTGCCCATGGCAGCCTTTGCCAAGCTGGTGCCCACTAGATGTCTTGGACTCCAGCTCTCATCAGCCCCCAGGTGGGCTTGATGATACATTGACCCCAAATGGCTTTGAGGTCCCCCTCCCCCCAAAATTATTTGGAACTGATTGTAAAAATCAAACAAACCAATGGTGACCTCAGAACGGTTTACAGAAAGAGTGAAACAACGGAATTATCAGTAAAGACACGTGAAACAGCTATTTGAAACATTCAGATCTTAATTTAAGTAAGTGGTTGAAAAATACTTGGAGTCCTGCAGTGATTTCATGCTCTTTATTGCAGCTTGTAAAACAGTGACTGAATTGCCCCCCAAACCTCAGGCTTTTATATACAATATTTACACAATGAGTCCCGCCTGATTGGCTGATTCTGCTTCCCTCCTGGAGCCTGATTAGTCTTCTCCTGCAGGCCAATCAGTTGTTGCATTCTACGATCCTACCAGCCTAATAGGCTGATTAACTTCCTCCTGGAGCCTGATTGGTCTTCTCCTGCAAGCCAATCCGTTGTTGCATTCTGGGATCCTACCTGCCTATTGTTCTAGGGATCCAAGCTTAGTACATAACAGTGATGAAACTAAAAACCAGATTAAAAGACTTGCCAATGTTCCACATAGCTGGGTAGGCTTAGCAGGTACCACAACCAGCAAGTTGTGCCTTCCTGGTGTCAAGAGGCAGGGAGTTCCAGAGTATGGGCAACACTGCACTAAAAGATCAATTCCGTACAAATTTGGAGCGGGTATTATGTGGCACCCGTAATAATAATTCCAGTTCTGCAGATCGAAGCGGCCAACTGGGCAATCTTCTGCAGCCGAGTGCTATATGAATTTTATGAAATAAATAAATAAATGGCTTCCCTTCTGGCGCTCAGGTATAAGCAGGATTAGAATCCCCATTTCACCTCTAAGCCCCCCCCCCCCATCCAAGCTCCTTTCCACCACCCTTGTGGCTTAAAGAAGGTTGAGCAACTAATCTCCAGTTGAGCAACGTTGGAGTTGGCACACTCAGTTGCAAGCTTGATGGGTATCACTCGGGTCCAAGTCCGACGGAGTGTGTGTGTGTGTGTGAGAGAGAGAGAGAGAGAGAGAGAGAGAAATGGGCAACAGAAATCCTGCCACTGGCGTGCAAATTTTTGTACAGGCCTAGCCTGGTTCTCAGTGTCTTCACCTTGCCCTGCCGTGACAGAGCCTCATTAAAACGAGCAATTTGCAAATCAGCAGTCGTGCAGTTATTTCCTCCGGCGGGTACCAATTCCAGGCTGGCTGAGTTTGGCAAGAGGTGGGATTCTGTCGGCTTGGCTTATCTTGCGAGGAGCAGCATAATGCCAGGAAATGGAGGGTGAGAAAATGGAGGCCAAGAACTTTGTTTTTGCAACTCATTTCCACCGCAGGGTCAAGGGTGTTATGACATCCCCAGGATAGGCACACATCAGCTGATATGGAACACCCGTACGGTTACTCAACAGACCAGAGGGCTGCAATCCAGCTGTTGCAGTGCAAACACAGAGCTCTGTCCCAGCCAGAGTGCTTGCGAATTTTAATGCCAGGCACCCAATCTGTGCATACTTGTGTAGGCTTAGGCCCCAGGCTTTCTGAAGAACCGTATCTTCCCATGTGAACCTGTCCAGATTCTGAGATCTTCAGGGGAAACCCTTTTCACAGTCCCACAGCCTTGGTGAGGACACAGGAGAGGGTCTGCTCAGTGGTGGCTACTCCCAGACTCTGGTACTCCCTCCCTAGAGAGGCAAGCCTGGCTCGCTCCTTGTCTTTTTGCCAGCAGCTGAATGCTGTTTAATTCCCACATGCCTTTGAGAACTGACTTTTTGAAAAAGGAAAAGGCTTTGAAATTACGCTGTGCTTCTTTTTTAAACTGTATTTTAATACATTGGTTTTTAATATTCCTTGAATTCTATTACAGTCGTACCTTGGAAGTCGAACGGAACCAGTTCCGGAAGTCTGTTTGACTTCCAAAATGTTCGAAAACCAAAGCACGGCTTCTGATTGGCTGCAGGAAGCTCCCGCAGCCAATCAGAAGCCCCGTCGGACACTCAGCTTCCAAAAATAGTTCGCAACCAGAACAGTCACTTCCAGGATTGTGACGTTCGGGAGCCAAAAGGTTCAGGAACTAAGCTATTCGACTTCCAAGGTCCGACTGTGTAGTATTGTTGTTGTTTAGTCGTTTAGTCGTGTCTGACTCTTTGTGACCTCCTGGACCAGAGCATGCCAGGCACTCCTGTCTTCCACTGCCTCCCGCAGTTTAGTCAAACTCATGCTGGTAGCTTCGAGAACACTGTCCCACGATCTCGTCCTCTGTCGTCCCCTTCTCCTTGTGCCCTCAATCTTTCCCAACATCAGGGTCTTTTCCAGGGAGTCTTCTCTTCTCATGAGGTGGCCAAGTATTGGAGCCTCAGCTTCAGGATCTGTCCTTCCAGTGAGCACTCAGGGCTGATTTCCTTAAGAATGGATAGGTTTGATCTTCTTGCAGTCCATGGGACTCTCAAGAGTCTCCTCCAGCACCATAGTATTTAGTTATTGTATTTATGTTTTTAGTCTGTGTCTGGGGTGTTAGGGGAGGGGCAGTACCTCTGGTGGGGGCCATGTTGTGCTCCTTCTCAGGTAGTTCATCCCCCTTTGGTCCCCACCCTGCTCTCAGCTCTCACCTGTGGCTTCTAGAAGCTGCCAGCATGTGACAACAGCCACAGTCCTGAGAACGGCTTCAAGTGGCTGTCTGCATCAGGTGAGGGTAGCCAATGGGTCACAAAACCTCAGTGAGTTTGGGACTCTGTGTGCGAAGACAGGCTCCGAAGGATTGAGCAGACCTCATACCTACGGGACCACCCCTCCTGGTATGTCCCGCGGAGGACATACGGTCTGCAAACAAAAACATCTTGGAGGTCCCAGGCCACAGGGAAGTTAGGCTGGCCTCAACCAGAGCCAGGGCTTTTTCGGCTGTGGCCCCCATCTGGTGGAATGCTGTGTCACAAGAGACTAGGGCCCTGCGGGACTTGACATTTTTCCGCAGGGCCTGCAAGACAGAGCTGTTCCACCAGGCCTTTGGCCAAGGCACAGTCTGAACCCCTCCTTTGGTAATCCTCACAGAACTCTAGCCCAATGGTTGCCATTAATTTGATTCTGAATTGATTTTAGAATGAATTGATTTTAGAATGTATTTCAATTAATTGATTGTGATTTTATGTAAATTGTGTTACTTTTACTGCTGTTAGCCGCTCTGAGCCCGGCTTCGGCTGGGGAGGGCGGGATATAAATAAAAAATTATTATTATTATTATTATTATTATTATTATTATTATTATTATCATTATTAAGAGTGGGTCCAACAGTTAAGAAGGTGGTATCTGCACATGCTGTAGAGGGAAGTGAGGGGCAGGTGGAGCCAATCCACCTGGGAAGGTAGCCCACCTGGGAGAAGGAAAGCTCTGGTCCCAAACCTTGTTGGATATCTTCAAGAAAAGAAAAAACTCAGGAGCAAATCTTACACAAATCCAGAGTGGAGTCCCTAAGGCTGTTGGATGGCACCTTGTACGCCACCTTCCATCCAACTCCTGCAACCTAGCGGGTGTCAAACGTATTTCTCTCTTTTGGAAAGAGGGGTCTTGGTCAGCCCAGGACCTCCAGACACACTGCCCAGGATTGTGCCCCGGGGAGCTCACTTTGGTGCTGCTAACACAGTGGTTGGACTTCACCTCCAAAGGGGCACTCCATTGTCTCTCGAGAGACAATGCCTTTGTATTTTATTTGTGCTGCTTTGATTCGCGCAAGCTGCCTTGGGTCCCAGTCTCTGAAAAAGATGGGCTATAATAATAATAATACAGTGGTAACTCGGGTTACAGACGCTTCAGGTTACAAGTGCTTCAAGTTTCAGACTCCGCTAACCCTCATAATAGTACCTCAGGTTAAGAACTTTGCTTCAGGATGAGAACAGAAATTGTGCAGCGGCAGCGGGAGGCCCTGTTAGCTAAAGTGGTGCTTCAGGTTAGGAATAGTTTCAGGTTAAGAATGGACCTCCGGAATGAATTAAGTACTTAACCCGAGGTACCACAGTAGTAGTAGTAAGAAATAAGTGTGTGAATGCTCAGAGCCCTTGCAGATACCGATGCGAATGGGGCAGATGTGCAGAGCATCAAGCTTTGGAACAGGGGCAAATTGTTCCAAAAGTCTTTAACGAATCACTCCTGGCTTTGCTCTCTCCCTTCAGTACATTGGCAGTCTGGACGTGCCAAGACCCAACAGCCGCGTGGAGATAGTGGCCGCGATGAGGAGGATCCGGGTGAGTCATTGCATGCGTCTTCCTTCCTTCCTTCCTTCCTTCCTTCCTTCCTTCCTTCCTTCCTTCCTTCCTTCCTTCCTTCCTTCCTTCCCCTCCCCAACCTGCAGATATCTTCTGCTTACTTTGAGCCGCTCAGTGATGCAATCAGAAAAACGTTCTCCTCCCCCTGTGCCTTGTTCTCCGCCACCTCCAAAAGAAAAAAGCACTCTGCCCTTGCCTTCCTTTCCCCAGGAAGCATTCAACCAGAAGGCTGGCTGGACTCCACTTCACATACGCCCCCGCCACCCCCACAAATGGCTGAGCCCATGGATGAGCTGCATTTCCTCCTGGAACAGAAGCCCAGATTCTCTCAAGTGGCTAAGATGGCCTTCTGGGAATGAATGACTGCAGCTTAGGAGCTGACTTCTGGAGAGTCTGTGGGGGGCGCACGTGGCAGTGCTAGACCAGGTGGTGCCTCTGTCCACTTCTGGCTCTGCGGTCAGTTTGCATTTCTCTCTCTTTCTCCTCTCCCACGGCCCCCTGCCCGCCCACCCCTGCTACTTTGCCTGACTTGAGGCAAGACTGACTCTTTCTTGTCAGTTCTGAGAAGGAGAGCGAGGCCAAAGTGTCTCTTTTCATAGACTCGTAGAACTGTAGAGCTGGAAGGGATCTCCAAGGGTCCTCTATTCCAGCCCCCTGCAGGGCAGGATCACAGCGCAAAAATCCCTGGAAGGTGGCCCTTCAACCTCTGTTTCAAAACCTCCAGCAGAGTCATGTCCACCACTGTCTATAGCTAAGGTGCTCTGGAACTAGCATGGTAACGTGTGTTGAATTTTTCAGCTTCCAAAAATGGGAGCTGCTAAAAAAAGTTGTGACATGACTTGGGAATTCAAAACATATTGTACAGTCATACCTCATGTTACGTCCCTTCAGGTTATGTCCCTGGGCGACCCGGAAGTACCAGAAAGGGTTACTTCCGGGTTTCGCTGCTCACGCATGTGCAGACATGCAAAATGATGTCACGCGCATGCACAGAAGCAGTGAATTGCAACCAGCGCGTGCGCAGGCACGCTGCTGCGAGTTGCGCTCTTTTCATGTTGCGAACGGGCCTCCGGAACGGCTCCTGTTTGCAGCCAGAGGTACCACTATATATTAAGAAGTTAGCATAATTTAGTTTTGCTTGATGAGTTAACAAAATTTTAAAAAACTGACTTTCTATTGTTTTTGTGGAATTTCTGGGTGTGCAGAACCAGGTGCTTCTGGGGCAGTTCTACAGAAACAGGAGTGGGCCAAGTTTTCTTGGGGGACACAGAAGAGGTGCGCAGCAGAAGCTGCCATATGCAGCCGTGCCCCTTGCCACAAATTCCTATTTTCAAAACAGGGAGGTGGTGGTGATTTAGATCCTTGGGTTTTACTGGGACCCTCGGCTCCCAGTAGTATTGCATCAGCACCTGGAGGACTGCAGGTCCCCCCCCTTGCAACCAGTCCAGCTGCCCCCCCCCCAGGGCCTTGGGTTTTTGCACCTGCTTCCACCCGTGAAGCTCCACATCCAGTCTCCAACTTGGGAGGCTGTTAGGGAAAGCCTTGGCCGAGCTCGGAGGGTGGACCAGTGATGCTTTGAGGTGGCCCAAGACCATCTCACCCCTCTGTTCACTGCACCAGGGAGTGCCCCTGCCAGCTCAGGGGTTGGGCACTTGGCTTGGCATACCAGGGGCACCAGGATCAACCTTGGGCTCCCCCTTCCCTAAGGGTTGCAAAGCTGGGAGGGGCCCTTGGCTGGCTGCTTCCAGTCAGAGGAGATAGCACTGAGGGCTGGGTGGATGTGTGGATCTGGCACATAACAGGTCCCTCTGCCCATACCCACCCACCCAGGGTCTCTGGGTGTTTTGCGGCGGGTCCTAGGAAAAACACAAGTGCGGGCACAAGCCCTCACCCACCACCACCATTGCAATTCACACCAAAATCCTTTTGCTTTCTCTGCTTCCACCCCGCTGTGCCAGCCAAAGGCTCTCCAATCCTGTTTTCCAACAGCTGCCTGCGCTCAGGTACCTTGCAGGGGTTCTCCCTTAGGCTGCCCCCCTCCCTGTCGTCCTGTGGGCTCTGTAGGCTGGCATCCGCTAATCCCCTAATCAGCTGTGCTGAGTGGCTTTATGAAGCATCCTCCTTGTGTTCTGGGCCAGCTATTCCGCCCTCCCCCCCTTCCCCCTCCCCTTTTATAAAAAGGCTTCCGAGATTTAATAAGGAGGAAGGCATTCCTTGTGTTCACATTTCCCAGCTGGGGCTTGGCGTGGGCGCCTTGCTTGTGACAGTTAATTGGCAGTTAGAAAGGGGCTGGGGGTGGGGAGGCCAGCCAGCGGCGTCAGTGGAGGAAAGGAGGACGGGACCTGTGTGCTCCCAAGCAAAGCAAGGTCTACGTGACAAATCCTAAAGCAGTTCCAGGCATGCCAAAGGTCTATAAAATTGTGTGTGGCGTGGAGAAGGTGGAAAGAGGAAATGGCAACTCCCTTTCTCCGTCCGTCAGAACTTGGCACCCAGGGAAGCTAAATGATTAATAATAATAATAATAATAATAATAATAATAATAATAATAATAATAATAAATAATAATATTTTTTTATTTATACCCAGCCCTTCCCGGTTCAACAACTGGGCTCAGGGCGGCTAACAACAAATTTAAAACACTTAATTATAAAAGCAGCATAAAATACAGTATAAAAACATGAATAACAATAAAATTCAAAAATCAATTAGATGATCCCCAGGGCTAGCTGGCTGAATTGGTGCTACTTGGGCCAGCGAGGAGGCCAGGGGAGAATTAGCCTCGGGGTATCAGAGAGGTGATCTTCATAAAAGGGGAGGGGGAGGGAAGAGAAGGGAAATAATGATGGAAGATTCAGCTTCCAGCATAAAAGGGAGTTCTTCTCTGTACAATGCATAGTTAACCTGTGGAACTCCCGCCCACAGGAGGCACATTCATAGAGGAGAAGGCTGTCCATGGCTCCCAGCCATGATGTCCACAGTGGGAGACAGCAATGTTCAGGCCCAGGTAGAAGTAGGAGAGGAGCTTGAGTAGACTTGCCCTGCGTCTCAGAGGACTAAGCTGGCCAGGGCTCCCCGCCAGGAACATGCCAGACATACACTGTCATGCCAAGACTGCCCCATGCCTCCCAGCTGACTTGGGGACTCTTGCCCTGGGCCTCAGACAAGCTCTGCACAGGCCTGGCTATGCTTCTGAAACCACAGAAAGGGAGAAGGCTCCATGCTTGGGTTCTGTTTGCAAGTTTCATCCTGGCACCGAGAGGCTGGCCTAGATGGGCCATGGGCCTGATCCAGCAGTGTCCTCTTATGCTCAGCGCCAGGCTCCTGATCAAGACACCTGGAGGGATGGGAGTTGTAGTTTTCTGAAGGGGGTGCGGGTGCTTGCAAGGAGGGTGGGAAACTCTAGAGAAAGTTTTCCGAATCCTGTGCTAAACTGCAGTCTCCAGAGTCCTTGTGCGGAAGTCTGCAATAAGAGCTGAGCATTTTAGGAACCTTCGCCAGCCAAATATGAAATGTCATAGGATCGGACTGACATTTTTAAAACGGTTTGCAAATGGGATAAAACAATGAAAATATCACTGAGAAGAATTGACAACAATAATTTAAGACCTTTGGGAAGTTAAAATAATGATGGACTAAAAGCAGATTAAAGCTCACACCAACTTTCTAAACTTCTGGGTTGGCATGTCTAAAGAAAAATGATTTTAGCAGGCACCAAAAGGAGTATAGTAAAGGTTCCTGACATCAGGTAGAGAGTTTCAAAATTACAGGTGCTGCCACCCTATGAGATCGAGATCCCACAAATGCCGGATGGCCAGTTCCACAGATCGAAGCAGGCAAGTGGGCATATATGGGGCAATTGACAACAAACAAAGGCAAAATATTTGCACACTGACTCTCGGCAGTTTTAAGGCCTCTCTTTCTTACAAAGGTGCTGGATGCGAGATTTGGCTTCAGTGTTTCAGGGCAGGATGCTTTACTTTGAAGCCATGCTGGTAAAGTTTTCCATAGCACAGGTGTCCCCCTTGCCTCCTACCTGCTGCTCAGGGTGGGTGGGGAACCCAAAATGAGTGGTGGGAGCCCTCTGTTCTTTTGAGAGCTCCTGGATCCGCCCAGAGACACAGCCATGCCCCCCCCCCCCCGCCTCAGGCTGGTTTCTTGGCAAGAGGTGTTCTTTAACAAACAGAGAGAAAGCTCAGCCCTTGGAGCAGAATGTAAATTTGGTGCTTGCTGTGTTGGCTTGACATTAAGGCTAAGCTAAGCCTGCATTTAAATGTGTGGGGGGTTTTCTGCGTTAAAAATTGCCAGCCTTTCTCCTGGATTATTAGTAGCCTCCTGGAGCCACAGACTTTTTCTGCGACTGACTGAGCTGTAGCTAATCCTCCCTCCTCCCCTGCCAATTCCCCCAGCTTTGACAGTGACAGCGGATGTCATTACTCTTGCCGCTTGAATATTAAGTGGGGCGGCAATTGGTGCGCTCCTTGGCAGGAGCATCCTGGCCCCCCATTACATTCTGGTTCTTTGTAGCCCATGCTTGCTTTCAGAGCCTGGGGATGGTTTAGGAAAGGGCCTCACCCTGAGACCAGCTGCTGGTCCATCTCGTCCAATGTTGTCCATAATTGGTGCGAAGGAAGCTGCAGATCTCCAGGCGTAGCTGGACTACAACTCCCAACCTCCCTGGTTGTTGGCTGCACTTGCTGGGGCTGATGGAAGTTGCCGTCCAGTAACATCTGGAGGACCAAGGGTTAACCACTCCTCCCCTCGGGTCTGGTCTCCCCTCGGGTCTGGTAGCCTCTGCCTTCCAGGGCCCTAGGCCAGGGACATTCCCAAGCCCTACCTAGAGATTAGTTTTATTTTAAGGGAGGCTATTTGTTTTGTTTTGTTATGTATTTTGCATTCTCACTCTACAGTGGTACCTTGGGTTAAGTACTTAATTTGTTCCGGAGGTCTGTTCTTAACCTGAAACTGTTCTTAACCTGAAGCACCACCTTAGCTAATGGGGCCTCCCGATGCCGCCGCGCTGCCGGAGCACGATTTCTGTTCTTAACCTGAAGCACTATTTCTGGGTTAGCGGAGTGTGAAACCTGAAGCGTATGTAACCTGAAGCGTATGTAACCCGAGGTACCACTGTATATGCTTATGTTGTAAACAACCCTGTGATCTTCAGATGAAGGGCTTTATACAAATTTAATTAATGATGGTGATTATGATGATGATGATAATAAATATCTAACCTTTATCTCCCAGGATCTCAAAGTGGAGTACATGGTTCTTCTCCCCTCTCCTCACTGAATCCCCACAACAGCAACCCTCAAGGTAGGTTAGGCTGAGTGGCGCAAGGTCAGCCCACGAGGGCTTTGTGGCTGAGTGGGGATTTGAACCCTGGACTCTCCCGGGTGCTTATCTGATGCTGCAACCACTACACCACGCTGGTGCTCTGCTACTGGGGATTGAACTTGCAACCTTCTGCATGCAAAGTGGATGATCTAGCATTGAGATACTGCTCTTCTTATGCCGCTCACAGTGTTAAATGGAACAGGTTGCACTCCATGGCAAGATAATTCGTTCAGGCTTTGCCTCTGGAGGTGTCAGAGCAAGGCCAAAGCAAGCTCAGAGTGCCTTGCTAGGACCTGGGAGGCCAGGGTTCAAATTCTCATCTCATCTATCAGGCTATTGCCTCTCAGCATGACCTACCTCGCAGGGATGTTGTGAGAGGCTAACATGGGAAGAGGGAGAGCCAGGCATGCCATCCTGGAGGAAAAGGTGAGATAGACATGTGAAATATAAATCTATTAACCCACTGAGAACCCCGGTTAATACATAGGAAGCAGAGAGGCAAGCTGGCACTGAAACCATAAGTCACATTTTCAGAATAAGTAAATAAACCAAACAGAGTTGAAAGTCAGAAGGCAGCGGAGCCAACTTTGCAGCCGTATTCCTACCAGCAATCCATCGGTCAGGAGCCTTCCTTTAAAAAGAGAGGATTTAACCTGGCACCTGAATGCTACAATTGAAGACACTTATTTGGGGGTGCCACCAGCGAAAAGGCCCTACCCCTTGGCATGTGTGTTTGGGGGTGGGAAGTTCCTGAAGAACTGCATCAGAAGAAGGTTTTTAAGGCCACCTATAGGGCTGCCATTTCCCTGCCTGTTTTATCCTTTGCAAACAACCCTCCGAGGTAGGCATGTCTGAGAGAGAGGCCTCCAGTTCTTTCAGCCTGGCATGTAATTGCAGCACCGGTGGTGAGGAACATCTGTGGCACTCCAGATGTTGTCAGGATCCCAGCACCCATCAGCCCCGGCCACATGGAGGCCTAAGCCCCACAACCGCTTCACTACACCTCCCTGACTCTCAGTGTGGGCTAATTGAGGTTGGGAGGTTGACGGATCAAGCCTCTGCCTTTTAGCTGATGGAAACATTAACCAATTGATTGAGTCAAAGTTAAATGAGGTCAGTACAAAACCTCAGCAAAGTTTCCTTGTTCAGGCCCATTGAGGACAGGCAGAGAGGTGAAAATGAAAAGACAGGCCTGTCTAGACCAAGCAAAGTGCCGTATTTTTCGCTCCATAAGATGCACTTAGTTTTTAGAGGAGGAAAACAAGAAAAAAATATTCTGAACGAAACATTGGATGTATGATTTTTGTGGTTCATGCTGTGGCCACAGACATGATATGTGATTTGACGGTGAGTTTGGGCTAGCCTAATGCAAAAAGCCTGAGGATCCAGGTGGCTTTGTAACCACGTTTTTGCACCATTGTGGCCTCATGAAACAGTGGAAGCATTATTTTTTTTTGGTGCAGGCTGTAGCCATGGACATGCTATGTGATCTGATGGTGAATTTGGGATGACCCAATGTAAAAATCCTGAGGATCCATGGGCTTTTACCTCCCTGCTCCCAGGCAGCCTCCTTTATTTCTAGCGTCCCTCATCTCGCTCCTGATTGCTTGCCCATCAGCGGCTTTGTTTCAACACCCCCTTCCCTCTTTCAAAAGAAAAAAAAAAGCATGATCTGCTTTTCGCCCCTGGGCAATTTGGCTCCAGGGACCACGCATTCGCTCCATAAGATGCACAGACATTTCCCTTTACTTTTTAGGAAGAAAAAAGTGTGTCTTGTGGAGCGAAAAATACGGTAATAGCACTGCTGTATTCTGCCTTGGTCAGGCCACAACTGGAGTCCTGTGTCCGGTTCTGGGCGCCACAATTTAAGAAGGATGTTGACAAGCTGGAAGGTGTGTAGAGGAGAACAACCAGGATGATCAAGGGTCTGGAAACCAAGCCTTATGTGGAGTGGTTGAGGGAGTTGGGTCTGTTTAGCTTGGAAAAGAGGAGACTGAGAAGCGATGTGGTAGCCACCTTCAAATAAAGGCAATTACCAATTTAGACATGTCTGACTGATATGCGATTGCACAAACACACACATGCAGCGCTAAACCTGGAAGCGACCTGAAAATGTCACCAAAATGCCACTAGAAGGTTGGGGCAGTGTGGAACGGAATGTTTAACATGAGCCCCACTGGGGTCCAGAATGTAACCCAAAGAAAGACTGCCTGGACCTGGAGGGCTGTCACATGGAAGATGGAACAAGCTTGTTTTCTCTTGCTGTGGAGGGTAGGACTCGAACCAATAGCTTCAAGTGACAAGGAGTTTCTGACTCAACATCAGGAAAAACTTTCTGACAGTAGGGGCCGTGTAACAGTGGAACGGTCTCCCTCGGGAGATGGTGGACTCTCCTTCCTTGGAGGTTTTTAAGCAGAGGTTGGATGGCCATCATGGATGCTTTTGCTTGTGATTCCTGCATTTCAGAGGGTTGGACTAGATGACCCCTGGGGTCCCTTCCAGTTCCACAGCTCTGTGATTTGACACTTTTTGGGGTCCTAGGGACTTAGTGATGTAACCCTGAATGCGTCCCTGCTCAGTAACTCCTTTGGAGAAGGATGTGCTTCTGTAGCAAACAAAGGTCCCGCTCAGCTAAGCCCAGCAATTTTGGTTACCATTGGAGCCGCCCACCCCCCCTTGTCTTTTGTCTTCTGGGTGACATTCCCGGGGTGGTGGGGCTCCTGGTGCTGTTGGTTGCCCACCCTGTAGGGATATCCTGACAAGTTGCAGTCCTGAAGATGAGGTTGAAAGCTCTGAAAGTCATGGATTCAGTACAGGCAGTGGGCCAAACTGATCCTCCAGGAGCAGCTATGAGCCGCAGATCTCAGCCACGGGAAACTGGCTATGGAGCACACACAAAGCAAGTTCCTAGCCCTCTTAGGTGAGAATAAGCATTTTATAGGGAAGCTTTTAATGTTTAACAGACCACTGTATTTTAATACTTTGTTGGAAGCCATCCAGGGTGGCTGGGGAGACCCAGCCAGATGGGCAGGGTATAAATAATAAATTATTACTATTATTACTATTATTATTATTATTATGCAAAAAAAAAAATTCTGAAGCCAGTTGAAGAGAAGAAGCTGAGTAAGGTTTAGCATAACCAAGGGGGTGGATTCAGTGCCCTGAAAATCTCCCATCTCCCCTACTCAGTGACTAGAAAATTAAGGTAAACTACTCTCCTACTGTTTGCCTCCAAGTCTTCTTTAGCTTGCAGAGTTTGTGGCACAAGCTTTTGCTCTTGAGCAAGGACGAAAAGAGCAGAGATGCTGTCCTTTGGCCTCCTTGCTCTGCTGCCTCAAAATTAATCTGTTCTCCTCTCCTACGCCTTAATTGTTAATAGAGAGGCAGGCGTGACTTTCCCCCAGAAGGGTCATTATTCTATGGGTAAGTCAGGTCCAGAGCCAGTTCAGTCGAAAGGTGCATGCAAGAGCATTCTAGCAGCGCATTTGTGCACCTCCCACCCCCCACCCTGGGGGGACTGGTTTTGCCGCAGGCTTTCTGTTGGAAACCACACAAGGCTCTCCCAGTGACACCCTCTGTAAATGTGGATTTGCATGATGCTATCATGCGAAGTCAGTGGAGAATTCATATTTTGTTTCCCCCTAAAAAACCCTACTGGAATTCTGTCTCTTTGGTCAGGAGTTGCCAGGGCCGTCTTAAGCATATCTGGCGCTGTGGTGCAAAGACCCCTCTGGCACACACACACCCTTTCCCAGAGTTTCAGCCTTTTTTTAGGCTGGAGGAGGCGGGCAGCTCGTTCGGTGTTTCCCAGACTCCCGCCTGGCGCCCTCCAGAACTTGGCGCCTTGCGCCACTAGCCTCTATGGGTAAGGCAGATCTGGGAGGTGCATTGCAATAATACAACTGCAGGCCTCATTCACAGGCAGCTTCACGTGCTGATTGCATTGGGCGCCTTTTTGCAGTATTGCAGCAGCAGCCTACAAGGCAGGAGCAACCCCCCCCCCCAAAATAAGCCGTCAGGTTTCAAAATGTTTAAGAGCCTCTTCAGAGCTTCAGCAGCACGCTCCATTGTCTCTTGAGACAGATTGATGCCAATAAAGAGCATAAGAAGAGCTTGCTTCTACTTCATAGGTTATCTTTCAAGAAGTGGCTGTTTTCTGTAGTTTGTGCAAGGAAAAAAAGAAATTTAGGACCTGACGGCAACAGAGTCTGAAGGCATAAGCCCTTTCTCAGTGCCTGGAAGTCAGTAGCCTATTTCCTCTAAATGTGGAGGAGTGCCTCACTCTGCAGCAGTGAGTTCCGTAGGCACTGCATCCCATTGGCTTTGAGAGACTGCCCTGAGTTCCAGAACAATGGGAGAGGGAGAAAAACCCCCTCTCTCTATCTGCACTCCGTCAGCGACCCACCTGGCAGGACTGTAAGGAAGACACATGCGGAAGAATGAGGACTATATGCAAGTTATCTTTGGACTATCCTGGGTATTCTACTTTTTCAGTGGAGAGAGGGCTTTGCATAGGCAGGGCTCTTTAAAAATAATTATTATTATGTGCCAAGATAACCTGAGCTCAGTTCATGATTATGCAAATCATGAAGATTTGCATGCATTTTACATAATTCTACATTTCATCATGCAGGATGAGGAGCCCTCACCCCTGGCCTACCGCAAGCGTTGCTTAGCCCCCCCTCCGTTTCCATCCTTATCTCTGCAAGGGCAAAAAAAATGGCCTTTTTTATTAGCAATAGTAGAAGGAATAGAAAGCTAAAATTATGATGCATTCCCTTGGGGTCGCTCCAATATATGGTGGCCGCCATCGCCATGGCCATCTCCTCCTGTCAGAGTGATGGTCACTCTGTTAGCTGAGAAGAAAATGCCGCAGTTATGAGATCACGTTCCAGGGATGATTGATAGCAGATGGGCTGATGGATCAGCCTGCAAAACATGTAATCTCTAAGCAATGGTGACCTTTTAATGCCATGCTCAGAATTGCTGGAACTGGATTCCCAAGAGCCGGGTGGGTGGGTGGGTGGGGGGCGGGTGCCTGGTGCTGGCGCAATCTCTGCAAGCTTGTGTGAATGCTGATTTGGGTTAGCCAAGGAGGGGTCAAGGAGCTAAACTAAACATGATGGATAGACCTCATTTGGGGACACGGCTGCTTTGGGGACACGGCTGTCCGTGGGGAGGGGAGGGGGCACAGATAAGCCATATCTTTAAATTTTAATTTTAAAGAGTAAAGGATATAATACGAGCCCTTCTGGATCACGCCAGTGGCCCGCCTACTGCAGCATTTTGTACTCACAGTGCTGAACAGATGCCTATTGGAATCCTGTACGCAGGACCCAAGCACAAGAGCCATGCTTATTGATTTTACTTATTTCATAAAATTTATATAAATGTAAAAAAACACCACCACCAAAAAACCAAAAAAAGAATAAAGCAATTATCAGTAAAAACAGCCAACGCTTATTTAAAACGTTTAAAAAAAGTAGTATAGGCAATAAATTAAAAACAGATTAAAACATACACCAACGTTCTACATGTGTGGGTAACGGTAAAGGACCCCTGACCGTTAGGTCCAGTCGTGACCGACTCTGGGGTTGCGGCGCTCGCCTTGCTTTATTGGCCGAGGGAGCCGGCGTGCAGCTTCCAGGTCATGTGCCCGGCATGACTAAGCCGCTTCTGGCGAATTAGAGCAGCGCACGGAAACACCGTTTACCTTCCTGCCAGAGCAGTACTTATTTATCTACTTGCACTTTTGACGTGCTTTCAAACTGCTAGGTTGGCAGGAGCAGGGACCGAGCAATGAGAGCTCACCTCATCATGGGGATTCAAACCGCCGACCTTCTGATCGGCAAGTCCTAGGCTCTGTGGTTTAACCCACAGCGCCACCCGCGTCCCTACATGTCTGGGTAGGGTTGCCTAAATGAAAATGGCCTTGGCAGGTGCCAGCAACAATACAGTGTTCTGACAAAGCATTGTGGATCCGTTATAATTATGCATAGGATCACACCAAGATTCTTGGGTGGCAGGTGTTAATCACTGTGTACACAGTGCAAAAAAGGACTATGGATGCAGTGAGCGCATGAAGATTGGCTTTGTGCAGTGTCTGGTCAACGCAGTGATGGAATCATAGAGCCAGGCAGAACCTTAGAGACCATCTTCTCCAACCCCTTAGGGCAGGGCAGGCAATGCAGGAACGTAAGCATCCCTGGCAGAAAGCTGCCTGGCCTCTGCCTAAGTACCTCCAGCAAAGGAAGCAGGTTGTTGCAGTGGTGAACACCTCCTAACCATAATGAAGTCTCTGCTGATGTTTAGCCAAAATCTGCCTTGTCTTGCCCTGCAGGGCAACATTGACAGCACCCAAGCAGAATACGCAGATCCTCCTCTCTTGGGGCACTTTCGAATGTCACCGCTCCTGTGTGGGTGTTTTTGGAGGAGATCTCCTGGAAGAGTGCCGTGTGTGGCTGAGCATGATGTTCCTTTGTATCTGCCCAGCAACCTATAACTTTCCATTAAAAGGCCGCTGTCTCCAAACCGTCTCAATTTTTATTTTATTTCCTGCCTGCCCTTTATCTGCTGCCTGGAAGGAAATGGTGGGAACCTCAGCAGGCTGCTGAAAATAATACCAGCTGGCCTTTGGTAATTCATATTATTATATCATTGACAAGCTGAAAGGTGTGCAGAGGAGGGTGACCAAGATGGTCAAGGGCCTGAAAAGTAAGCTTTAGGAGGAAGGGCTGAGGGAGTTGGGAACGTTTAGCCTAGAAAAGAAGAGACTGAGAGAAGATATGATAACCAGCTTCAAATATCTCAAGGTCTGTGCCATGGAAGATGGAGCAAGCTTGTTTTCTCCTGCTGCGGAGGGTAGGACTCGAACCCATGGCTTAAAGTTACAAAAAATGAGATTCCGACTAAACTTTCTGACAGTGGAACAGTCTCCTTTGGGAGGTTGTGGGCTTTCCTTCCTTGGAGGTTTTTAAGCAGAGGTCGGATGGCCAACAGTCAGGGATGCTTTAGCCGAGATCCCTGCATTTCAGGGGGTTGGGCTAGATGACCCTTGGGATCCCTTCCAGCACTATGATTTTGACTCCTTGGCATGCTGGTTTGGTTTTTTTAAAAACTGCCCCTGTTATGATGTTGCCCGTGCACCCCTTCTAAGCCGGAGCCTAGAGCCAGCCAGTGTTGTACTGACAGATGAACACAGGCGTGGCGAGTCACGAAATGCACCCCCCCCCCCGGGGAGGTGGCCAAATCCTGGGATGGGGGCAGGCTGCGCGTTACTGCACGAGGGGCGTGGGGTGCGCTGGCTGCTTCAGGAACGGTCTGTGTCGTTATGCCATCTGGGCCCCGGCTTGTGCCAGCACACAGAGCGATGCAAACAAGGCATCCCGGTGCCAGGAGGTGAGCGTGGGAGCCGGAAAACGGAGGCTTTTTTCTCAAGAGCAACATCATCCTCCGTTCACAAAGAAGCTCATTTCAGGAGGTTGGCCTGGCTTCCAAGAAGGGGTGAGCAGCCTATGATTCTTCCAAACCAGCATTCCAACCCTTGTGAGGACCACCCCCTGGGAAAAGCCTAACTGCGCTGTCCAGACATCTGCCCCCCACCGCACCCACCAAGCCCTACTACCTTAAAGCAGGCTGCTTCAGTTTGCTGCATGGTGGGGCCATGCATGCCAGCCCCCGACCCCACGCTTCGTTTTCCTCCTCCAAATGTCCTGCCTTCCATCTCTGCTTCTCTTCGGGGAGTCCTTTCTGTGAAGACTGGCTCAAGGGATTTTTGTTCTTTTCCCGTGCTAAGTGAATGAATCTCTCCCCACCTCTCTCTGGCTTGGAAATCCATGCAGCCCGAAATAGCTCCTTTGCAATGAAGGGAAGAGTGAGGTCGGGGGTGTGTGTGGAGGGGTGGAGATGCATTATTTAGTATCCAGGATGCGCTTGGCGCCTTCTCTGCCCACACAAGGCGGCAGCATTAGGGATTCTCCTTGTGTCTGCAGTGCCTCTGCAGAAACGCCTCTTGACTGCCAAAGGGAGGCCTGTGCTCATTAAACTCCCCCCGCCAAATAATTCTGATGAGGCTCCATCCATCACGCTCTTCTGCAAGCACATTTCATTCTGCAAGTGGGACATGACTGATGCTTGTGAAATCATGCGCAGCCCTAAGAAGTATGTACAGGGGGAGGTTTTCACCTTCTGGCATCCTATTTTGGCTCAGGGTGGGGTTGGTGGTGGTGGGGAGATCACCAAAATAAAATGCACTTTTCGCCAAATGAACATGTTTCATGTGCCGATGTTGAGGGTGTTTTCTGGCATATATTAAGACGCAAGCGCATGGCTGGTTGGCTCCCACCGCATCATACTTCATTTGGTACTGATTTGGTACATACGGATATCCACTACTGCGAGGCCTCGTTGTTCCTGCAAGAACAGCCATCCTGTTGTCTTGTCTCACTTCAGATAAAACTCATTCGGGTTCAAATGTCTTACCCAGCCATGTACTCTGGATCTATAATAGCGAGTCGCCACCTGACTCTTTGTTTTGCTTCGTTGTAAAATATTTAAACCACTTAGTAAAGTTTTTTTTTCTAAATAAAAACTTTTAACAACAACAACAAAAGATCAGCAGGGTGGAATCTACACATGTGAAAATGCTTTTTAAAAAATTGTTTTGGAAAATGCATTGAATCTGCTATAGCTCACAGTCGTCATCTAGTGTCACGATTGTATATTGCACTTTGCAACACATTCAGAATGTTTTATTTGCAGCTGTATAGCTGAGTCCCGGCGGGACGCGGCTGGCGCTGTGGGTTAAACCACAGAGCCTAGGACTTGCCGATTGTATGGTCGGCGGTTCGAATTCCCGCGGCGGGGTGAGCTCCCGTCGTTCGGTCCCAGCTCCTGCCCACCTAGCAGTTCGAAAGCACCCCTAAGTGCAAGTAGATAAATAGGTACCGCTTTATAGCGGGAAGGTAAACGGCGTTTCCATGTGCTGTGCTGGTGCCGGCTCGCCAGAGCAGCTTCGTCACGCTGGCCACGTGACCCAGAAGTGTCTCCGGACAGTGCTGCCCCCTCGCCTCTTAAGTGAGATGGGCGCACAACCCTAGAGTCGGACACGACTGGCCCGTACGGGCAGGGGTACCTTTACCTTTACCTTTAGCTGAGTCCCAGGTAAATTCAGATAATATTTTATGCATGCATTTATTTATTAAATTTGTATACCACCCTTCATCCATAGATCTCAGGGGAGTTCACGGCATAAAAATACAAGATAAAAACACAACATACATAATAAAAACAAGAACAATGGGGGGAGATTTAAAGGTTTTTTAAAAAATGATTTCTTCACAAAGGTAACTTTTGGAGTTCACTGACACAAAATATGGTGAGGGGCAGTGGCTTAGGAGGCTGTTGAAAAGGATTATATAAATTCACGGAGAAGCGGTGTCTATTTAGGGGCTAGTGGTCAGGGCACCTAAATGAAGCATCCATGTTAACACAAAATCTACCTCTGAATAATGCCGGTTGGGTACTGCTGAGATCCTGAGCCCTGCGCTTATGGCCTTCTCAATCTGACTAGTTGCTGTTGGAAAAATGAGAAATTTTGGTCAGATCTTTCACAGGCTCATAACAGGGAAGTCGGTGGTGGTGTAGTGGTTAATTGTTGGACTAAGACCCGGGAGACCGGGGTTCAAATCTCCTTCTTGGCCATAAAGTTCACTGGGTGACCTTTCGCCAATCACTGACTCTCTGCGTAAGCTCTACCAAACAGGGTGGTTGTTTTGAGGATAAAATGGGGAGGGGGAGGAGACCCTATGTACTTGAGCTCCGAGGAGGGGGGGAATGTGAGATAGAAATGCAGTAAATGACTGCATGAATGTTCTCCATCCCCACACCAATAAAAGTTCAGGACTCTGATCATATCTTGTCTGCATGGGATTAACGGTGCCCAAAATGCTTTTTGTGCAGCTGCAGTAAACATGTTTTGCCAGTTAAGCTCTCCGTTCTGGAGGAGGCGGGTGCCCATGTGCCCAGTGGGCATCTCCACCTGGGCAGGTGCTTGGCGGTGTTTGTCTCAGGGTGGGTGGAGTTGAGGTCTTTCTGTGGCTGCTTTGGTCCTCTGAGATGGAAGCTAGGCGGAGGGAGAAGGGCGGTGCTATTACTGGCTTTCTAAACAGGGGCAGGATCAGGGGGAGTGCTGCATGGAGGTTGCTGTTGGGAGTCTCTTAACACTCCTGCATCGCACGGGGTTGGGCTAGATGACTTTTGGGGTTCCCTCCCAACTCCATGATTCTGTCTTCTTTGTGGAAGGGGAGTTGTGCATTGGAATGCAGGCCCATAAGGAAATGTGAACCAGAAGGGCGGTGCAAATGGAGGCAGAATCTGGCAGGGCCAACTGTGTTTCGTATGCGAAAGAAAAAGTAAGTTGGACTGGTTTCTGTGTCCTTTACATGGTGCAAATATTTTTGTTGGTCATGCACCATTTATCCCGATATGGAGTTAAGGCTCCAAAATGCTGGGAGTCCTTTTCACACACACACACACACACCCACACACACCATCATCATCATCAATAATTATTCCTAGCCTGGCAGAAGTGGAATCGTAGAATGGTGGAGTTGGAAGGGATCTCTAGGGGTCATCTAGTCCAACCCCCTTCAATGCAGGAATCTCGGCTGAAGTACCCCGACAGATGCCCACCACCTTTTGAGTTAACGCATCCCACTGTCACGCAGCTCTTACTGTCAGAAAGTTCTTCTAATGTTTAGCTGGCATCTCTCTTATTGTCGTTTGAATCTACAGTGGTACCTCAGGTTAAGAACTTAATTCGTTCTGGAGGTCCGTTCTTAACCTGAGGTACGACTTTAGCTAATGGGGCCTCCCGCTGCCGCCGCGCCGCCTCATCCTGAGGTAAAGTTCTTAACTCGAGGTACTATTTTTGGGTTAGCAGAGTCCGTAACCTGAAGCATCTGTAACCCAAGGTACCACTGTACTGGTTCAGGTCCCAGCGTCTGAAGGAGCTGCAGATGTCAGTCTTGCTCAAACTTCCAAGTGGTTTGTTGTTGTTTAGTCATGTCTGACTCTTCGTGACCCCATGGACCACAGCACACCAGGCACTCCTGTCTTCCACTTCCTCCCGCAGCCTGGTCAGACTCATGTTTGTAGGCTCGAGCACACTGTCCAACCATCTCGTCCTCCGTCGTCCCCTTCTCCTTGTGCCCTCCATCTTCCCCAACATCAGGGTCTTTTCCAGGGAGTCTTCTCTTCCCATGAGGTGGCCAGTACTGGAGCCTCAGCTTCAGGATCTGTCCTTCCAGTGAGCACTCAGGGCTGATTTCCTTAAGAATGGATAGTGTTGTAAATAAAAATATGCCCATTCTTCTTGCAGTCTATGGGACTCTCAGGAGTCGCCACCAGCACCAGAATTCAAAAGCATCCATTCTTCGGCGACCAGCCTTCTTTATGGTCCAGCTCTAACTTCCATACATGACTACTGGGAAAACCATGGCTTTAACTGTACGGACCTTTGTTGGCAAGGTGATGTCTCTGCTTTTTAGGATGCTGTCTAGGTTTGTCATTGCTTTTCTCCCAAGAAGCAAACCTGCTTTTAATAATTAATAATAACAGTAGTGATTGAGCCCCTCTGATATCAGATCCAGCGGCTTTTGGCCTTTCCCCCTGAACAGATGGATGTGTTCAGAACCTGCGCAGAGGAGCCAAAGCACAGGTCTCAGGAGGAGCCAATCCCATCACTCGCCCTGGGGTGCAAATATTCTTTGGCTTCCAGTCCCGATTTCAAAGCAGTGAGCGGCTCTGCATGAGTGCTGAGGGCAGAAGAGGGCACAGCCAGCGGGCACCCATCCCTGGCATGGCTCCCCTTCTCACGCCTTGGAGAGGTGCTCCGCTCCAACAGCCCGAGGGGGCAGCCTCCGCCATCCTTAGGAAGCAGAAAGGGCTCTCTGCGCTGCTGCCCTGCCCTCCTGGGGTATGGGGCTGTAGCAGCCCACGCCTGGGCAGTCCCAGCAGTTCAAAAGTGGAAACAGATCTCTTAGGACGGCCTTTGCCCAGGGCTGATGGGAGTTGTAGTCTGAAACCGCTAGAAGGTCTCCTGGCTGGGGGAAAGGGTGTGTTCGAAGGAACAGGCAGCACCTGGCTCTGCCCTTGGGCAAAGGGCAGATTTTGGTTCCACAGGTGCATATCCGGTATGTGTGTGTGTTAGGGGAGAGAGAATCCATCTTCTTAGCCCCAGGCAGAGGTTGCGGTGGCAATGCTTTTGAAGGATCAGCTTTGGCGGAGCGGCTGCTGTCCTTTCAGCAGGGATCATGCCCTGTCCCTCTTTTTTGTGTAAACAAGAACACAGCTGGCTGGCCTTCCTGCCTTCCTTCCTTCCTTCCTTCCTTCCTTCCTTCCTTCCTTCCTTCCTTCCTTCCCTTCTTTCCTTCCTTCCTTCCTTCCTTCCTTCCTTCCTTCCTTCCTTCCCCTTTCTCCCTCTCTCTGTGTGTTCACACTTTGTGGCTAAATTTAGCTTTCTAAACAGCTTGCCCTGTGTAATAATTCATGGATTGATCAAGAGGTCACAGCTTAACGGGGACCAAGTGGTTGCCTGGGGTGGGGGCTGTTCTTGCCTGCTTGCTGCCTTCAACCCTGGACCCAAGGTTGTGGGTGGGGGGAGGCTAGGCTAGGCTAATCCATCCTTCTGACCGAGTAGGGGGAGAGCAAAGTTCAGGGCAGGGTGGAGAAAGGCTACTGATGGAAGGTCAAGCAAGGAACGCTTAAAACACAGCTGAGACTGACCTTGGGACCCTTGCCTCTGAGTGCATGAAGCAAATGCAGGTGCCTCTGAGGATGTGCAGAGTTCACACATCTGCACCCCATTGAGTAAGCACAACCTGCATTCCAAGACTGAGCCCTTCAAACCAAAAGATGAAATCAGAGGGCCTTCTTGGTAGTGGCGCCACCCTGTGGAACACCCTCCCATCAGATGTCAAGGAAATAAGCAGATATCTGACTTTTAGAAGACATCTGAAGGCAGCCCTGTTTTTAATGTCTGGTTTTTATTGTATTTTTAATATTTTGTAGCTACCCAGAGTGGCTGGAGGAACCCAGCAGATGGGCAGGGTATAAATAATAAATTATTATTATTATTATCATCATCATTCGTCTGACGTTCTCTCCAAATGATTTTATTTGGGGTTTGGGGAGGGCTGATTTGTTTGATACAACACACACAAAAACTGCTCCGTTCTGCTGCTTCGTTCAAAACCCGCTTTAATAAATATTTAAGTGGTGCAGCTACATCAGGGGCTGTTTCAGTCTGACAGCCCCCCACCAGTGGTCTTTGAACATTCCCACTGCAGGCCTGAGTTGCCTCTCTCCTGAGCTGAGATAAAAAAAGCCCAGCACATAACGGTTGAGAGAGAGAGGAAGGTGGGGGAGGGGCTTTGCAGTCTGCAATTAACAAAAATCAGGGTGGGCAATGCAGCAGGAGGCTTTGGGTGCAAATGGTTGCATTTACAAATTGCCCAGCATGAAATCTAGAGGTGGAAATTGGATAGATATTTTTATCCACTCGCCATGTGACAGGGCTGCTGTCGTGACCTTTCCCCCCCCCCCACCCACTGCAAAGCCTTGGGGCCAAGCTGGACGGCAACTGGCCACCCTAATGCATCTCTCCACCCTCTTCCTTCCCGCAGTATGAATTTAAGGCCAAGAACATCAAAAAAAAGAAGGTCAACATCATCATCTCGGTGGATGGAGTGAAAGTGATCTTGCGCAAGAAGCAGAAGGTGAGGAGTGGGGCCTAGATGAGTCATGCTGGAGAGCTGGAAGGGGGCAGGGAAAGGGCCCCCACCCTCTCACCCTGCAAAAAAATGATCAAGGGGATGGAGGGCAAACTCCCTTAGCAACATTTGAGACTTCTTGGTTTGGAAAGAAGGGGAGGGGAGAGTGTGAAAGTGCTGGAAATCATTGATTGCGAAAAATAGGAAAAGTGGTATTATACCGACAAAAACAGAGTGGCTTGCCAAATTATTGGAGTATTACAATATATCCAAAACAATGGGAGAAATTGGAAGGATCTGAAAAGAGAAGATAGACAGGGACTGGAAAGTGTTTAAAGGATACTTGCAAAACCATATTGAAAAATCAGAACTCCTATTAGAATAAACAAGTTCCGTTTTAAATACTGAAATACTAAATAAGATGGATAACAATGTGTAACAGAAAAAGAAGTAGAAAAGTTGGTTTAAAAGTGTGTGAAAGAAAGTAATAGAAGTGGAAAGAAATTGCAATTGAGTAGATTGGAAGTCTAACACAAAGGTGGGGTGAGGGGTGGTGATGGGGAAAGGAATGATCTGTGGGATTGAGTATAGGTATGTTTGAACATTTTTAAGGATTGTATGAAATGTATGTTTGTATGCTTGTATATTCACAATGTGTATTAATGCTGAATTATTTTAATAATAAAAACTTTTCAAATAAATAAATGAAATCATGCATGAGGTTGAAGAAGTAGATGGACCTTTCATTTACTTCTCTACTAATTTTAGAAACTAATGGGGTCCTCCAGTGATTCTGAATGCTGGGAGATTCAGGACAGGTGAAATAAAGTACACAGTTAAACTGTGGAACTCACGTCCACAGGAGGCAGAGATGGCCACTGACTTAGATTGCATTAAAAGGGCACTAGGCAAATTCATGGAGGAGGAGAGGGCTATACTAATTCTTTGTTCCTGTCTGCAGAGAAAGGAGTGGGCCTGGGATGAGGGCAAGATGGTGGTCATGCACGACCCGGTTTACAGGTAGGTTGCTGCGGATTCTCCCTACTTGCATGCAAGGATCCAGCGCAGCTCCAAAGGTGTAATATAGCATCAAGTCATTCAAATATTCCCTTTGCAAACAAATAAGATTTATAAAAATAAAAGGTATTATCCACCTGTGAATTCCATTGTTTTTGAGAATGGTGGTTCTGTGTACTCTTAAAAGAACCAGACTTTCATATATACTGGTGGCAGTGAGTGGCCATGTGCCTTAATAACTATGATAAATAAAAACACAACATATATGCAAATCTGCCCTATTCTTCCAGATTGGCCAGAGATCACATGGAGCAGATTGACCCCTGCCCCTTTGGTGGGCTAAAAGGTGGCCACTAGTGGCTCAGCTCCCTTCAGTTGCCCCCCTGCCCATTGGGCACATAGGGGTTCGGCTGTCCTCAATAGGGAATGCCAACCCTGCCTCTGTTCCAGCTGGTCTTTGCAGTGCCAGCTGGCCTCTCTGTCTCTGCTGGTGCAAATTCCTGGGGTTCCCCTGCTGCCCCACCCAGGCAGTCCCTGACATCTGTCCTCTGCACTACCAGATTGGCAAAGCTGCTAATTTGATCCAGGTGGCTCAATCCCCTAAGCTGGTAATTGCTCCCACCTCATTGGAGCAAATCTGAGGGACAATCTGCCCAGCATTCCTGGGAAACAAGGGAAGGGTTTGGCACAGTGCAAGGCAACTCCCTTGGGACACAGGTGGCGCTGTGGGTTAAACCCCAGAGCCTAGGACTTGCCGATCAGAAAGTCGGCGGTTTGAATCCCCGCGACGGGGTGAGCTCCCGTTGTTCGGTCCCAGCTCCTGCCAACCTAGCAGTTCGAAAGCACGTCAAAGTGCAAGTAGATCAATAGGTACCACTCCGGTGGGAAGGTAAACGGCATTTCCGTGCGCTGCTCTGGTTCGCCAGAAGCGGCTTAGTCATGCTGGCCACATGAGCCGGAATCTGTACGCCGGCTCCCTTGGCCAGTAAAGCGAGATGAGCGCCGCAACCCCAGAGTCAGTCATGACTGGACCTAATGGTCAGGCGTCCCTTTACCTTTACCTTAAGGCATCTCCCAAGCTATGTTGTTACCATTCCCCTGTGCCCAGGACTTTGGGGACGCTTTTTCCTCCTGGTTTACTTTGTGGACCTCCTCTCTCCTCAGGATCTTCTATGTCTCTCATGATTCCCAGGACCTGAAGATATTCAGCTACATCGCCAGGGACGGCGCGAACAACTCTTTCCGGTGCAACGTCTTCAAATCCAAGAAGAAGGTGGGCTGGCGTGGGCGAGGGGCTCTTTGCCATAGGACCTCCTCCTTCCCCACCACTGCTGCTGCCTTTAACTGCCCCTTGTCTCTCCTCATGCTAAGGTGGGCCTTCTCTCTCCCCACAGACGCAGGCCATGCGGGTGGTTCGGACAGTGGGCCAGGCCTTCGAGGTCTGTCACAAGCTGAGCCTCCAACATGCCCTGCAGAACGCCGATGGCCAGGCCGATGGAGCCAGCAACAACTCCGCGGATGACCCCCAGGTGGAAGGTGAGGGGTCTGGGTCAGATCTGCATGGGCATTTCAAAAGGGTCCAGGGTTGGGGCTTGGCTTCTTAATATTTAAATTTAAAATACCTGCCTGGTGGTAGCCTTTCTCCCCGGAAGGAGGAGGATAAACACTGACTGGTTTTGGAAGCTTCAGGGGGCACCCAAAAGAAGATGAGAGCATGGTGTTTGGTGTTTGCTTGTTTATTTAAATAACTATTACTTCTTTCTTATTTCATAAATTTTATGTATGGCTAGATGGTAGGGAGCATAGAATCATAGAACTGTAATATTGGAAAGGATGCACTGGCTCCCGGTGGAGTACAGGGTCAGATTTAAGGTCTGGTTTTGACCTTTAAAGCCCTTCACAGCCTAGGACCCTCGTACCTCTCCCGGTATGCTCCGCGGAGGACCTTAAGGTCCATAAACAGCAACACCCTAGAGGTCCCGGGCCCTAAGGAAATCAGATTAGCCTCAACCAGAGCCAGGGCCTTTTCAACACTGGTGGAACGCTCTGTCTCATGAGACCAAGGCCCTGCAGGATCTGATTTCTTTCTGCAGGGCCTGTAAGACAGAGTTCTGCCTGGCCTTTGGCTTGGAATCAACTTGATCCCCTTCCCCTCTTTCCTTTCTCCTTCTGTGATGGACCTCCTATTTGGGGACTTCCCTGGCTTTTTTCTGGCCCACGTAGGACCAGTCTGGATAGTTGGCCTTGGTGAAGACTTGACGTTTTCATCCCTAAAAAGTTTTTGATTTGAGTTTCTACTGAAAGGAGGCTGCATTTTAATGTTGTATTTTAATATTATTTTAAAGTTGTATTTTAATCAGTTGTTTTTATATCTGATGTTAGCCGCCCTGAACCCAGTCTTGGCTGGGGAGGGCGGGGTATAAATAAATTTTATTGTTATCATTAAGGATCATCCAGTCCAAAACCGCCCGCCCCCTTGCAAGAATCTCAGCCAAAGCACCCATGACTGATGGCCATCCAGCCTCTGCTTCAGAACCTTCAAGAAACGAGAGCCCAGCTCCTCCTGAGGGAGACTGTTTCCCTGTCGAATGGTTCTTACCGCCAAAGAGTTCTTCCTGGTGTTTAGTTGCAAATCCTCAAAGCGCCTTCTTTCTTGCATTGATGTCCCACCTTTTTCTCCAAGGAGCTGAAGGTGGCATAGTGCATTGCTCTCCCCACTCCTCATTCAAATCCTCAGAACACCCCTGCAAGGTAGTTTAGGCTGAGAGTCAGTCGTTGGCCCCCAAGGTCGCACTGAGTGAACTTCATGGCCATTGGAGGTGGGGGGGGGGAGAGAGAGAGATTTGGACCCTGGTCTCTCGCGTCCATCCTGCCCATCTAACACATTAATCAATTCGTGTTTTTAAAAAATCCAAAGCTATGTACAAGAGGAGGTTCTTCTTCTTGTTGTTTTTTAAATAACCGCACGTAGAACAAGAACATATAATAAATGATACAGAAGATGTCAGCTCCAGGAAACTTGCAAGAGTATTGGTACTTCAAGACCTGGACCATTGCATTAATGGGAAAAGTTAACAAAATATACCTGAATCTTAAAAAGGTAAAGGTAAAGGTACCCCTGACCATTAGGTCCAGTCGTGGCCGACTCTGGGGTTGCGGCACTCATCTCGCTTTACTGGCCGAGGGAGCCAGCGTACAGCTTCCGGGTCATGTGGCCAGCATGACTAAGCTGCTTCTGGCGAACCAGAGCAGCGCAGGGAAACACCGTTTACCTTCCCGCCAGAGCGGTTCCTATTTATCTACTTGCACTTTGACGTGCTTTCGAACTGCTAGGTTGGCAGGAGCAGGGACCGAGCAACGGGAGCTCACCCCGTCGTGGGGATTCGAACTGCCGACCTTCTGATCGGCAAATCCTAGACTCTGTGGTTTAACCCACAGCGCCACCCGCGTCCCTGAACCTTACACCACCCAAAAATGAAGGACTACTTTGTAAATTATGCTTTGCACCCGGTTATCAAATGTACTAAAAATAAAAGGGACCTCATTGGCAGCTGCCCTTTTCTCAGTGGAGTTCTCTGGAAAAACATTATTGGATAATATGCAGTGCTGTTTTCGGAATGCTACCAACTCCCTCCTCGTTCCCGTCCTTTCTTTCCTCCCCCTCCCCAATTTCTTCCTTGGGATCGTTTCTCTCACTCTTTATTACGGTTGCAATTGCTTTCCATGCATTAAGAAATGAAAATAAAAACAAATGTGGTCCCGGGGGGGGGGGGAATGATATAGATTCTGATATAGTACAGTTCTGCTGCTTTATCAAGTTTCTGCTGGACATGGCTGGGCTCAGGCCTGTGGCAAGTTTTGTCTGAATTGACAGAAAGCCTTCATTTGGTGCTGAAGCCCCAGTAAGCATCAGCATTGTCTAGGCAACACGATGACTATGTAGTACATACGCGATAGACAATCTTTATAGAATTCCTTCAAACCACAAGAAGTTCAAAATGAAATCTTTAGTCTCAAAGTTTCTGAAAATCTTTAAATGAAGCGAGGTACCAGACTTTGTACGATGAAAGACAAGCTGTGAAGCTTTGTGTATTCAGCAAATATGATGTCCAGCACTGAACAGTGATACCGGATATTGACTACTGTTTCGTAGAATTCTTCGTCAGCCTGGTGGGAGGATATAGAAATGCTTTGTAAACCCATCTTTTTTCGAATGAATGTATGTAAATGCTGTGGAACAGTGCTCATGTAATAAGCATATTATTATTGTAATAGTCATATTATTGACTACATTATTATATGAGCACTGTTCCACAGCATTTGATATTTTCATTTACATACATTCATTTGAAATAAGATGGGTTTATGAAGCCATTCTATATCCTCCCACCACGCCGACAAAGAATTCTACAAAACACAGTAGTCTATATTTGGAATCACTGTTCAGTGTTGGACATCATATTTGCTGAATACACAAAGCTTCACAGCTTGTCTTCCATTGTACAAAGTCTGGTACCTCGCTTCATTTAAAATTTTTCAGAGACTTTGAGACTAAAGATTTCATTTTGTACTTCTTATGGTTTGAAGGAATTCTATAAAGATTGTCTATCGCGTATGTACATGGTCATCGTGTTGCCTAGACATTGCTGACGTTCTCCTTGCAACACAGAAGCCCCAGTAAGGTCAACACCTGTCTAAATGTGCCTGAAAGCAGGAAGCAGCATGTTGCCAACTCTTGGCTGAGTTGATAAAGGAGTTCCTGCATGAGGTTGAAATTGGGGGCCACCTTCAAGGCAACACTCTCCCAGGTTGCAATTCAGCCCCCCTCTCCCCCCCCGCAAGATGGGCTCCCTCGTCCTTGGGAGAGTGACCCCCCTCTGCTCTCTGTTGTTGTGTCACTTCCAAGGTTTCCAGCTGGCTGGGGCAGCAATGGCTGACGAAGAAAATGGCCCTGAGGGAGCGTTTGCACCTGACTTTGGAGCCTGTGAGCTGCGCTTGGCCGGTCCCAACCTAGGGGTCCCACAATCGGGGATGATCCTGAAGGACAGGAGCAGCCAGGTAAGAGCCCAATGCAATGTTTTTTTCTCCTCCGGGGAGGCCCAGAAGAGCATGAACAGGTACCTCCACTTTGCAACTGTGTTCTGCCCTCTCAGCCACCCCTGCAAGGTAGATTAGGCCAAAAAAGAGTGGCTGGACCAAGTTCTCCCTGCGCCACTTCATGCTAGAAAAATGCAACCTGTGCTGCTGATGGAAGTTGTGCAACTCATGCAACACGCTGGCGATTAATATGCACAGAATAATTATACCGTATTTTTCGCTGTATAAGGCGCACTTTTCCCCTCCTAAAAAGTAAGGGGAAATGTGTGTGCATCTTATGGAGCAAATGCAGGCTACGCAGCTCTCGCTGAAGCAAGAAGATCCCTCTTGCTCTCCTGGCTTCAAAGATAGCCACACAAAGCCTCTTGAGCAAAGAGGGAGCGCTCCTCCCTCTTCGCTCTGGAGGCTTTGCGTCGCTTTCTTGTTTCTTGTTTTCCTCCTCTAAAAACTAGGTGCATCATAGAGCGAAAAATACGGTACTTTATCAACCTTCTGAGAAAAATACAAAACATTAAACAAAGCCACAAAGACTTGCAAACTACCCAGCCTATAACCTCTGGTTTCAATAGATTTTTCAAATGCTTAACCCAGTCTTTTAGATAAGTTCATGAAGATACCAACAAAAGGTAAGTTCGGTGATATTCACAATACTGAGAGATGCTAGTAGAGACAGGGTGCTGGCGTTTTGCACCTGTTTCGCCCTGGCAGTCCAAGGAATCAAAAGGCCGCTGTTTGCCCCTGATGGGGCCCTTTAACTGGGGCTTGCAGGTAGCACACCCCCAAGATAGTTTTCCGGGCTTCTTCAGTGGTCTAATCTCAAAGTCTTGATACAGTGGTGCCTCGCAAGACGAAAATAATCTGTTCCGCGAGTCTCTTCATCTAGCGGTTTTTTCGTCTTGCGAAGCAACCCTATTAGCGGCTTAGCAGATTAGCGCTATTAACGGCATAGCGGCTATTAAAGGCTTAGCGGCTAAAAGGCTATTAGCGGCTTAGCGGCTTAGAAAAAGGGGGGAGCGAAAAAAATCGCAAGACTCGCAAGACGTTTTCATCTTGCGAAGCAAGCCCATAGGGAAATTCGTCTTGCGAAGCGCATCGAAAAACGGAAAACCCTTTTGTCTAGCAGGTTTTTCGTCTTGCGAGGCATTCGTCTTCCGGGGCACCACTGTACTTATATTGATATTCAATCTTATAGAGAATACTCTTTCTTGGCTTAAGTTTAAGAGACTTTGAGATTAGAGCACTGAAGAAACTGCGCATGCACAGAAGTGTTCTTCGCTCTTTGTGCATGCACAGAAGCATTTTGCGTGCATTGCACGTGCGCAGAAGCGCTTTATCTCACTCTGCGCTTGCGCAGAAGCGCCGCTCTAGTTGCAGACTTTTTGGGGTGCGAATGGCACCCTGGAATGGTTTGTGTCCGCAGCTAGAGGTACCACCGTAAATAGGTTCAGCTGGATTTTGGATAAATGTGCAATTGTTACTGTTATGAGTTTTATTGTGTTGCTGTCGTCCTTAGTGGGCCGTGCAAACTTCTACTCTGAATAAGGCTATTTGCAGGGTAATGTAGGGGGTCCTGGCAGAGGTGAAACTCGCTTTATTTCACCCAGGTCAAAGACCCCGTTTGGCATACACACACCAATGCACATTTGCGAACACACATACCCAGGCTGGGAGTCTCAGTGGCACCCCTCTGGGGGCTTCAACTGGGGCAAAAACCCATCTAGCCTTTCCCCCTCTTAGCTTCAGCACTGGGTGTACTAGGGATGAGTTTATGGAACCCAGGGAGAGGTGGTCCGAACATGTTTGGGGAGCACTGATTTAAGGTGTCTGTGAAGTCAAGATGATTAGCCCCCTAGCCCACACTTTCTCAGTGAGGCAGAAGCCAAACGTGGGGGGCACCACTCCTGCCCTCCACCTCTACAAACATTTGGGGCTAGGGGACAAACCTAGAGCAGAGATGGGATTTTATTTTTAAAATCTATACAAGGTGGGGTTTTGTTTTTTTCATTTGTTCATAGAAGTTCAAACTGTAACAATAAGCACATTATGTTCTTATTGTCAGCAGGGGTTCCCCATTTGTGGAATGCTCTCCCTAGGGAGGCTCACCTGGTGCCTTCAATATACACCTTTAGGTGCCAGGTGAAGTGTCCCTCTTGGGCTGATTAACATTTCATGTCCTTTTAAATGGAGGAGGGGGTGGGGTTATTGGTCTGTTTCGTTCTTATTATGTGTTTCATATTTTTATCTTGTGATTTTTTTGCTGCGAGCTGTCCTGAGATCCTTGGAAGAAGGGCTGTATGCAAGCTACATAAATAAACAATCCGTTTTGTGCAAACGATAATTGCATAAATTCACAAAAATCAAAGTAATTTGTTATCTTGGGTAATGACTACTACCGAAACAGGAGTGCTGGTTGTCAGGAGCTCGTCCTACACTTGAGTACACTCCTCTTCCTTTGTTCAGCACTTTTTATCTAATCTTTTGACAACCGTTCACAATAATCAGCAGAACTACTCCCGGGAGAGAGAACAAAGTATTTTTAAAAAGGCTTCGAGTCATGACATTCTGCAAGAAATATGTGGAGGAGCTGCAAATGGCTTGGGCAGCCAGCAGTTCTCTTTGTGTGGCACGAATATGTGTTGTAGAAGGGAAGGTGTGGAGGGGGTTCCTGATTGTCCCCTCCTTTTCGCCGCATGCTGGATTCCAGGAAAATGAGACCGGGTCGCTCCGCCCTTCCGCCGCACAGCCGCTGGGCAGTCCTGCAAGCCCCAGCTCCTCCGCCTCAGTGACCCCGCTGGCCTCCCAGCACTGCCTCCAGCTCCTCCAGCACCAACTCCTCCAGCAGCAGCAGCAGACACAGGTGGCTGCAGCTCAGGTAACTATGCCCCTACCTGTCTGGCAACCACCTGACTGCACTTTCTTTGACCAGTTTTCAGCAGGTCACCACCCACGCCATTCCCCATTCCTCTTCTGCATTACAGTGTGTGTGTGTGTGTGTGTAAGAGAGAGAAAGAGAGCGCAACTAATTTCTTCCCCAAAATGCCCCATGTAGGATGTTGTTGTTGTATTTACATCCTAGATTTTCGCCAGGTGACTCACACAAATTAAAGCAATTCAGGTAAAAAGCTAAAATCATGCAAAATGCAAATAGTTAAAAAGCAATTAAACTCTAAATAGAATAAAAGCAGTGCAAAAGAATGGGTTTTGGAAGCTTGAAAGCAAACTCTGCTTGCCAACAGTCCTTGTGTGTATGTGTGTGTGTGTGAGTATGCATATATGCATATATTTATAATATAATAAAGGGGATCAAATATGATAGATGGCTCAAAAGGAAAGGAAACCAAAACCAACGTGCCTCTGACAAATCCACTGTGGAGGAGAACTTTATTGATAGCTGTCACAATGCCTAGTTGGAAACTCTGTGTTCAGAGTTTCTCTGAACAGGAGGCCAAAGCAGCAGAGAATGGCTGTCGTCTGCCTGCGTATGGGTTGCCTAGTGGTACCTCTAGCTGACCACTGTTAGAAGCAGAGAGTCGGGCTCAAAGGATGCATTGGCCTGATCCAGCAGGGCCCCTGGTGGCTTCACTCAGCCCTCTCAGCTCATGAGACCCTCTCATCGTGTCCCCACCCCACCTCCTGGCAGGTGCAGCTACTGAAAGACCAGCTATCAGCCGAAACCACAGCCCGGGTTGAAGCTCAGGTCCGTGTCCGGCAGCTCCTGATGACCAACCGCGACCTCCTCCAGCACGTCTCCTTGCTAGTGAGGCAGCTCAAGGAACTAGAGATCAAGGTGCATCTACGACATCCAGGTGAGTGACCGGAGTAGTCTGGAGGGGGCGTGTCTCCATAGAGGTCACTCAAGGGCCTCTCTCTGGTGCCCAGTCATGCACCTGATCCTCCCTCTCTCTGCATTATCCTCCTAGCAACCCTGCCAGGTAGGTTAGGCTCAATAAAATTAAAACAGTTTGTAAAGTAAGTTTGCATGCAACACCAGAAGGTACCCAATTATTGCCACTGTATAATGACTATAAAAGGGTTGTATAACCTTAGAAAGTTGTATAGTCTGAGAAATAGGATGGCTGTGCAGGGCATGGCTGCGACTGCCATGAAGGGACCCTGAGCTTCTGAATTTGCCACAGCACTGCTGCAATGCAGTGCAGAATTAGAGCAGCGGATGTGCTCAGTGGCTGGTGTGGTTTTGCGAGGTCTATCAAATAAATGGCTTTATATCCTGATGGATGGGACGCGGGTGGCGCTGTGGGTTAAACCACAGAGCCTAGGACTTGCTGATCAGAAGGTCGGTGGTTCGAATCCCCACTATGGGGTGAAGTCGTATGCTGGCTCCCTTGGCCAGTAAAGCGAGATGAGCGTCACAACCCCAGAGTAGGTCACGACTGGACCTAATGGTCAGGGGTCTCCTTACCCTTTACCTTTATCCTGATAAATAGATGGAGCCTCCAGGCACAGAGGCAGTCTGCGACTGAATACCAGAAAAAGGTAAAGGGACCCTGACCATTAGGTCCAGTCGTGGCTGACTCTGGGGTTGCGATGGTCATCTCGCTTTATTGGCCGAGGGAGCCGGCGTACAGCTTCTGGGTCATGTGGTCAGCACGACTAAGCCGCTTCTTGCAAACCAGAGCAGGGCACAGAAACGCCATTTACCTTCTCGTCGGAGCGGTACCTATTGATCTACTTGCACTTCATGCTTTCGAACTGCTAGGTTGGCAGGAGCAGGGACTGAGCAACGGGAGCTCACCCCGTCATGGGGATTTGAACCACCGACCTTCTGATCGGCAAGTCCTAGGCTCTGTGGTTTAACCCACAGCGCCACCTGGCTCCCTTCAAATACCAGATACTGGGGGCATAAAACAGGGCCAGGGAGGGCTATTGGTCTGCACCCACAGCCTGGGGGCTTCCCAGGAGCCTCTGTGGGAAGCCTTTGGTCTCAGACCACAGGCACGGACGCTCCATCCTTGTGTTATTACCTATCTCAAAAAATTTTTTTTAAAAAATCCTTCCAGTAGCACCTTAAAGACCAACTAAGTTAGTTCTTGGTATGAGCTTTCGTGTGCATGCACACTTCTTCAGATACACTTTGTTTTGACTATGGCAGACCAACACGGCTACCTATCTGTAACTTATTACCTATCTACCATTCCCCCCTCCTTGCTTTTAGTTGACCGATCCCTGCAGAACCTGACGCTGGCTCAGTCGCTCTCACTCAACTTGAAGAACCACTACAGCCTTGAAATCAACCTGCCATCCACCTCGACACCGGCCAGCGTCCTGGGCAGCCCTGTGGCACAGATGGGCAGCGCTTGCGAGTCTTACCTGAATCTGTCCAACCTGGAGAAGGGAAGCCAGCTGAGCCACTGGGCAGAGAGCGAGGAGCACTTGGCAGTCCTGGAGGGGCCAGATGGCCTCCGCAGCGTGGAGGGGTCTGAGGCCGCAGACTGTGCGGTGCTGGGAAGAACCGGCCGGCAGAAGAGCAGCAACCTGGGCACTCCGGCACAGGAGGAGAGGTAGGGGAGTCTTGGCGTAGTGTTGCTCATAATCAACCCACGTCTGAGCCCATGCAAGGCAAATTGCACAGCTTGGTTGTTAGCACTGTGTGGTGGGAAAGGGGGGTGGGCTGCCATACATGTAGATTTTTGCAGTTTCACAGCTGCTGTGCCAGTGCCAATGACGCTGTCACACCCATTGGTCTGCTCTCGTAGAATCAGAACTGGCGGTATCTCCAATGTCATCTACAAGTGAAACTCGAAAAATTAGAATATCGTGGAAAAGCTCATTTCTTTCAGTAATTCATCTTAAAAGGTGAAACTAATATATGAGATCGACTTATGACATGCAAAGCGAGATGTGCTTCTACTTCTCAGAGGTCCAATCTTGCTCGATTTGCAATCCTTGTTTTGTTGATTTCCTTGAATATTCTAATTTTCTGAGATGGTTAATTTGGGGTTTTCACCAGCTGTAGGCCATGATCATCACAATTATAGCAAATATAGGCTTGACATATCTTGCTTTGCATGTCACAAGTCTATCTCATATATTAGTTTCACCTTTTAAGTTGAATTCGGGAAATCAAGGAACTTTTTCCATGATATTCTAATTTTTCGAGTTTCACCTGTATGTGGTCAGCTGTTTTGCTCACAGATGGCTGGGGGGGGGGACTTTTCTCAGCCCAAGGGCCACGTTTCCTCCTGAGCAGCTTTCAAGGGGCCACATGGCCAGAGGCCGAAATGGGTGGAGCCATGGATGTGGCTGACCCCTTCACACAGAACCCTACAAATGCAGCTTCACCACAGCCAGAGATTCCTATGCTCCCACCTGCCCCATTTCTCTACCTATCCAGGCAGGTGAGAGGCACCATCCCGATTTGAGGACACATCCCAGCCAGGAAAAACCCCTTTCTCAACACAGGACGATCCCATCTTGCACAATTACGCTCTCTGCCTTGCTTACCGGTCAAGTCCTGCTCAGGCTCTGGGTGCTCTTGTGAGATCTTGCTTAAAATCTCTTTCCACACTGGGGGAAAGAATGCAAAAAGAGTTTTAAAGCTCTCTGCCCTGTGTGCAGTTAATTTGTGCAGTTTCGACTGGGGGCTTTCAACCATGCAAGGTTAAAGTTGCGCAAGTTAATTGCATGCTGTAAGCGATCATACTGTATGCTGGTTTAGTAATGGAGAATGCAAAACGTGGTTTGCTGTGGGAGGGGTGTGTTGACCCAAGGTGACACCCAATTACTGTTTGCTAGAATTGCAAAGTTGTGGGGGCTGCTACTCAAATCTCACTACAGGCAAGCCAGGGAAGGGGCTGCTACTCAAGGGTGGAACAGCTGCTTTGCATGAAGAATGTCCCTGGGTCAATTCCTAGGCAGCACCTCCAATTTAAAAAAACCTCGAGGCTGCACTGCTGCACTGCGCTCTGCGTGGGGCTGCCCTTGGGTCTGGTTCTGAAGCTCCAGCGACTGCAGAGTGGGGTGGCCAGATTGCTGGTGGGGTCACCTGGCCGACAATGTGTGGCCCCCTTGTTGAGGCATCTGCACTGGCTGCCCATCTGCTACTGAGCCAGGGTCAAGGCCCTTCTATTAATTCACAAAGCCCTGGACAACTTGGGTCCAGGGTACCTAGAGAGCGCCTGAACCCTTACATCCCAGCTTGATCACTCAGATCATCAGCGGGAGCGTTGCTGGTCGTTACCTTGGTTGGTGAGGCTAATTTGACAACAAGAAACCGAACCTTTGGTGTCCATCAGCCCAGCCCTGTGGAACACTCTGCCACTAGAGATTCAGCAAGCGCTTTCTGATTCAACTTTTAAATGCCTGCTGAAAACTTGGCCTGTACAGGTAATTAAGAATACATCGTTCCACAGTGGTTGGCTGATTTCTGATCTTAGCATTCTTACATGATTTTTATTGTATGATTTTATCTATAGTTGTTGTGAACTGCTCTGATATATCTATATTTTTTAAATGAATAGGGGAATACAAATAAAATATACCGTATTTTTCCATGTATAAGACTAGGGGTGTTTTTATACACAGGTAGTGTTGAGTGTTCTTTTTTTTTTTTTTTATAAAAATTTTTATTAAGATTTTTTACAGATACATATTTAACAAACAGAATAGGTTTCATAACATCCTTTCATTCTATTGTGGACTCCCTCACGTCTCCCGCTTCCACTTTCATCATTAAAAACGAATTTTTCCAAGCAAATTATCATCTTGTTTATGCTCTTAAGTACAGTATAGTGTTGAGTGTTCTTAATTTGGAGGCCCCCCCCAAAAGGGGGCATCTTATACATGGGGGCATCTTATACACGGAATAATACGGTATATATTATTTTTATTCTATTTTATTCCTTATCAAGTTTGTACAACTCCCTTTATCCAAAGATCACAGGGTCGTTCACAACATAGACTTACTTATTTGTAGAATTATTTCTCTGCCGAACATCAGGGCAGTGCGCAAAGTCACGAAAAGCCTTTGAAAGCCACCCAAAGCCACCCATCCCTTCTCTGTTTGACAGGTTGCAGCCCCTCATCCCCAAGCTGAACCCACCCCCTCCAACCCTGCGGAGGAGGTCAAGCAAAACCACCTCGCCCAGCCTAGAAGCAGAGACGGACACCACAGCAGCAGCCACCAGCACCAGCACCTCTGGGCCCGGCCACAGCACCTCCACACTCACCAGCATCACCATCTTCTCCCTGGCCAGCTTGGAGTCTGAGCCCAGGACGCTGGGAAGAGGTCACACTTGCGGCCGTGCCGAAAACCAGGTGGCCCTAAGCCAGGAGCGGGCTGGGGAGGGTGGGCAGGCACCCCCGGCAAAAGGGACCTTGGGACGACCCGAGAAAGGCCCCTCTAGGGATCTGGATGGCAGCTTGTCTCTCCGGCGTCCTTTCCTCTCCTCGGCCGGCAATGAAACCTGTTTGCGCATCAGTCTCTCGGAGGACGAGCTGGACACATCAGGGGCCTGCATTGCTCGTGCATAAACCATGCACTTGGGGAGCAGGCTATTAGCTTGCACTGGTTGCCAGGCACAGATTGGGGGGGGGGGTTAGAGGTGGCTTGTAGGGTGCTGCGGCGCCAGGGGGGAGTCTCTGAAATGGTCACCAGTGGAGGCTGGCAGTTCCGTAAGAGCAAAAGTGGGAGACTTTGAGCCAGAAGTCATGTGGTCTCCAAAAGAAGCGAGCTGGGAGGGTCTCCTGCCTTTGTCTTCCACACAAGCAGAGGTCCTCAACAGACACCAGGAAATGACCAGACGTCTTGACAGACTGGCTGACCTGGAATGGAGGAACACCTAAGGACCTCGTGTCACCCAGGGTACAAGCACCAGTAAACAACCAGGCGCAAGATCCTCGGTCTCTGTGCCCCAGGGAAGGAGCTCGGCACGACTGGCTGAAATCTAGACTGTGTGCCACAGATTGTCCCCCCAGCCAAGAAAAGCTGCTTGCAGTTTTGGGGGGGCAAATGAGGTAGGGAGAGGGAGGTCATGGGTGACCTGTAGCATTCGGCGTTGTGAGGCAAGGTTAGCACCTGAGCAGGGTGGGTGATGGTTATTCCAATGGTCACTTCCAGAAGTCTCCCCTGGAATGAGAGGGATGCACACAGGTGAGATTAGTCCAGTATTTTGAAGTCACTTGATATTAGAAGCCCAGTCCTGTGGGAACCAGTTCAAGAGCATCTTGGCTGCCATTTCCAGACCAGGCGTCGGCTGTTAGGCCAGAGAGGAGCTGTGGTGGTGTCTTCCAAACACCTTAACTCTAACATCCGGGGGGGGGGATGCTGAAGGTGCAGGAAGTTTGCGCCTGAATGAAGGAGAGCCACCCTTCAGATTCCCCCCCTTAATTTCCCTCACCTGCAGACCATCCCTTCCTTCAGCAGGAGTTTAGTGGCACAGATGCTCCTTTCGGTTTTATTTTATTCTGAGGCTGGAGAAATTAAGCATATTGGTGTTTCCCAAATCCTGAGGTGGTTATTATCATTTCTGTTTTCCTATTCCTTCTCGGTAGTGGCACCCACCCTGCGGAACGCCCTCCCATCAGATGTCAAGGAAATAAACAGCTATCTGACTTTTAGAAGACACCTGAAGGCAGCCCTGTTTAGGGAAGTTTTTAATGTCTGATGTTTTATCACTTTATTATTATTATTATTAATTCAGTTGGGAGCCGCCCAGAGTGGCTGGGGAAACCCAGCCAGATGGGTGGGGTATAAATAATAAATTATTATTAAAATTGGTGAAATCCGAACGGTTTTGCACTGAGTTGGAGGCACAAGACTGAGAGGGTGCAGAAAGCCAATTCCAGCGCATGCTTGAGTGGTGGACAGCGAAGTTTTACTCCGAGTAGACCCATCCCCAGAGGGTCTCACTGTTGGCAACTTGTTCTGCCACTCATCATATTGCACGCTCACAGGGGCGTCGAAGGAGATTTCTTTTTCCCCCAGGCCATCTGTGCAAAGTAAAACACTGGAATTGGGGACCAGGCTGGTTTCTCCAAAAGAGAAAAATAGAGAAGGCCCATGCCTGTACATTTTACCTCATCCATCAGGTTCTGTGAATGCTGCAAACGTAGTCTTTCTTTTGAAGCGAAAGCTGGAAATTGGGGGCTGTGGGTCATCCAGAGGAGGGGGCACAGCTGTCTCCTCCCCTCAGGGGATGCTCAGAAGGGTGGAAATGGGTTGTTTTTGTTTCAGAAACAAAGCTCAATCAGCCATGCAAGAGAGGATGGAAACCGTAATATTTGGTCACAGAGAGAGCGAGAGTGGAGGAGGACCAGGAGCAGGTTGCTGAAAGGATGAGTTTGAGAAGAGGGAGAGTTAAATTTGGGGCCAGGTGGGAATGCAGTCAGGAGAAGTGGTCAGCAAGCCAATTGCAAGAGACGTTGGGAGGCCTGAATGCTCAGTGGGGGTGTCCCAGATGAGCACATGTCACGGGAGCGAGTGTGAAGCACGTCAGCCAAGCAAGCTCAAGTGGTGCTGGGGAGGCGGCTTTCACCATATCAGGGGCATTTTCCCGCCACCCCCAAACTTTCAGGACCCTCAGAGCTGCCACCCACTAGTGAACAAAGGCACCCCCGGTTTGTGATTCTCACTCCTTTGCACGAGGGCCTTGTAGGTTGGTCCACACAAGCAGAGGAGCCGTATTTCGAAAGGGATTTGAAAAGGAAAGGAATTGGTGGTGTGGATGGAGCGCCTTGTGGGCTTTTATCCCAGGGTGCCATTAAAAGGTGTGTCCCATAGCTGGGGGGGGGGGACCCAGAGGGGAGGGGTATGTAGTGCACCTCCTTTGGGGGCCAAATGCACAGTTAAACGAGGCAGGTTAGGAATGTGTTTAGAAGGTTGATTTGGGGTGAAGGGATGTATTGTTGGTCGTAATTCAGGGGAGAGAGAGAGAGAAAGAGAGAGACAATGGGCATCCATGTCTGGGTTGCCTAGCAACCCTCTGCACAGGTAGAACAGGCCCCACAGAGGCCAAGTAGCCTAGGGTGGTCACCAGAGCAGAGCACCACTGGAAATTGTGGCCATTGCCCGTCAACTATCGCTAAACAAGGCATCAAGGGGCAGGTTCAAAGGGCAATTAGAGTTCCTAACCACCCTGGTTGGAGGGTGGGAATGCTCTTGTGTACATTTTTTTCACACATGCAGAAATCTTGGCAGCACAGAGATTTTAACACTTGCTTGCCAATGCATGTGCTGATCAGGCTGCTTTCAAAAAGGCACAGCTATGTTTAGCCAGTTGAATATTCAGCAGGGTGGCAGGGTGAGAATCCTGCTTCCTGCAGGTAAAGGTAAAGGGACCCCTGACCATTAAGTTCAGTCGTGGCCGACTCTAGGGTTGCGGCGCTCATCTCGCTTTATTGGCTGAGGGAGCCGGCGTACAGCTTCCGGGTCATGTGGCCAGCAGGACTAAGCCGCTTCTGGCAAACCAGAGCAGCGCATGGAAACACTGTTTACCTTCCTGCCGGAGCGGTACCTATTTATCTACTTGCACTGGTTTGCTTTCAAACTGCTAGGTTGGCAGGAGCAGGGACCGAGCAACGGGAGCTCACCACGTCATGGGGATTCGAACCACCGACCTTCTGATCGGCAAGTTCTAGGCTCTGTGGTTTAACCCACAGTGCCACCCGCATTCCTCCTGCAGGTAGATGTACTAAAAAAATCAAGGCATGACGAGTGAGCACCCAGGCAAGTCACTGCAAGTGCAGAACAGCTTCAGTTGGCCGGTTCCGTGTGTTTGGAAGGGAAATGTCACTTTTCATGTGTTTGTGTGTGCCCTTAACAATCGATGGGACCACGTGTGTGTTCCATACTTGAATATTTCTGGCCATGTGCAATGCGCTGAGTGAGAATCTGCTGCAAGGCAGGCTGAAATTCCACTGATGGTGCTGATTTCTTTTATCACAGTGTTGCATAGTGGGAAACTAAACAACTGACACGCACACACCTCAGCGAGGTGCGAGGAGAGGAAGGTGTCCATATCTTGTTTTCTTTTATCATCTATAGGAGCCTCTGAGCCAAAAGCCACAGAGTTTCTCTCAAAGCTATTTCCAAGTTAGCACAGAGAATGGAAACCCAGTGGTTAAAAAAACAACAACAACCACCTGTTTGAAATAATCAGGATTTTTGCAAAATGCAGGAACCTGGGAGCTGTAGTCGAGGACATCTGGAGGCTACCAGGTTAAGAAAGACTAATGTAGGATGTATCTTATAGTCTCCTCCCCACAAAACGTTTGTTCTTTACGGCTTACATTTCCCAGTCCGCACTGGAATCCTCGCTTCATTCAAACAGCCAAGCTTCACTTGAAATAAAAATATCTGCAACAACCTGCAGGGGAGGTTGCAGAAGCATGTGCAGAGTGCCGGAGCTGCCAGCTTGAATGATCTGCCACAGTTTTCTTGCCAGGGCCAAAATGTTGGGCCAGAGGTTTGAGTCAGGGGCTTTTCTGTGGGTGGGGGGACAGAAAATGTGTCATAATTTAAAGCCTACTTGAGAGCAGAGGAGTCCAGGTTCGTTTTAATTCCAAGTGTTATCCTGTAAATTGTTGTTGAAGACTTCGAGAGAAAGAGAGAAAGTTTGAATTTATTGTGTAAAGAGTTCAATGTTGTTGGGACCATGAGTATAATTACAGATTTCTTTCTCCTTACAGTTTGTCAGCGTGTTCTTTCTGGTGCGGCGAGGGGGGGGGGAGAGGTGGTTTTTGCCTGTTTTCCACCCATTTCACAGAGACGGAATCTTCATCTTAACAAGGCCATTGACATATTTACGTTTTCTCTCAGGGGGAGGTAGAAGGGGGGTCACTTTGGTTCCTGATGCATTAATTTCTCAAAAAACAAAACCCATTTTCTGTCATTCGTCCAATGCCCCCCCCCCATCATAAAATCCAGTTGGAGTGTTTCTTCATCTCCCTTATTTTATTATTATTTTTATTTATTACATATATGCCCTACCTTTTCTCTCCAGAGAGCTCAAGGTTGCAGACAGGGTTCTCTCCCCTCAATTAATCTTCACGACAACGCTGTGATGAAAGGCAGTGATTGGCCCTCAAGGTCAACCAAGTGGGCTACATTGATGAGTCGAGATTTGAACCCTGGTCTCCCAGACCCTGTTCCAGCATGCCCTAAACACTACACCAGAACAGAGCTCCAGCTGCCTTGGAGGCTACATGATAGTACGGACAGAAGAGTCTCGGGTCTGGTTCCCAAAAACCTGTTCCAGAGGCTGAACATCAGCTCAAAACACTTTTTAAAAACGATTTCATGAATAATATTCTAGGAGGGATACTGAAAATACATTAAGCCAGCCTCATGCAACAGGTTCAGCAGTGCTGGGCGGGGTTTAAAAAGTATTCTTTTAGAAAATGGTGCAAGTCAAAGATAAGTACACTTCAAAAAAGCAAGCCTTCCTTGATTTGAAGGAGCGTCTCCACCCCCATCATTCTGCCCGGACACTGAGGTCCAGCGCCGAGGGCCTTCTGGCGGTTCCCTCATTGCGAGAAGCAAAGCTATAGGGAACCAGGCAGAGGGCCTTCTCGGTAGTGGCGCCCACCCTGTGGAACGCCCTTCCAGCAGATGTCAAAGCGATAAACAACTACCTGATATTCAGAAGACATCTTAAGGCAGCCCTGTTGAGGGAAGTTTTTAACATGTGATATTTTACTGTATTTTTGGTTTTTATGGAAGCCGCCCAGAGTGGCTGGGGAGGCCCAGCCAGATGGGCGGGGTATAAATAATAAATTATTATTATTATTATTATTATTATTATTATTATTATTTGGTACATTTTCTCTCTCTTGCATCTAGAAAATAATAATAATAATATTTTATTTATATCATGCCCTCCCTAGCTGAAGCCGGGCTCGGAGCGGCTAACAACAGTAAAAATAACACAGTTTACATAAAATCACAATCAATTAATTAAAATACATTCTAAAATCAATTCATTCTAATACCAATTCAGAATCAAATTAATGGCTAGAGTTCTGTGAAGAGTGCCAAAGGAGGGGGTCAGGCTGTGCCTTGGCCAAAGGCCTGGTGGAACAGCTCTGTCTTGCAGGCCCTGCGGAAAGATGTCAAGTCCCACAGGGCCCTGGTCTCTTGTGACAGAGTGTTTCACCAGATCGGGGCCACAGCCGAAAAGGCCCTGGCTCTGGTTGAGGCCAGCCTAACCTCCCTGTGGCCCGGGACCTCCAAGATATTATTTGCGGACTGTAAGGTCCTCCGTGGGGAAAACCAGGAGAGGCGGTTCCATAATACGAGGGTCCTAGGCCGTATAGGGCTTTAAAGGTTAAAACCAGCACCTTAAACCTGACCCTGTACTCCACCGGGAGCCAGTGCAGCTGGTAAAGCACTGGATGAATGTGATCCCATGGCAAGGACCCTGTAAGGAGCCTCGCCGTGGCATTCTGCACCTGCTGGAGTTTCTGGGTCAGTCTCAAGGGCAGCCCCACGTAGAGCGAGTTACAACGTGTGAGAGTGCAGCCACCTTCCTCATTCTGCACTTGGCAGTTTTCATTTGTTTATAGAAATGTATCTCCCACTTTGTTCTCCAAGGAGCTCAAGGTGACATGTGCATGATTCTTCCCCCTCCTACAACAACCCTGTGAGGTAGGTTCGGCTGAGGTACAGTGACAAGGCCACACCCAGGAGGCTTCATGGCTAAGTGGTGGATTAGAACCCTCTTCTCCCAGATCCTAGTCCAACGCCCATTACGCCATGCTGGCTCTGTAGTCCAGATCTGAAGGGGCACCAGATTGCTGGCGGATGAGTGCCTCTGCCTTCTTCAGGGCCTCCGGATTAACTCTTGCCCACAATCTCTACCCTGCAAACACTAGGATTTCTGATGGAAGTTCAACACGCTGTGGCATGTCTGCGCAGCATATTCCTATCCTGCCCTCTGGTGGCCATAAGTAATTTAACATTGCCACCTATATTACACTCCTGCCTGGCTCACTTTTAAGCTGGGACATACCTACAGGTTGTCCAGCTGCCCTGGACACAGAATTGACCTGTGCCTCCATGGGCAGCTGTGAGTACAAAATGACTCCCAGGCTGCACACCTGGTCCTTCAGGGGCACAGTTATCCCATTCAGGATCAGGGAGTCCTCCAGACCCGCCCTCCTCCTGTCCCCCAAAAACAGTACTTCTGTCTTGTCAGGATTCAATCTGTTAGCCGCCATCCATCCTCCAACCGCCACCAGGCACTCACACAGGACCTTCACTACCTTCACTGGTTCTGATTTGAAAGAGAGGTAGAGCTGGGTATCATCCGCATATTGATGAACACCCAACACAAACCCCTGATGATCTCTCCCAGCGGCTGCATTTAGATGTTGAAAAGCATGGGGGAGAGAATGGAACCCTAAGGCACCCCACAAGTGAGAGCCCAGGGGTCTGAACACTCATCCCCCACCACTACTTTTTGAACACGGCCCAGGAGGAAGGAGCGGAACCACTGTAGGACAGTGCCCCCAGCTCCCAGCCCCTCAAGACGGTCCAGAGGATGTTATGCTTGATGGTATCAAACGCCGCTGAGAGATCCAGCAGAACTAGGAAACAACTCTCACCTTTGTCCCTAGCCTGCCGGAGATCTGCATGTTGATGAGGCCTGAATCCAGACTGGAAGGGATCCAAATGGTCCACTTCTTCCAAGCATGCCTGGAGTTGTTCAGCAACTGCCTGCTCAATCACCTTGCCCAAGAATGGAAGATTTGAGACTGGGCGATAGTTGGCCATATTGGCTGGGTCTAGAGATGTTTTTTAAAGAAGTGGTTTAATGACTGCCTCTTTCAGCAGGTCTGGGAAGGCTCCCTCCCAGAGAGAAGCTTTCACCACCCCGCAGAGCCCATCGCCCAGCCCTTACCGGCTTGCTTTTATAAGCCAGGATGGGCAAGGATCAAGGAGACAGGTGGTTGTCCACATCCTCGGAGGTAACAGATTGAAATTGATCCCACGCAACTTTAAATGAGCATGGGTAACTTAGACCCATTAATTTAAATGAGTCTGCTCTGGGAAAAACATGGCTGTGAACTGTTGTGATCAAGACCATGTTTGGACAATTACACAGAAAAAACAGGAAGCTGAAATATATTTTTGCCATGAGTTCTTGTGTTACAGTTTTATGTGTGTGCATGCAATTTGGCAAAGCAAGAGCCTTTCATGGGAACTACTGTGTTCTAGGTTCCTGAGGTTCTTTTGGCTAACCATTGTACAGAAAGAGAGAGAGAGAGAGAGAGAGAGAGAATCATAAAATTGTTGAGCTGGAAGGGACCACGAGGGTCATCTAGTCCAACCTTCTGCAATGCAGGAATCTTTTGCTGAGTGTGGGGCTCAAACCTATAAACCTAAGATTAAGAGTCTCATGCTCAATCAACTGAGCTGTCCCAGGTGTTACAGAATTGGGGATTCAGCCTGGATGATGCCGGTGGCTCACTTCCAGGCCTGTGATTCTATATCAAGAAAGCTTAGAATCTAGTAGAAGATCAGATAAGTTCCTTTGTTAAGGCTGGCCAGTTAAGTACAGTCCTCTACATGTCCAAAGAGGTTCCCATCATGATAATTTTCCCACCTTACGGGAGAACAATAGGACAATAGGCCCGTGAGGGAGGTGAGAAATGTTTTGGCTGATGCTGGAAGCTAGGGAGACAGAGGCATGTCTTGCTCTGTGCTGAATCCCAAAGCTGTGACTTGGGCTCCCTCTGAAAACCTAATGGAGAAGCAAGGTGTGCTGGGGTGCTGGTGCTGTGAAACTGCCCCCCCCCCCGGCCAATCCTATGCCTGGGTTGTATAGATATGTAAATATAACAAAGGTACTTCTGTCTCCATTGACCATACTCAAAGTAAGCAGAGGAACCCCTGGAAGTTTGCCACTTAAAGATTGGGGTGCATGCTACAGTGCTATGATCACCTGTTTGGGCTGCCTCTGTGTCCTCGAGGTCCATATTTTGATTATACATATTGTGGTAGTATATAAATTCAATCAATCAATCAATCAATCAATATTCAGAGATGGATGGGCATGCCAGGGTTATAGACTGGTTGCACACAGACACATGCTTTCAATGTAGTGATGTTGCTGGGGACAACACAGTCCTGGCATTCCGAGCCTTTCCCTGCTGGCGTAAAGGGGGAAAACTTGCTATGCAAAAGCTGTTTCCCAGCCCACAAGGATGACTCTCCCACTGCAACTTCCTTCCCACTGAAATTCTGCTTGTCTTCAATGCACCAAACAGCAGTTTAGTGGGATGCAGGGAGGTCAAATCAGCAAAATTTGGCAGCAAGGAAGGGGATGTCGTCGTTAGCTTGGACATGTGCAGCAGGCTGCATGGGAGGTCTGTGAGGGCCAGCTGTGGCCTGTGCAAATCCACACTCGCACCTTGACATGAACCTGTGCCACATACTTTATGGAATCTAGACAATGGCATCTCCAGAATTCATGTGGATCACAGCATGGAGATAGTAGATAGAGAAATGTTTTTCTCCTCTCATAACACAGGAAATTGTGAACATCCAATGCAGCGAACAGTGGAAGATTAAAGACAGATAAAGTACTTCTTCATGCTGTGCACAGGTTTTTATCTTCTTATGGAATATCCAGCATTCACACAGACCAAAAGTCCACTTCCATGCCAATATTTGGGCACCCTTAAGTCCACTGATTTCCTCTAAGCAGGATCAGAACCCTATTCCTCTTTACTTGACAAGTGTCTGAAAGGAGTTACTTTTTTATGCAGCTTGCAAATATTTTATTCCTTGCCTCCGCTGAATGGGCCAGCATACTAGGTGGGCTCAAAAGGGATCCTAAATATACCCCCCCTTCAAAGATTTGGTTCACATTCTTGCAGGGGACAGGTGCCCCCCTTGCTTTGTGATACAACCAACCAACCCCTTTAGCTAACGTTTTCAGAAGGACAGAGACAGACATGATTTGGCTAAAATTGTGGGGAGTCGGACTTGAGGCTCCTGGGTTCATTAAAGGTCTACACACAAACACGCAACCTGGCTAGCTAATATCCATCTAATACTGTAGTGAAGATTGGGAATTTTTCAGATCACTCCATAATCAGACCAGAAGAGGGCAGCCCTGCTCTAATTTATCCGGCACCTGGCAAGCGCAGTATCCTGAGATCACAGTTTTTTTAGCACACCAGTGTCTTGGAGCCCTTGTCCTTTGAAGCAAATTCCACCGTTTCAAATCTGCACTGCTGGAAGGACTTTATTTTATCTGTCCCAAATCTTCTGACCTGGGCATTAGAGGCAAATTAGCACACACAGGATTCCCAGCCTGTAAGATCACAGCCTCCCCCCTCGTGTGTGTGTGTGTGTGTGTGTGTGTGTGTGTGTGTGTGTGTATACACAATAGCAGTGAACTCTCTTCATTCCTGATCTGCTCAATCCTCCAAACAAGGGACTCATTTGAACTGTAGTTCTGTGAAGGAGGTAAATGTTCCCCAAGCATTTTCACCGCTCTCTAAATCAGGTGAGACAAACTGGGTGCCCTTCAGGAGCTGTGGGGCTCCTGCTGCCATCCACCCCATCCAGCACGGTCAGTGGCTCAGTAGAAGTTATCCCTGCTCTTCTCTGGGTGCCACAATTTAGGAAAGATGTTGACAAGCTGGAAGGTGTGCAGAGGAAGGCAACTAGAATGATCATGAGTCTGGAAGCCAAGCCTTATGAGGAGCTGTTGAAGGAGCTAGGTATGTGTAGACTGGAAAAGACGAGACTGAGAGGAAAGATGACAGCCATCTTCCAATATCTAAAGGGTTGTCACATGGAGGATGGAACTAGCTTGTTTTCTCCTGCTGGTGGAGGGTAAGACTCGAACCCATGGCTTCAGGTTAAAAGAAAGGAGATTCCAACTAAACCTCAAGAGGAGTTTTCTGACAGTAAGGGTTGTACGACAGGGAATGGACTCTCTTGGGAAGTTGTGGACTTGCCTTCATTGGAGGTTTTAAAGCAGTGGGCAGATGGCCACCTGTCATGGGTGGTTTAGCTGTGTTTCCCGCATTGCAGGGGGTTGGACTAGATGACCCCTGGGGTCCCTTCCAATTCTATGATTCAATGATTCTATATGCTGCCTCATATTGGGGTTCAGTCTACTTTCCAGGCTGAGCCAGCAATGCCTCTTCTGGCTGGCAGCAGCTCTCCAAGGGCTCAGGCAGAGAGGGGTCTTCCTCATCACATCTGTAATCCTTTTAAGTGGACTGGGGATTTAACCTTGAACCTTCTGCACACAGAACAAGTGAGCTGCCCCCCCCATTCCCAGATGGAGCCATAGCCAGCATCCAAACTGCTGCTGTGTGTATATGACCCCAACTTCTGTCAGTCTCAGGGTAAAAAAGCAGAACAAAAGTTTTGTGTGTCCGTCCCCCCCACTCCGGCCACATGTTAGCCTTATATAAGGTGGTCCAAAGAGATGCTGTTCCCAGCAATGTGGGGGGGGGGGTGTTGGTGAGAGAAATCTGATGTGGTTTACACTTTAACCCAAACTTATCAAATTTGTATTTTCCTAAAACAACATGAGGGACGCGGGTGGCGCTGTGGGTTAAACCACAGAGCCTAGGACTTGTCGATCAGAAGGTCGGCGGTTCGAATCCCCGTGACGGGGTGAGCTCCCGTTGCTCAGTCCCTGCTCCTGCCAACCTAGCAGTTCGAAAGCACGTTGAAAGTGTAAGTAGATAAATAGGTGCCACTCCAGTGGGAAGGTAAACGGCATTTCCATGTGCTGCTCTGGTTTGCCAGAAGTGGCTTAGTCATGCTGCCACATGAGCCGGAAGCTGTACGCCGGCTCCTTCAGCCAATAAAGTGAGATGAGCACCGCAACCCCAGTCAGCCACGACTGAACCTAACAGTTAAGGGTCCCTTTACCTGTACCTTTACCTTTACCTAAAACAACATGAGACCCCAAACCAGGTTGTCCTTTGGAATTCTCACTCATCTGAATTTTGTGATGCAATTTTCCAACCAAACAACTTTAGGTGGAGAGATGAACACATTGAGGGAAATTGTGCATAAAAATGAATACATCAGTGAAGGTAACATGCAGAAATGCATTCCATTAGAAGAAATTGCTTGTGGGGGAAAAACTCACATTTGTCAAGACTGTGGACAAAAATGTGGTCCACAGGAGAAATCCATACAAAAATGCTGGATTTTTCTGAGGATTTGTTTTATTTAAGGAAAATCACAAAATGCTGCACAAACGCAGAGAGCCACTAAGTTTAAGACTGGAAAATGAGAAACAGAGAGAGCTGTAATTGACAGAACCGTCCATCCTTCAATGGCAAACAGGCAGGGAGGGATCTCTGCACTATTCAAAGCAAGGTGGCTGGCACTTGCTGCTGCTGGATAAACAAGCCTTGTGAAGAACAGCGGAGAAAGTTGGGTGTGTTCAGCCTGGAGAAAAGGAGCCTGAGAGGTGATGTGAGAGCCATCTTCAAATATCTGAAGGGCTGTCACATGGAGGCTATTTTTCTCCTGCTCTGGAGGGCAGGGCTTGGAGCAACGGGTTCAAATGACAGTAAATTCTGACTAAACCTTAGGAACAACTTTTGATGGTAACAGCTGTTCAACAATGGAATGGGTTGCCTTGGAACTCTTCTTCACTGGAGGTTTTTAAAGAGAGGTTGGGTGGCCATCCATCATGAATTCTGTAGCTGTGATTCCTGCATTGCAAGGCCTTAGGTGACCCTCTAGATCCCTTCCGAATCTACAGTTCTGTGATTCTGGAACTGGGAGGGTGCTTTCAGGGTGGTTCACAGTGTAAAAATACAAGACAAAATCACAAAATACATAATAAAATCAAGATGAAACAATAACACACACCACAGTTCTGAATAAAGGACTGAATTAAACTGGAGCACAAAGAAGGCTTTCTTTCCCTGCCCCAACTGGAGATGACAAAGACTGAACCAGGGACCTTCTGCATACAAAGCATATGCTGAGCTCTGGCCCTTCTGCCAGCCCAGCACCCTGTTCTCAGAGTAACCAGCTGCCTGTGGGTTGCCCAGAAGCAGGGCATGAGCTCAGTTGTTCAGCTGCCCACTGCAGGTATCCCACTAGTAATCCTGGCAGCAGTTCACAACCAGTATGACTTGTAGCTGTTTATGAGATAGGCTTACCCTCTTCCTAAATGGCTTAGGACCCAAGTACCTAAAAGAGCGCCTTTCCCAGTACCAACCACCTTGCACCCTACAATCAGCATGTGAGGACTTGTTGGCGGTCCTCACACCACCACTAGGAGCTGCCCATGCCAGGGCCTTTTCAGATGTGGCTCCCCAGTTGTGGAAAAATGCTCCCCTAGTGGGGTGCACCTGTCTCCATCATTCTTAACTTCTTTAACTTTCAGAGGGAGTTTGAAAAACATTCCTATTTACCCAGATATTTTGATGACTGAAGAACACTGCTCGAGGCAAACCTGAGACCTTTCGATAATAGAAATGATAGAACTGTAGAGCTGGAAGGAACCCTGGGGATCGTCCAACCCCCTGAAATGCAGGAATTTGCAGTTGTCCCACACAGGGATTGAACCTGTGACTTTGGTATCTAACCCTGGTTAAATTAGCAAAAATGTATAGAACAGGATCTAATAAGCGTTGGAAATGTAAAGAAACAGAGGGTACGTTTTATCATATGTGGTGGGAATGTAGGAAGGTTAATAAAAACAGGAAATGATATATAATGAAATGGGGGGGGGAATTAGAATAACCTTTATTTTAAAAAACCCAGAAGCTTTTCTATTAGGTATTGTAGGAGCGGAAATTCCAAAAGATCAGAAAAAATTGTTTATGTATTCTACGACGGCTGCTTGGATGCTGTTAGCCCAAACAGAAGCAGTCCTGCCAAAAAGAAGACTGGCAAACCAAGTTAATGGACTATGCAGAAATGGCGAAGCTAACTGGAAAGCTCAGAAATCAAGATAAGAAATTTTAAAAAGAATGGAAATGTTTGTAAAAGTACTGTAAACAGATAAATACATTGGCAGGATTTTAAGAGCACTTGTAATTTTAGAAATAGTATAGGAAATCAGAGGTTAGGAAAAAAATTGGAGTAGAAATGATACGCAGTTGATAAGAAATTTAGGGAACCAGGAACAAAACAAACAAGATGAATTTTAACAGGGAGAAATGTAAAGTATTGCACTTGGGCAAAAAAAAATGAGAGGCACAAATACAAGATGGGTGACACCTGGCTTGAGAGCAGTCCATGTGAAAAGGATCTAGGAGTCTTGGTTGACCACAAACTTGACATGAGCCAACGGTGTGACGCAGCAGCTAAAAAAGCCAATGCAATTCTGGGCTGCATCAATAGGAGTATAGCATCTAGATCAAGGGAAGTAATAGTGCCACTGTATTCTGCTCTGGTCAGACCTCACCTGGAGTACTGTGTCCAGTTCTGGGCACCACAGTTCAAGAAGGACACTGACAAACTGGAACGTGTCCAGAGGAGGGCAACCAAAATGATCAAAGGCCTGGAAACGATGCCTTATGAGGAATGGCTAAGGGAGCTGGGCATGTTTAGCCTGGAGAAAAGGAGGTTAAGGGGTGATATGATAGCCATGTTCAAATATATAAAAGGATGTCACATAGAGGAGGGAGAAAGGTTGTTTTCTGCTGCTCCAGAGAAGGGGACACAGAGCAATGGATCCAAACTACAAGAAAGAAGATTCCACCTAAACATTAGGAAGAACTTCCTGACAGTAAGAGCTGTTTGACAGTGGGATTTGCTGCCAAGGAGTGTGGTGGAGTCTCCTTCTTTGGAGGTCTTTAAGCAGAGGCTTGACAACCATATGTCAGGAGTGCTCTGATGGTGTTTCCTGCTTGGCAGGGGGTTGGACTCGATGGCCCTTGGGGTCTCTTCCAACTCCATGATTCTATGATTCTATTCTAGGAATGGGGGAGGAAAGTCATGGGATTTGGAGAATCCCACTTTATGGATTTGATATGGTTTTATGTATAATTTTCTTTGTTTATGGATGTTACTGCATTTGATACTGTTTGCTTTTTTACCTTTTTTTTGCTACTTTTGTTGAAAACTTAATAAAAATACTATATATATCCCTGCAACCTTGGCATTATCAGCACCATGCTCTAACCAACTGAGCTATCCTTTGGATGGAAGAATGTGTTTAACCATAACTGCTTTTAGATGTTTTCAATTGTAATTGTTTTTAGAATTTTAAAGGAAAAAAGAAACCCTGAATATATATTTTCCACCCTGGGCTTCTTGGGGAGGAAGGGAGGGATATAAATCACCGTATTTTTCCATGTATAAGACGCATCCATGTATAAGACGCCCCCTATTTTGGGGGACTCCAAATTAAGAAAACACCCCTCAGCACTACCCATGTATAAGACGCGCCCCAATTTTAAACCTAATTTTTTGGTAAAAAAAACACCCCATGTCTTATACATGTAGAAATACAGTAAATTAATTGTCCAAAGACAGACTAGGCAAGTCATCTAATAAGGACATAAGGACACAGGAAGAGCTCATGGGGTCAGGCCATTGGCTTATCTGTTCCAGAACCCTGTTCTCACAGTGGCCACAAAGATGCCTGTGGGAAGCCAAGAAGCAGGATTTGAGCGCAAGAGCCTCACTCTCCCCTCCCACTGTGGCTTCCAGCAGCTGGTGTTCAGAACCATTGCTGCTTCCGACTGCGAAGGCAGAGCCGAGCCATCAAGGCTTGCAGTCAAGGGCAGTCTTCTCTATGTGACTATGTCCTTTATGAAATACTTCCTTTTTTAAAATTTGTCCCATGTCTTCCAACATTCAGCTCCATTCAATGTTCATGAATTCTGGTGTTATGAGAGAAGAAAAGCCTTTGTGGTGGACATATATTGGGGCAGTGAATTCCATAGTTTAACTAAAGTGGTGCTTCAGGTTAAGAACAGTTTCAGGTTAAGAACGGACCTCCGGAATGAATTAAGTTCTTAAGCTGAGGTACCACTGTATGTTGCCAGACCTATGTCAGGCTCTGCTGCCCCTCTGGATCCTGCTGCCCGGGGCAGTTGCCTCACAGTTTTTTTGAAAAACTTTGCTGCATTTATTTTTATAGCACACATGGGCTCAATCTGATCTCGCTTGTTGTGTTGCTGTCTTTCCCCTTACCCGAAGGGAAGCTTTCAGAAATGTGATTCCACACCCCCTGTCCATCTGTATCACACACCCCTCCAGACAGCCATCTGAAATGCTACGGCTCATTCTATCACCTGATTTTACTGCATGTGTGGACTGGGTCTAAATACAACTTGTGCTGGATTGTGTGTGTGTGAGACCTCTGCCTCTCTTTGACAACACCCTTTCCCCCAGATGCCAAAATGCAAATCTATGGTGCAACTGCATTTGGAGTACAGTGGTACCTCGGGTTACATATGCTTCAGGTTACATATGCTTCAGGTTACAGACTCCGCTAACCCAGAAATAGTGCTTCAGGTTAAGAACTTTGCTTCAGGATAAGAACAGAAATCGTGCTCTGGCGGCGCAGCAGCAGCGGGAGGCCCCCTTAGCTAAAGTGCTGCTTCAGGTTAAGAACAGTTTCAGGTTAAGTACGGACCTCTGGAACGAATTAAGTACTTAACCCGAGGTACCACTGTACTGTGTTCATTTCTGGTCGCCTTACCTCAAAAATGATATAGCAGAGTTGGAAAGGGATCAGAAAATGGCAACAGTAATGATCAAGGAGATTAAGGAATTCCCATAATGAGGAAAGGATACAGCATTGGAGACTTTTTAGAGAAGGGAAGAGGCAACATGATATCATTTTATAAAATGATACACAGGCTGGAGAAAGTGGACAGAAATAAGTCCCGTCCCTCACCTTGCATAACATTTGTGGGCATCAAATGAGGCTGAACGTTGGAAGATTCAGGACAGAGAAAAGGAAGTACGTAGTTCTTCATGCAGCACAAAATATGGAACTGCCTCTCTCAGGAGCCAGCGCTGGCCACCCACCTGAATGCCCTTAAAAGAGGATTAGACAAATTAATGGAGGAGGATAAGGCTATCTTAAGTGAGAGATTTTACTTTCTTGGGCTCCATGATCACTGCAGATGGTGACAGCAGTCACAAATTTAAAAGACGCCTGCTTCTTGGGAGAAAAGCAATGACAAACCTAGACAGCATCTTAAAAAGCAGAGATATCACCTTGCCAACAAAGGTTTGTATAGTTAAAGCTATGGTTTTCCCAGTAGTGATGTATGGAAGTGAGAGCTGGACCATCAAGAAGGCTGATCGCCGAAGAATTGATGCTTTTGAATTCTGGTGCTGGAGGAGACTCTTGAGAGTCCCATGGACTGCAAGAAGATCGAACGAATCCATTCTTAAGGAAATTAGCCCTGAGTGCTCACTGGAATGACAGATCGTGAAGCTGAGGCTCCAAGACTTTGGCCACCTCATGAGAAGAGAAGACTCCCTGGAAAAGACCCTGATGCTGGGAAAGATGGAGGGCACAAGGAGAAGGGTACGACAGAGGACGAGATGGTGGGTCAGTGTTCTCGAAGCTACCAGCATGAGTTTGACCAAACTGCAGGAGGCAGTGGAAGACAGGAGGGCCTGGCGTGCTCTGTTCCAGGGGGTCACAAAGAGGCGGACACGACAAAACGACAAAACAACAAGGCTATCTTAGCTACTAGTCACTGTTGGAAGCAGCAATGCTCCTGGACGCCAATTGCTGGAAGCAGCCCCAGGAGAGCAGAGTTACTCTTGTGCTCGAATCCTGCTTGCAGGTTTCCCATTGTTATCTGGTTGGCCACCGTGAGAACAGGATGCTGGACTAGATGGGCCATTGGCCGGATCCAGCAACCACGTCCTATGTTCTGAAAAAGTGAGCACCTGCACCTTCTGTGCAGTAAGCTGGGGCCCACCACGGGTTGCCCAGTTGTGCCCGGTGCCACTGCGAATGTGGATTGTGAGATGCACAGCCCACGCTTCCCAGCTCCCTTGCAAGGGAGAGAGGAGCCACGTATCCCTTCTCTTTTTGCTGTCTGGATAAAGCTGTTCGGCAATCATCTGGCACGCAGGTGGTAAAGATTCCTACCCATCCAACAATGGCATTTAGTTTGTAACCTGTGACTAAAATCGGAGCTGGCTTTAATTTCAGAGTCTGCATCAGGGGCACGCTTGCTAATCTCTATGCAAAGCAGATGAAATGAATATGCAGCATTTGAGGGATGTAATTGTACGGCTTCCATTCAGGCACTATAATTTTCCAAACAGGATCTTGCAATCAAGATCCTATTCATTAGGGTATAAACAATTTGGTTTTTCTCCACTCTCCAGTATGCCAATCATTTCAATGGAGTGAGCATCTCTGCTATTTAAAACACCACACACACACACACACACACACACACACACACACACACACACACAAAGTTTCCTTTGTGTTAAGAGAGGTAAAAGTTGCAGGCAACTTCTGATAAGGAAGGGGGGGTGGAAAGAGAAACAATCCAGTTGTTTTAAAGGCTGCTGTACTCATCCTGTAGGGCTATGGGGAAGGACTATAGCTCAGTGGCAGATGATCTGCTTTGCATGCAGAAGGTCCAGTCTCCAGTGTCGTCTCCAAACAGGACTGGGAAAGGCTCCTTTCCTGAAACTCCAGCGTGCTGCTGCCAGTCAGTGTAGACAGCACTGGCCTCAATGGATCACTGGTCTGAGTCAGTGGAGACACTTTCCTGCGCTCCAAATTAATATAGCCCTTTACTCAGAATCATGAGGACTATAATCTTCCTTCATGCTTTGGGGGTGAAATGCAATAGGTTCAGTGGGAGAACACCTGCTTCCCGTGCAGACAGTATCTGGGGTCTCCAGGTAGGGCTGGGAGACATTTCTGGGCTGAAAGGCCAGAGAGCTGCTGCCAGGGTCAGCAGTGCGGGCAGAACTGAGCCAGGGAGATCAATGTGGTGAAGCAGCCTGGGGCAGCTTCATGTGTGTGTCCTTCACAGAACGCACTGTCAACAAAGGTGGCGACTGAATCTTCGCTTGGCTGGCTTGTATACTTGATAAAATAATATTAAAGGTAAAGGGGACCCCTGACCATTAGGTCCACTTGTGGCCGACTCTGGGGTTGTGATGCTCATCTCGCTTTATTGGCCGAGGGAGCCAGCGTACAGCTTCCGGGTCATGTGGCCAGCATGATTAAGCCGCTTCTGGAGAACCGGAGCAGTGCACGGAAACACCGTTTACCTTCCCGCCAGAGCGGTACCTATTTATCTACTTGCACTTTGACGTGCTTTTGAACTGCTAGGTTGGCAGGAGAAGGGACCGAGCAACAGGAGCTCGCCCCGTCGCGGGGATTCGAACCGTTGACCTTCTGATCGGCAAGTCCTAGGCTCTGTGGTTTAACCCACAGCACCACCAGCGTCCCTAAAATAATATTAGACAAATTCTAATCTTAGAATCTGCCCATGGCCATTTGACATGGTAGTGAAGCAGGACCTGACCAGTAGTTGATCTGGGATGGAGAAAAGGAAGGACTTCTACATCACACAGCACCTGTTGAGCATGTGGAACTCCCCATCACAAGATGGAGTGCAAGCCACATAGTTCAGATGGGTTTAAAAGGCAGGATTAGGCAGGATCCACACCATGCATAATTTTTAACAGGACTATCATGTCTCCTCACCTCCAGATTCTTACCTTTAGTTTAGGAAAAGGGGAAAAGCAGATAGAGAGGTTTTCTTCATCTCTTGTAATATTAGGGCCTGAGGTGGTTGTCCAACAAAGCTGAATGTTGGAAGACTCAGGACAGACCAAAGGAAAGTACTTCATGCAGCACAGAGTTAAACTATGGAACTCCTTCCCACAAGAGGTAGCGGTGGCGTCAAAGAGGAATCAGACAAATTCACTATCAATGGTTACCAGTCACAATGGTCCTGTGTGAGTGTCTGGAGGCGGTTGGAGGATGGATGGCAGCTAATGGATTGAGGTTGAATCCTGACAAGACAGAAGTACTGTTCTTGGGGGACAGGAGGCGGGCGGGTGTGGAGGACTCCCTGGTCCTGAATAGGGTAACAGTGTCCCTGAAGGACCAGGTGCACAGCCTGGGAGTCATTTTGGACTCACAGCTGTCCATGGAGGAGCAGGTCAAATCTGTGTCCAGGGCAGCTGTTTACCAGCTATATCTAGTACACAGGTTGAGACCCTCCCTGCCCGCAGACTGTCTCGCCAGAGTGGTGCAGGCTCTAGTGATCTCTCGCTTGGATTACTGCAATGCGCTCTAGGTCGGGCTACCTTTGAAGGTGACCCAGAAATGACAACTAATCCAGAATGTGGCAGCTAGACTGGTGACTGGGAGCAGCTGCCGAGACCACATAACACTGGTCTTGAAAGATCTACATTGGCTCCCAGTACGTTTCCGAGCACAATTCAAAGTGTTGGTGCTGACCTTTAAAGCCCTAAGCAGCCTCGGTCCAGTATACCTGAAGGAGCGTCTCCACCCCCATCGTTCTGCCCGGACACTGAGGTCCAGCACCTGAGGGCCTTCTGGCGGTTCTGGCTGGGAAGCCAGATTGGCGGGGCATAAATAAATTATTATTATTATTATTATTATTATTATTATTATTATTATTATTATTATTGCTATATGCTGCCTACTGGGTTCAGAGACACTATGTTTTTGAAAACCTGTTTCTGGGAATCACAAGTAGGGATTGTCCAAATCAAGGGAAGTAACAATACCACTTTATTCTGCCTTAGTCAGACCACACCTGGAATTCTGTGTATAATTCTGGGCAGCACAATTTAAGAAGGATGTTGACAAGCTGGAAGGTGTGCAGAGGAGGGCAACCAAGATGATCAAGGGTCTGGAAACCAAGCCTAATGAGGGACAGTTGAAGGAGCTGGATATGCTTCGCCTGGAAAAGAGGAGACTGAGAAGAGATATGATAGCCACCTTCAAATATCTTAAGGGCTGTCACATGGAAGAGGCAGCAAGCTTGTTTTCTCCTGCCATGGAGGGCAGGACTCGAACCAATGGCTTCAAGTGACAAGAGAGGAGATTTTGACTAAACATTCGGGAAAACCTTTCTGACAAAGCTGTTCGACAGTGGGCCAGACTTCTTGGGAAGTGATGGACTCTCCTTTGTTAGATGTTTTCACACAGAGGTTGGGTGGCCATCTGTCATGGATGCTTTAGCTAAGATTCCTGCATTGCAGGAGGTTGGACTTGATGTCCCTTGGTGTCCCAACTCTACAGTTCTCTGATTCTTTGATTTAGCTTTGGACCACCCCTGTTGATAGAAACACACAGAAGTGGCGTGTCCTCTGTGAGAAGCAGGTTGCCGGCTAGCTTCCACGCTGCCTTTCTCAGCATTGGGGCCCTAAATGCTGTTGGACTATAACTCCCATCATTGCCAGCTGGCAGTACTAGTGGCCAGGGATGGTGGGAGTTGTAGTCCAACAACATTTATGGCCCCAGTGCTGAGAAAGGCTGTCCAGAGCATAGCTGTCAACGTTTCCCTTTTTTAAAGTGAAATTCCCTAGGATTCCTTGCAAGAAAAGGGAAAAGTTGACAGCTGTGGTCCAGAGGCACCTGGCTGTCCACTGTTGGAGGCGGCACACTGGGCCAGAAAGATCTTCAGCTTGATCCTTATACTCTTTCAACTTGCAGATCCCCTGTCTCTTTAACGCAAGCTGGCAGGTCCCTATCCCCACATATGCACCTCCTCTGAATTCCCTTAGAAAATCTGCACCGTCCTGCAGGATCTGCCAAGCCCTTGGTACGTTCCCCATTTCCAAATGAGTATTGATGGTTGTAATTGCAGGTCTGCCTTCCAAAGACATAACTTTACTGCATTACACGAGTATCCAAAAGGAAAAGGAACAAGAGAAAGAGATAGAAAGAGACTGTGCCATCTTGGTCTCAGACTCCTCTGGAGCCGGCTCATTCATGGAACGCAGCAAGGCACTCCCCGGTGAGCGACGCAGCAGCAGCAGCACACACACACGCACACCCACCGCCAAACTAATTACTTCCTGATTGTCTTGCGGCCACCCACTGGGCATAATGGTAGAGCCCAAGTTTGGCTGGTGCATAACTGAGCACTCCGCAACAATTTGGAACACAATGATCATTCTCTGCGCTGCCTAATTAAAATCTGATCACTTAGGGTAATTATTTCATATCTAAGTATCGGGCAAGGGTGCGTTAACACAGAGAGTGGGTGGGAACAGGCGCCGGAGGAGCTGCCTTGGACTCGGAGGCCCCCTAAGATTCAGAGAGAGGCCTTCTGCGGAGTCAAGCATTCAGGGCCAGCCCAAGATATTCTGCTGCCTGCGGGGAAGGATGAGATGGCAGCCGCCGCTCCCTGCTTTGGTTCATAGACAGCAGCCAGCTGGCCTGGCAGATGAGTCCTCCTTCGGCACTGGCGGCACAGTAGGGTCCTCCACCACATCTGGGGTCTGCAAACTACCTTAGCAGGCTAAGGAGATGCTTAACAGCAATAGATCATGGAGACGTAAGAATGCAAGAAAAGCCTGCTGGATCAGGCCAATAGCCCAGCATCCTGTTCTCACAGCTGCCAACCAGATGTTGTTGTTTAGTCGTTTCCGACTCTTCATGACCCCCTGGACCAGAGCACGCCAGGCACTCCTGTCTTCCACTGCCTCCTGCAGTTTGGTCAAACTCATGCTGGTAGCTTCGAGAACACTGTCCAACCATCTCGTCCTCTGTTGTCCCCTTCTCCTTGTGCCCTCCATCTTTCCCAACATCAGGGTCTTTTCCAGGGAGTCTTCTCTTCTCCTGAGGTGGCCAAAGTATTGGAGCCTCAGCTTCAGGATCTGTCCTTCCAGTCAGCACTCAGGGCTGATTTCCTTCAGAATGGATAGGTTTGATCTTCTTGCAGTCCATGGGACTCTCAAGAGTCTCCTCCAGCACCAGAATTCAAAAGCATCGATTCTTCGGCAATCAGCCTTCTTTATGGTCCAGCTCTCACTTCCATACATCACTACTGGGAAAACCATAGCTTTAACTATACAAACCTTTGTTGGCAAGGTGATGTCTCTGCTTTTTATGATGCTGTCTAGGTTTGTCATTGCTTTCCCCCCAAGAAGCAGGCATCTTTTAATTTCGTGGCTGCTGTCACCATCTGCAGTGATTTAGGAGCCCAAGAAAGTAAAATCTCTCACTGCCTCCATTTCTTCCCCTTCTATTTGCCAGGAGGTGATGGGACCAGTGGCCATGATCTTCGTTTTTTTGATGTTGAGCTTCAGACCATATTTTGCGCTCTCCTCTTTCACCCTCATTAATTTAATTCCTCCTCATTTTCTGCCATCAAGGTTGTGTCATCTGCATATCTGAGGTTGTTGATATTTCTTCCGGCAATCTTAATTCCAGTTTGGGATTCATCCAGCCCAGATACCTTAATGGAAAACCTATGGGCAGGATCCAAGCACAAACCCTCTCCTCTCCTGTGGTTTCCAGCCACTGGTATGCAGAAGCATTGCAACCTCCAGCTGTGAAGACGGAGCCGAGTCATTGTGGCTAAGAGCCTTAACTCCTTGACAAATTTGTTCAGTCCTCTTTTGAAGCCATCCATGTTTGTGCTCCTCACTGCCCCCTTTGGGAAGGAGTTCCACAGTTTTAACTGCTCGCTGCATAAAGAAGGGCTTTCTTTTGTCTGCCCTGAATAGTCTATTTAGCTTCACTGGAGTTTTAATGAGAGAGGGACGAAAAAGTCTCTCTCTTCCCTTCCCCCACAACACACATCGTTTTGTAAACTACTATCATGCTGTCTCTTATTCACCACTTCTCTAAACTCAAAGCCCCAAGTGCTGCAACCTTTCCTCAAAGGGAAATCAATCCATCCCCTCGATCATTTCAGCTGCCTTTTTTTGAACCTTTTCCAGTTCCGCAATATCCTTTCGTCAGACGAGGCGGCTAGAGCTGAGCCCAGTATTCCAAATGCAGTTGCCAGAGAATGGCTTCCTGTGGTGTTGAAGCATCAGGGCCAGACCCAGGCCTTCTGCTGGCTGAGGTGAAGGAAAGAGGTGGTGCAACAGGACTGGAATACGAGTCCTCCTTCGACACTGGGGGTGAGATAGCACCCTTCACCCTGCCTGAGGTAAGGAAATACTGAGTGGCACCAGACAGCTGCTGCCCATTGCCTCACCTCTGCCTAATAGTGGGCCAGCCCTGTGGCCAATGGATAGCGACTTTCACGATGGCAGCCTGGAATTCCCTCCCACAACAGACAGAAAATGTGGTGCAGTCTAACCTTGGGAGATCACAGTCTGCATTAACCTTCACTCCAAGGAAAACGAATTCTGGGCGAAGAAGAAGAAGAAGAAGAAGAAGAAGAAGAAGAAGAAGAAGAAGAAGAAGAAGAAGAAGACGAAGAAGAAGAAGAAGAGGAGGAGGAGGAGGAGGAGTAGTAGTTTGGATTTGATATCCCGCTTTATCACTACCCAAAGGAGTCTCAAAGTGGCTAACATTCTCCTTTCCCTTCCTCCCCCACAACAAACACTCTGTGAGGCGAGTGGGGCTGAGAGACTTCAAAAGTGTGACTAGCCCAAGGTCACCCAGCAGCTGCATGCGGAGGAGCGGAGAAGCGAACCCGGTTCACCAGATACAAGTCAACTGCTCTTAACCACTACACCACACTGGTTAGTGAAGGAACCACCAGATTTCCTCACTGGTCGGAAATTAGGGTGCATGCAGTACTATTATCACTGTTCAAGGACATGAGTTGGGTGGCACTGTGGTCTAAACCACTGAGCCTCTTGGGCTTGCTGATCAGAAGGTTGGCGGTTCGAATCCCCGCGACGGGGTGAGATAAATAGGTACCGCTCCGGCGGGAAGATAAACAGTATTTCCGTGTGCTGTTCTGGTTTTGCCAGAAGTGGCTTAGTCATGCTGGCCAAATGACCTGGGAAAACTGTCTGCGGACAAACGCCAGCTCCCTCGGCCTGTAAAGCGAGATGAACGCCACAACCCCAGAGTCATTTGCAACTAGACTTAATGGTCAGGGGTCCTTTACCTCTTTTTTTATCTCATGTGAGACGTGCATCCAGCTGTGATCTCACAAGTTTTTGGGCACTGTGCTTTCACCTAAGGGCTTGCCCCCTCTCCAAAACATGATGTCTCAGACAGTTGACAAGTATATGTCATGGACCCCACAGGTGGGTTAGGCGGACCTCCTGGGGTCTGCTAACCACCAGTTGGAAACCACTTGGATAAATTGTCAGGAGGGCTATCAAGATAAGGGGCTGGAAACCTGCCCCCACCCCCTATCTGGTTCCTCTCAAAGGCCCACCAGCTACGGTTTTTCTCACTGTCCAGAAAGCACCCAGGGAGATCAAATGGGCAGCAGAAGCTGGGTAAAATCCCCCCCCCCGACTGAAATGTCCCTTGTCTCTATGCTCACTGAGAACAAGACGGTGACCTCTCCACTTCTCTGCAAAGGATGCAGACTCAGAGCTGCACTGTGGTCAAGTCCCTGCCAGAGGCGTTTGGTAATAAAGCAAAGCCCAGTGTGTGGAAGGATGTCTGTGTGTGTGACAGAGAAGAGAGAGAGAGGTCCATTAGCTTCCCTTGGAGGGTCCCGGAGGGGCTTGCAAAGACACTGAAAGAATATGTGGATATTGCTTGAGAGCTGGCACTCGGCCACCACGCCAACGGAGACACACCACTGTGCCGTCTGGACCCATCAATCACCGGCCAATGACACCCTCCTCATGACTTTTTCCGAGTGCGGATATTTCGATTCCTGCTGATTACACACCAGCAGGCCCGGGAGGGGGGAGGGGGTTTGAATCTTGCATTTCCAGGAAGGGAGGGGACCACAAAGGAAAAAGCACTGATAAAACTTCCCCACTACCACCACCCCGAACCCCATCAGTTTGGCTCATGCGGCGCATCAGGCTATTGTTCCTGCTGGAACTGTCCGCAGAGTTGGGGGGAAGTATTTCCTTAGCTATAAATCTCCTGGGCTCTTTTTCTTGGCACTGGATCCTCCCCAACTTGTTTTCAAAGAAATTGCCTTTTTATTAGGAACCATTCTTTGCAAAATAACAAAACTTTTAACAGTGTACAGGCTGAAAGCTGCCTGTGAGCCACACATTCGCTGAGCTGCAATGATGTCATGTCATGGCAAGTTAAGCCAGCATTGCTGTGTGAGAGCCTGTCAGCAACGGAACGCTGACCATCACTTCTGCTTGTGCAAGAGAAGTGAAAGGTTATTTCAGGAGCAGGCCTCGATCTCTGGATAGGAGGAGCTGCAAGAGGCAGAGATGACTGACTGATAGAATCAGAAAATGGGGGGGGCACCTCAAAGAGGAGTGGTTTAATGCACAGAAGTGGTGGGAGAGTCAGGGCCGTGGGAATCGGGGTCTCCTGGCAAGAGGGGACCAACTAAAAATATTTACATGGGATATAAAACAAATGTGTGATCTCATTTTTGTGTTACTAATAGGATAACATTTGCACCTGTTGAGAATATTCAGATCCTAATGACTGATACCAATAATATAAGCACCCAAACCATCGCTGCTGAACTAACCATACATCTTAAATGTTAAACTGGTTGGAGAAAAGCAAATACATTTCCTTCTTCTGAACTTCTAACTAATGTGTGTGTTGTTTTAAACCACACAAGATCACTGTTTGTCTCGTGATCTACTCACCCCCTGCTTGCAGTCTTTATCTAAGTTAACTCTGCCCATCAGAGCTGAGCCATATTGTGGAGGTAGAAAAATGTTGTCCCCAGTCTCCATCTTCAAAAAGTGGGGGGGGGGGGAGAAGACCCAGGTAACTACTGACTGGTGAGCTTTACCTCGATACCAGGAAAGGTCCTTGAACAGATCATTTAACAGTCGGTCTGTGGGCAGTTAGAACAGGATGCTGTGAATACAGTGGTACCTCGGATTACAGACACTTCAGGTTACAGACTCTGCTAACCCAGAAATAGTACCTCAGATTAAGAACTTTACCTCAGGATGAGAACAGAAATTGTGCAGTGTCAGCGGGAGGCCCCATTAGCTAAAGTGGTGCTTCAGGTTAAGAACAGTTTCAGGTTAAGAACGGACCTCCAGAACGAATTCAGTACTTAACCCGAGGTACCACTGTACTAAGACCCAGGATGGGTTTCTCAAAAACAAGCCTTTGCCCAACCTACATATAGGATGAAGGAATTGCCTCAGCTTACAGAATTTGTTCAGTGAAGAGGCAAAAGTCAAAAGGCTGATGATTTTAGGAATAAATGACTCTCCATGACTGAATATACAAAATGGATATAAAGTCTGATGACCTACTGTATTTTTTGCTCTATAAGACTCACTTTTTCCCTCCTAAAAAGTAAGGGGAAATGTGTGTACGTCTTATGGAGTGAATGCAGGCTGCACAGCTATCCCAGAAGCCAGAACAGCAAGAGGGATTGCTGCTTTCACTGCATAGTGATCCCTCTTGCTGTTCTGGCTTCTGGGATTCAGAATATTTTTTTTCTTGTTTCCCTCCTCCAAAAACTAGGCGCGTCTTATGGTTGGGTGCGTCTTATAGAGCAAAAATACGGTATATCCAGAAGCTTCTCTATTTGGCGATATAAGCCTAATTGCACAACACTTGTTTGGTTATAAAGTCCAAATTGATCATTCTTATGCAGATTTTGTGTATGTGTGTGAATTGTATAATTGTTGTTAATACATATTTTATTTATGCAAGACCTTTCTATTTTGCCATTGTAATATTTATATGATTATGCAAATATTTACATGTTTTCTTCAAAATGTTGGTTGTGGGTTTGTTTGTTTTTTAATTGCATTGTAGGGGCAGGAAAACCACCCTAACCTCATCATTCTGCATATACGACATATCCTCCTTCCCCAACCTGGTGCCCTCCAGATGTTTTGGACTACAGCTCCCATCGGTCCAGGCAGCACAGATGTTGTGGTGCCCTCAGCCTCTTGAGATGAACCCTCAGACATGGATTGACTGTGATGGCTGTATTCTGTGAGGGACAGGGACATTGTGTATCTTGCAAGGGTTACCATACCGGGTCTGGCATCATTTTCTGTTGAGAATGGGGCGGGAAACAGAAACACGGAAGAAAGAGGCTTGGTATCCCTGCCACAGCGCCACCCACGTCCCTACACACATTCTACTCATGTAAAAACACACTGAATCCTGGACCGTCTGTGGGCCGCATTGAGAAGGCGATTGGGCCTGATCCGGCCCCCGGGCCTTAGTTTGCCTACCCATGGGTTACATGACCCCGGGGTCCTCCCAACTCTATGAGTCTGTGTTCTTAAAGAAAACTTTTTGGTGGAGTCTGAGGAGGGGCTGGGGTTTAAGTGGAAAGAGAGAGCTGGCCAAGAGGCAGGGGAGCTGAAGGAATTGGGGGAGGGCAGAACAGCCCCCCCCAAAGCCTGGGGCAAAGATGGCTGGTGTCGAGACAAGGCTGAGGACAGGAGGCGCCAAGCACTCCGGCAGAGAGAGGAAGGCAGGAAGGAGTTTTGCAGCGGTGGCTGAGGAATTTGGGGACCTCAAGAAGCCACAAATTGTTGGTGGGGTGGGGGGGGAGAGGTTGCACTTGACATATCAACTAGCCAACGTCTTCCAGTCCTCACAAGCTCCTCAGTGCCGGGGGGGGGGGCATGGCGGCTCGGCCAAAGGAACGGCAAGCTAGGCAGAGCGAACAGCCCACCCCCACCAAGCCAAAATGGACGACCTTCCCGCACTTCAGCCAGCCAGAGTCAGAGGGATGAAAAATCGTTCCAATTTCCCCCCCACCCCCACCCCACCCTGAAGAAATTAGAGGCAATCTGATTTTCATCACCCCCATCATTAGCGGCCTTTGAGGCCACCAGCCGACTCTTTTCTTTCCTAGCTTCTTCTTTAAAAATGACTTCGCTCCCTGTTGCTTTGGAAACTGCTGCAAAAAAAGAGAGAGAGAAAAAGAAAAATAACCCCATCCCCCCCCATCCCCCCCCTCAAGCAAGCAGCACCAGCACCAACCCACCCAGCACTTCCTTGCGAGGTAACCAGCAACAGATGCAGCTCTGACCTTTGCAACTTCCTGGAAATGTAAATTTGTCAAAATAAAAAATAAAGGAGATTAATGTGAGGAAAAGGCTCTTTAAAACGATGAGGAAATGGCACTCTGGGGCCCAGACATGCAGGCCGCCAAGCCCCAGGTTGCGGCCTAATCCTGAGCCCAGCAAAGAGAAAGAGGTTGCATCATCCAGCAAAATGGGGGGGGGGGCTGTTCCTCCCCTCCCTGTGAACCGGGCAGATTCTGACAGGACATGAACCTTTCTTCAGAGGCCTTTGACTAGACCCGCTTGCAAGTGTAGGAACATAGGACATATATTGCTCAGTATTGTCTACACAGACTGGCAGCTATAGCTCTCTGGCATTTGAGGCAGGGAGTATCTCCTGCCAGGAGACGCCACTGGGGATTGAACCCAGAACCTTCTGCTTGAAAGGCAGATTCTCTGCCCCTGAGCTATGGCCCTTCCAGGTGATGCAAGGGCCCCTTCCACCATAGTGCTGGAGGCGTCAGAGGCTGCTTCACCTTATCCATGCAGAACTGAAAACAAAAAGGAGGTTGCTGTCATTAGGTAAGATGGGTGTCTTGAAAGACCTACACTGGCTCCCAGTACGTTTCCAAGCATAATTCAAAGTGTTGGTGCTGATCTTGAAAGCCATAAACGGCCTTGGCCTAGTATACCTGAAGGAGCGTCTCCACCCCCATCATTCTGCCCGGACACTGAGGTCCAGCGCTGAGGGCCTTCTGGCGGTTCTCTCCCTGCAAGAAGCCAAGTTACAGGGAACCAGGCAGAGGGCCTTCTCAGTAGTGGAGTCCCATGGACTGCAAGAAGATCAAACCTCTCCATTCTGCAGGAAATCAGCCCTGAGTGCTCACTGGAAGGACAGATCCTGAAGCTGAGGCTCCAGTACTTTGGTCACCTCATGAGAAGGGAAGACTCCCTGGGAAAGACCCTGATGCTGGGAAAGATGGAGGGCACAAGGAGAAAGGGACAACAGAGGATGAAATGGTGGGACAGTGTTCTCGAAGCTACCAGCATGAGTTTGACCAAACTGCGGGAGGCAGTGGAAAACAGGAGTGCCTGGCGTGCTCTGGTCCAGGGGGTCACGAAGAGTCGGACACCACTAAACGACTAAACAACAACAACAACAATACACCTTTGGGGCCTTTTAATTTAGAGAAAAGGCAAGCAAAGTGAGTAAGAGGAGACATGACAGAAATGTATAAAATTATATGTGATGTGCAGAAAATGGAGACAGATGGGGGGGGGGTTCTTCTTCTTTAAAAATACCGGAACTCTGGGCCATCCAATGAAACTGAATGTTTGCAGAGTCAGGACACACAAAAGAAAGTCCTTCTTTACACAACGCAACATTAAACTGTTTAATTATTATTTGCTGATGTTTAATTTTACTGTTTACTGTTAGATTCTGATGGATTGTTAAATGTTGCTTTGTTTGATATAAGTTGTTTATTTTAAAGTTATTATGAATGCTTGGTGTTTTATTGCAGAGCCTCCAAGTGTCTCTATTTTCCAGGGACAGTCCTGGATTTACAGAAGCCGTCCCGGTTTGTGATTTGATCCTGGAATGTCCTGCTTTTCCTTAGGATGTCTCTATTTTCACTGAAGAAAAGTTGGAGGGTATGGAGTTATGTGATGATACAAGATAAATAATGATACAACCTTTAGACATCTGAAGGCAGTCCTGTATAGTTTTATTGTGTTTTTATATATGTTGGAAGCTACCCAGAGTGGCTGGAGCAACCCAGTCAGATGGACGGGGTATAAATCAGAAAATTGTTATTGTTGTTGTTAACTAAACTATGGAATTAGGTTTCCATGTGATGTAATGGCCATGAGCTTGGGTGGTTTTTAAAGGGCCTGATCCAACTGCAGGGATTGTCTTATGAAGACCCTTCTCCTCTGGCTTCTGAGAATATATTAAAGGTAAAGGGGCCCCTGACCATTAGGTCCAGTCGTGACTGACTCTGGGGTTGCGGTGCTCATCTCACTTTATCGGCCGAGGGAGCCGACGTACAGCTTCCGGGTCATGTGGCCAGAAAAACTAAGCCGCTTCTGGCAAACCAGAGCAGCGCACGGAAATGCTGTTTACCTTCCCACCAGAGCAGTACCTACTTATCTACTTGCACTTTGACGTTCTATGGAACTGCTAGGTTGGCAGGAGCAGGGACCAAGCAACGGGAGCTCACCCCGTCACGGGGATTCGAATCGCCGACTTTCTGATCAGCAAGTCCTAGGCTCCCACAGCGCCACCCACGTCCCTGAGAATATATTGGACGCCACCCAAATAATTGTAAGGTTAATTTCCAATATTCCTTCATTAGAACAGTGGCCCACACCCATAACCCTCTGGACAATCTTGCTGGTTGGCCAACTGCCCACTTTGCCCAACGACAGGGACTGTTCACAAGCTGGCTTCAACCTTCTTGCTCCCAAGAATCAGGAATGGTGCTCCTCATGACCTCTAGTGGTTTCAGGTTGGGACTGCGACTTGACAAACAGCTGCATGCTGACTGACTGACTGACTGACAAACAGCTGCATGAACACCACAGTTTAAAACAGGAATCAAAACTGCATGGCAAGGTGAAGTCAGGGAAAACAGAAAAGGCCTATCTCTTCTTCTTTTTTTGCTGTGGCCTCCTTCTTGGCACACTGGTCCTGCCTTGGAGATAAAGAGCCTTAGCCTCTGCATGTCTTGTCTTCCGAGATGTAGTAGAAAGAGAAGGATTTTCCATGCATGCTCAGGAGCACCCTATTTCTTCATTTATTTATGCACAGCCTTTCTCCCTAACAGGGACTCAAGGTGGTTTACATATAAAATTAAAAACTACTAAAAACAGATAAAAAACAATAATTGGACACCCGCACACCCACCCTTCTTGGAGACTGTTTATGCTCTACTAATCCTTGCCAGAGCCAGCCCCCGCCCTCACCAGCCCAAGACCCCTCTCTGGTTCTCTCAGGCTGACTTCATCACAACAGTATGCATTTTCGAAAGGCATGTGGAAGGCAGGCTTGCAAAGGCTCCCCCCCTTCCCAGGAACTCTTCCTTTCCTAGCTTAGGGGGGAGCCAGGAATGAGCTGCGGGGGGCTAGGAGTTATTCCTCAGATCGGGAGGTGGTGGGACGGATTGGCCCATATTCCACAACTCCACTAGGGCCAGGCACCAGCACGGAGCAGCCTTGGGCCTTGGGTTGCCCTGGGCTCTCCCACTGGCACAAGACTTGACCTAGAGCCCCTCCCACCCTTTCTTTGCCCAGCACCCTCTGCCCTGCATTCACAGGGCTGGATTCACCACCTCCCTTGATGTGCGTTCATTCAACGTTGCATGGGGGAGTGATGAAAATGGTGCAGGAGTCCAGCTAGGCAAGTCTGATTTCACTTGCCAACACCGCAGTTGGAACAGCAGAAAGTCCCTGTCTATTAGACACCAGGAAAGGCGGCTTCGCTAAACTCTTTTTAGCCCCTTACAGAAAACATTTTTGTTGAAGGCAAGCCTACCCAGATATGTAAAATGTCAATATGTATTTTAATCAGTTTTTAGTGGCTTTATTTTATTTTTGAACGTTTTGCGTGGCTGTTTTTATTTATAGTTTTCTCCTCTTCTTTTTCTTCTTCTTCTTCTTCTGCAAAATGCTACGAGGGATTCTTTGAACTGTGTATAAATTTTATGAATTAAATAAATAAAATAAAATAAAATAATTGTTGTGGGGGGGATCTTACCTGGCACAGCATACCTGCAGTGTGTGGGGGGGGTTATCAAAGCAGCCCCCCACAAACCTGAAAGCAACTGAGTAAGCATCTACTAAATCAGGCATGTCCAAAGTCTTTTCTGGTCGGTTTAATCCGGCCCCTGTGGCAGTTTATTTCCTGCGGTAAAATCCTAAAAAAACCTCAACAACCTCAATAATAATAAAAACTGTTCACTTCATCAAATCTGGCCCTCTTTGAAAAAAGTTTGGACACCACTTCAGCTGATGGACTATATGGAGCTGGCGGAAATGACTGGCAGAATCCGAGACCTGGGAGAAGAAGTCGTGGAGGAGGATTGGAAGAAATTTAAGGACTACTTACAAAAACATTGTAAATTGTATGAATGTTAAGAAAGATGTAAGATTAGCAACAAAACGGCACCAACAAATTAGTTAAAAGGAATTTGAAGATAAATGTAATCAAAAGAAATGATAAATTTTGGATGAATGCTATGTTAAAACTAAGTTTGTAAAAGTCGGGAACTAAGTTATCTAAAATTGGGGATATAATATTGGAAAATTATATTATAAGAATTGAAATAAGGTAATAAATTGCTGGGTAAAGTTCGAGATTTTGGAATGCAGGAACGAGAGTCGTGAGGAAGTCCAAAGAGGTGAACGAAATGTGGATATTGAAAAATTATATGTTATTTCATATGCTTTTTTATTGTTTAAACAAAAATTCTTAATAAAAATTATTTTTTTTTTAAAAAAAGAAAAAAGTTTGGACACCACTGTCCTAAATGGACTAAGCGCTCCTTCATGTCTGAAGAACCATTTCCTTCCTAGGCAACCAGTTAAACCAGTTTCACATCAGATCAACCTGACAATTCCTGCACTGCAGGGACTGGACTAAAAGACCCTTGGATTCTTTTCCAGCTCTAGGATTCTATGACATGCAATATATTAATGGGATTAAGTAACAAAATCCCTCTGCGTCTTTCCCAAAATAGCAAACCCAGCGGTGTTTGAAGGGGAGAAGGGTAGTTCAACCCTAGAGCAAGAGATTTCTGTTGGGATAATCACACTTTCACAAAATGAGTGTGCCAAGAGTGCTTGGCCACCTTTACATCTATTTTTAACATATTTTAAATGCAGTGGTGTCAAAGTGCCCTTTGAAAGCAGTCCTCAATGATTTCCACCCCCATCATTCAGCCCAGATACTGATGTCCAGCTCCAAGGGCCTTCTGGCGGTTTCCTCACTGCAAGAAGTGAGGTTACAGGGAACAAGGCAGAGGGCCTTCTCGGTAGTGGTGCCTGCCCTGTGGAATGCCCTCCCAGCAGATGTCAAGGCAATAAACAACTATTTTACTTTTAAAAGACAACTGAAGGTGGCATTGTTTAGGGAAGTTTTTAATGTCTGGTGTATTGTTTAATGTTTAATGTATTATTTTTAATAATCGGTTGGAAGCCGCCCAGAGTGGCTGGGGAAACCCAGCCAGATGGGCGAGGTATAAATGTTGTTGTTGTTGTTGTTGTTATTTCCAGAGACCTGCTCAGTTCCCAGCTTCACCTAAAGAAGACATTCAGGCAAGGCCTCACCAAGCAGGGGTCAGCAACTACATTGGCCAGAGGGCCAAGCTCCTCCTATTCTACATAGCTGCCTTCATACAAGGGAGGCTGCAGGACTGTTTCACCCCAGAGCTGATCTGCTGTGATGTTTACTCTGGGGGGATAGGCATAGTGTTGTTGCTGGCGAGTGTCTCCAATGCGGCCAGCACTTCTCCCACAATCCTCAAATAAGAACAGCCCTGATATTAAACGGCCATTAAGTTCCACATCCTATTTCCAATGATGGCTAAGAAGCTCATAAGACAGGCCACGAAGGTAACAGCCAGGCATTCTGAGGTAGACTGCCTCCTGGCATGGAAGTTCCATTCCTAGCTATCATGGCTAGCAAGAATATCAGCGGAGGACTGCTGGGACACACCAAAAGCCCACCTAACCCAGGATCCTCTTTTCCCACACTGGCCAACCAGGGAAACCAGAAGCTGGGGGTGACAGCATGAGCCCTCTCCTGTTGTCTTCCCAGCAACTGGTAGAGTGCCTACAAACATGGAGGTTCCATCAAGCTGTTGCAAGGATCGTAGGAGCTGAACTGACCAATTTTTATTTTTTTATGAATTTTTTAAATTTTAATTTTTTTAAACCTATGAAGCAAGTCCTTTTGCAAACCAAATTTATCAGTTAGAATGAGTCCTACTAGATAATAAGAATAATAATAAATGTATAAAATGTACAAGTTGTTAAAACAGCAAACGAAAGATGAACTGGTGAAATCACTGATGAAGCACTGGGCAATGGATATAAGGCATAACATGGAAATGACAGCATGGGAAAGATTGTGGAATGTAGATTTGAAACTGACTATATTATATTGTTAAAAGAAAATTATATGAAAATGATGTATGGATTATATCTGACCTCTAAACCACAGAGCCTAGGACTTGCCAATCAGAAGGTTGGTTGTTCGAATCCCTGCGATGGCGTGAGCTCCCGTTGCTCAGTCCCTGCTCCTGCCAACCTAGCAGTTCGAAAGCATGTCAAAGTGCAAGTAGATAAATAGGTACCGCTCCGGTGGGAAGGTAAACGGCGTTTCCGTGCGCTGCTCTGGTTTGCCAGAAACGGCTTAGTCGTGCTGGCCACATGACCCGGAAGCTGTACGCCGGCTCCCTCGGCCAATAAAGCGAGATGAGTGCCACAACCCCAGAGTCGGCCACAACGGGACCTAATAGTCAGGGGTCCCTTTACCTTTACCTTTAGTAAATTGGCAAAAATGTATAAGCCAGAATCAGATATCTGCTGGAAATGCAAAGGAAAATTGGGTACCTTTTTCCATATGTGGTGGTCATGTAAGGTAGCAAAGGCTTTCTGGCTTTCTGACTTAAAGTTGTATTATGAATCAGCAGCTTTCTGCTGGTTGAAAGATTGGCTGCTTCTTGAAAACACGGATGTTTTGGATCTGGAAGGATTTAACAATGCTTTCGGATGGCATGCATATTTATGGTATGATAAGGTCAAAATTTATAAGGCTTTTAAGAACCACATTGTCAGGAAAGCAGTGTTTAATGTCTGGAAAAAAATATAAAGACTTATTGGAAAACAAGACCCCAAGGTGGCTATCACCAATGGAAGCTAAGGCTCGGAAAAGACTCAATATGGAGGCCAAATGGCCGAAATATTGGGAAATAATAGAAAAAGATGGAGATAACTGGAGGTTGCAGAGTATGGAGAAAATAAAAGACAAAGTGCGAGATTGGCTACATTATGCTCAGATTAAAGAAGTTTTTAAGTTGGACAAAAAGATAGGATTCCAGGTGGAGAAATCAAGTTAGAAACGGAATTGTTAGAACCTAAAACTAAGGTACTTTCAAGAATGTATAATTTGCTGCTAAAATGGAATACACAAGATGAAACGGTCAAATCAGCTATGATAAAATGGGCACAAGACATTGGGTACAATATTATGTTTGCTGACTGGGAAAGGTTATGGACCACTGGGTTGAAATTCACGGCATGTAATGCCTTGAAAGAAAATGTTATGAAAATGATATATAGGTGGTACATGACTCCAGTCAGGCTTGCAAAAATATACCATTTGTCTGACAATAAATGTTGGAAGTGTAAAGAAGCTGATGGAACGTTCTTTCACCTTTGGTGGACTTGCCCTAGGGTTAAGGCTTTCTGGGAAATGATATATAATGAGTTGAAAAAGGTATTTAAGTATACCTTCCCTAAGAAACCAGAGGCCTTTCTCTTGGGTATTGTCGGCCAGAGGGTGTTAAAGAAGGACCGAATATTTCTCATGTATGCAACAACAGCAGCAAGGATACTTGTCGCCAAGCACTGGAAAACTCAAGATTTGCCCACACTGGAAGAATGGCAGATGCAACTGATAGACTATATGGAACTGGCAGAAATGACCGGCAGAATCCGAGACCTGGGAGAAGAGGCCGTGGAAGAGGACTGGAAAAAATTTAAGGACTATTTACAAAAGTATTGTAAATTGTATGAATGTTAAGAAAGATGCAAGATTAATAACAATATGGTTCCATTAAATTAGTTAAAGGGAATATGAAGACAAATGGAAAAATTGGATAAGATAAATTTTGGATAAATATGAAGTCAAAGTTTAAGTTTTTAAGGTTTGGGTAAAATTATCTAAAATTAGGGACATAATATTGGGAAATTTTAACTTAAGAATTGATACAAGGTAATAATTTGCTGGGTAAAGCTCGAGAAACTTGGAATGCAGGAACTAGAGATGTGAGGAAGTCCAAAGAAGTGAAGAAAATATGGTCATTGTAAAAGTATATGTTATTTTGTTTGTTATTATAATTTATTGAAAAATTCTCAATAAATATTTTATACAAGAAAAAAAAAGGAAAGGCTTATTGGGAAATGATTTATAATGGGTTGGGGAAAATGTTGAAGATAACGTTAGTTAAAAATCCAGAAGCTTTTCTTTTAGGAATAATTGGTTCAAAGGGACCCAAGGAGCAGGAAAAAGAAAGTTTATTTATGGTACAATAGCTGCCTCAATGATTTATGCCCAGAGATGGAAAGAAGAAACAGCTCCAATTAAGGAGGACTGGCAACTAAAACTGATGGAGTATGCAGAAATGGCAAAGAAGAAAAAGAAACCAAGAAGAAACACTTTTTAATTCAGAATTGGGAATATTTGTGGGCTATTTGAGGAATTATTGCAAACAACTTAAAACATTAGCAGGATTGATGTAAAAATGTGCAGTAAGGGAAGAGGAGAATTAGTAAATTGGATTTGAATTGGATATGCAGTGATAAAAGTTATAATATAAGCAACCACAGAAAGGAGGAGGGAGGTTGAAAGGAGGATTTGATGTGTAAGACTGATGTGAGAAACTTCCCCCCTGCCCTGTTAAAATATCTGTAAAATGTAAAATAAAATTATAAAAACCCTATAAAGCAAGTATTTCTATCCCACAGCGTATTATTAATTATAACTATCACATTTATTACCTGCCATTTGCCTGCAGGTCTCAGGTCGGGTTACTACAACCATTTAAAATTCAGAAATAAAAACAGCCAGACATATTACATTTGCAAGAATGTGATTTTCTTGAGAATATTCAACGAGAGCCAGTGTGGCGCAGTAGTTAGAGTGTTGGATGAAGACCTGGGAGATGCAGGTTCAAATCTGGCTAGTCACTGCCTACTCTCAGCCTGACTTACAGGGTTGGTTTGTTTGTCAGACCACCTTATGGTCTGAAGCTCAACATCAAAAAAATGAAAATCATGGCCACTGGGCCCATCACCTCCTGGCAAATAGAAGGGGAAGAAATGGAGGCAGTGAGAGATTTTACTTTCTTGGGTTCCATGATCACTGCAGATGGTGACAGCAGTCAAGAAATTAAAAGACCCTTGCTTCTTGGGAGAAAAGCTATACAAACCTAGACAGCACCTTAAAAAGCAATCTGTAAAAAGCAATCTTGCCAACAAAGGTCCGTATAGTTAAAGCAATGGTTTTCCTAGTAGTGATGTATGGAATGAGAGCTGGACCATAAAGAAGGCTGATCGCTGAAGAATTGATGCTTTTGAATTATGGTGCTGGAGGAGACTCTTGAGAGTCCCATGGACTGCAAGAAGATCAAACCTATCCATTCTTAAGGAAATCAGCCCGGAGTGCTCACTGGAAGGACAGATCCTGAAGCTGAGGCTCCAAGACTTTGGCCACGTCATGAGAAGACTCCCTGGAAAAGACCCTGATGCTGGGAAAGGTGGAGGGCCCAAGGAGAAGGGGACAGCAGAGGACGAGATGGTTGGACAGTGTTCTCGAAGCTACCAGCATGAGTTTGACCAAACTGTGGGAGGCAGTGGAAGACAGGAGTGCCTGGCGTGCTCTGGTCCAGGGGGTCACGAAGAGTCGGACACGACTGAACGACTAAACAACAACAAAAAACCCGGCCCATCTGGCTAGGTTTCCTCAGCCACTCTGGGCTGCTTACAGCATACAGTGCTACCTGGGGTTACAGACGCTTCAAGTTACAGACACTTCAGGTATAGACTCCGCTAACCCAGAAATAGTACCTTGGGTTAAGAACTTTGCCTCAGGATGAGAACAGAAATCGCGCGGCAGTGGTGCGGCAACAACAGGAGGCCCCATTAGCTAAAGTGGTACCTCAGGATAAGAACGGACCTCCAGAATGAATTAAGTTCTTAACCTGAGGTACCAGGTCGAAACATAATAAAACATCAAACATTTTATTATCGAAACATAATAAAACATCAAACATTAAAAACTTCCCAATACAGGGCTGCCTTCAGATGTCTTCTAAAAGTTATGGAGTTCTTTATCTCCTTGATATCTGAAGAGAGGGTGTTCCACAGGGAGGGCACCACTACCAAGAAGGACCTCTGCCTGGTTCCCTGTAGCATTTTTCATCCACAAGGAGGATGAAACTGTAGAGTGTGGAACTGGGATTGGGAGACCAGGTTTCAAGTCCCCACTTGGCAATAACACTCACTGGGTGTGACCTTGGGGGCCAGATGCTAACTCTCAGCCTAACCTACTCCACAGGGTTGTTGTCAGGACTAAAATGGTGTGGGAAGAGGAGAACTATGTATGCTGCTTTGAGCTCCTTGGAGAAACGTTTGGGACATAAATGCAACAGGTAAATAAGTTAAGAACCTCCAGAGGGCAAGCTTTTTCCATGCCTGTTTTTGCCCTCTGTGTTCTGTGGGTCCTGCTCACTGGCCCACAGCAAAACCCCATTGCTGCTGGTCTTCTCTTGTCCTATGCCTATCTAGCCGTAAGGGGAGAGGAAGGCAAGAAGGGCTGTGCTCCCGCTCAGGGCCATGTGTCGCTCGCATTCCTTCCCTCTGCCAAGGTCAGCTTCCTGAGGTTTGGTTCCTTGCTGGCCTCTGCTGACCCTTCCCTTCCTGTGTTTGGCTGGGAGGGCGGGGAGGCCACGAGCCCCAGAGCTTCACCCAGGCTCAGGCACAGTGCCTTGGCAGCGGTGTGCAGGACTGGGGTCAAGATCCCCTGTCAGTAGCTTCCTGATGGCCAAACGCCTGGCTGGGCCACACCCGGCAGGGTCTTCCTTTCAGATGGACTTGGAGGTGAGAGGGAGAAGAATCAGAGCCCTGTTGGATCAGAGCAAAGCCCCCATCTTCTCCTTCTCACAGGTGCCTGCCCAAAGCCCACCCATAGGCCACAAAGGCAATGGCCCTCCACTGGTACCTTGTTCCATTTGTTCGCTTGCGGGATTTACTCTAACCACTACACCACACTGTGCTCCTGTGGGGAGACTCTCTTGGAACATGGAAGATGTCCTTCTACTGACTGTCTAATAAGAGACAAATGCCTCTGGGAAACCCCCAAGTAGACTTGGAAGTCAGCAGCACTTTCCCGTATATGGCTCCCTGGGGTAGACTGTGTGTGGACATGGAAGTTCCATTCCTCTAATGGCTAATGAGAATTTAAGAAGAACAAAGGCCCACCTAGTCCTGCACCCTCTTTCCTCTTTAATATTTTAATTTTCCATTATTTTAATGTTGTTGTTTTTTTTGTTTTTAAGTTGTAATCATTCATCTTGTTTTTATTATTGCTTGTAAGCCGCTCTGAGCCCGGCCTTGGCTGGGGAGGGCGGGGTATAAATAAAAAATTATTATTATTATTATTATTATTATTATTATTATTATTATTATTATTATTATTCTTCTTTCCAACCAGATGTCTCTGGGAAACATGTTGGAAGTTTGCAAAATTACACATGACAGGGATAAAAGGGACAGAGAAATGAGCCCCCCCTAATAATGTTAGAACTGGTGGACATCCTATGATGTTGAAAGATTCAGGACAGAAAAGACTTATCATGCAGTGCAGTGCAGAGATAAACTATTGTCCCACAGGCTGACCACCAATTTGGATGGCTTTTTAAAAGAATTAGCTAAATTAATGGAGGAGAGGGGCTACCTATGGCCACTAGTAGCTGGCCACTGTGAGACAGGATGGTGGACTAGATGGGCCATTGGACTGGCCCAATGGGTGATCCTTACGTTCTTATGTTATTGGTGTTTACAGTGTGTGTGTGTGTGTGTGTGTGTTCTTTTTGGGAAGGATGGTTTGGCCCATTCCCCGAGATTCTGGGTGCCGGTGCCTCTCTCCTTGGCAGCCTCGTTTGAGGAGCCCAGAAGCATCATTGAGAATGCAAATCTTGACCCTTCTGGGGGGCTGCTTCTCCTTTTTTTAAAACTGCCGAGCACTAGCAGTAATTCATGTAGTAACCATGGCAACTGCCACGTACATTTACATATTCTTCCACTTAATCACAGGGCCATCCAAGACAACTCTTTGCCAGTTCTTTTGACATAATTTGCTGTTTTCATTTGCTAAACCGGGAACTGTAATCCACAGGGATTTTATCATTATTATTTTTAAAGAAATCTGCATTTTTTTACTCATTGGGGAAAAAAATCACTGGTCTTTCTTTCTTTCTTTCTTTCTTTCTTTCTTTCTTTCTTTCTTTCTTTCTTTCTTTCTTTCTGCCAAACTTTTCTGATCAAAGTATATCTGGTTTTTCCTTGCCCATTGCTCAAAAATCCATGCCAAAAACTCCTTGCAGACAAAATCTATTGTGTGTTTCTATAACCAGAGAGGTGTTGGATTTGCAAATCCAGATTCCAGGCAGGCTGCGCTCCGTCTATGGCACTCTGCACGTGCTCACTCTTTGTTCCTGCAGCACCATTTAAGAAGGATATTTGGCAAACTGGAAGGTGTGCAGAGAAGGGCAACTATGATGACCAAGGTCTGGAAACCAGGCTGAGGAATGATTGAAGAAGCTGGATATGTCTAGCCTGAGAGGAGATATGATATCCATCTTCAAATATCTCAAGGGCTGTCACATGGATGATGGAGGGCTGGACTCAAACCAATGGCTTCAAGTTACAAGAAAGGAGTTTCTGACTAAACCTTATAAGAGCCATTCAACAGTGAAATGGACCTTCTTGGAAGGTTGTGGAGTCTACTTTGCTGGGGGGTTTTAAACAGAGGACGGAAAGCCTTCTGTCAGAGATTATTTAGCTGGATTGCAGGGGGTTGGACTAGATGGCCCTTGAGGATCCATTCTGACTTTTTTTTTTAATGCCTAGGATCTTTATTACCAGTGTTGCCAACTTGGTCTTGTCATTAGCACGAGGCTTGGTGATATTCTTCACTTTCTAAAAACAACAACACCTGGTGACGTTCTTCACTTAAAAGGCAGGTAAAAAAACAGGGGTGCTGTATGCCAAATGGATGTGTTAGGAAGCTGCCAGGAGTACCATCTAAGCAAATGCTAGACAGTGCCCCAAAAATTAGTGCATTTCTGCAAGAAGAAAGTCCAGTAATCACCAGAAACAGACCACATCTTTGGATCTTATTGCTTGCAAAACAGTCCCAAAGTCATCATTAAAAGGAATTATGTTGGGTATCTCTCTGTTCAGTCTTCATTGAGAACTGCTCCGTTCTGACTTTATGATTCTATAAATGGGGGAGGGGGACATCTGCCTATGATCCTGAATGGGACCAATGTTCCATCTAGGTAGTCGGCATTGTCATGGAATTGTATGGTTGGGGAAGGGACCCCAAAGGCCATCTAGTACAACCCCCGCCCCCGCCATGCAAGAATAATGCCTATAAGTCTTTGCCAACCTGCCTAATCACTTCTAAGATGTAGTTCGTCTTAAGCTTTTACAGGATTTATTTTATTTTATTCCCCCCCCCCCCGGGAGTCTTCTCTTCTCATGAGGTGGCCAAAGTTTAAATAAATAAATAAATAGTAATAATAATTAGTGAGAGCTCATTTTCTTTCTGGTCAGCTATCAATGGTCCATCACACCCACTATTGTCATCTCTGAAAGGCAGAAGCTGTCTATGGGGTCATGCAAGGAAAAGCCTTTTGTCAGCACACCAAACTGAGATCTCTTACATTGGAGGTGCCAGAGGCTGGACCTGGGACCTTTACACAAAGGGCTCAAAGACTGAGAAAAAACACACACACACACAATGCAACTGGTGGTTATATTTTGCAGCACAGCAATGATGCGATAGCAGTGGATTCACGTTGGGTTGTCCACACACAATTCTGTGTCATTAGTTGTTCTGTGTTGCTTCCCCAGTGTTAGAATATGACTGCTTGCTGGAGCAGCAGTCATGAGCAGATAGAGCAGATTAAGTGGGGCAAAAGAAAGAAGATTTGGGGTAGGAAAAGTTGGAGTATTTCTGCAGAAACTTATGGATACTGACCAACCCCCTAAAAGCTTTGCAGGGCAAATGAGATTGAAAACGCCCTGAGACTGCCCTGAACACAATCATGAATGCACAATAATTAGGGCATCTTAACAAGCCACTTTATTTTGGATAATTTTTTTTTGGGGGGGGGTAGTAAGTTTAATGATAGTGTTCATACTTATGCTGCCTTAAACCTGCTCTAATTTTTATGAGTATTCTATTTTTTTATTTGTTCACTTTACTGAATCTATTTTTTAAAAAAAATATTTACTGTATTTCTTTTTAAAGCCACCTTTTACAGTTACATCCAGCGTTGTATTGCCTGGTCAGGCTGGCAAAGGTCTTGGGCAGAGAACAGCTCTCCCAACACACCTGGTACCTGCTGCTTTTCAACAGGAGATGCCAGAAGCTGACTTTGGCGGACCTTTCGGATGCAAGGCAAGCGCTGAGCTTTAGAGTTATGTATTTTGCGGAGCGCACAGAATTTCCCGCGTGTGTGTGTGTGTGTGCGCGCGCGCGCATATGGCCAAAGGGTAAAAGTGGTTTTTGATAGAATGATAGGCGTTCCCAACCCGTTCTGCTGTGGCTGCTGTACCCATTTCGCTCCAACCTGTAGAATTTGCAGATATTTATTTATTGCGTTTAATATACATTTAAACACCGCGTGCAACATCCGGTCCTCCATGGTGACCCCGCCGGGGCAGCCTTCAACTTTCCACACGCTGCGAGGAGCGAGCAGATGAAAGGCGACTATAGCGCTTAACGTAATTGTTATTTCAAATCTGTTCCCGGGGGTTGGCGGGAGACGTGGGTGGCTGGATAGTTGTCCAGCGATTCTGAGAAGGGGGCGGGGGAGAGAGAGAGAGAAGATGATGATGATGATGACTGGAAACAATCTCAGTTTCCTGTTGCTGTTATTCCTTCTTCCCGCGTTTCCCCAAACTGAGGAGCCTCCCCTCCCCTCCCCAATCGCCACTCTTGTTATAAAACATGCCTACTAATAGCAGCGAAGTGGTGCATGAACTCTAAACAACCAAGAGCATCTCCGAGCCCGCAAGAACATAAAAAGACGTCTCATCCTGCTCTCTCGAGAAACTTGAGGTTTTCAGCGCAGAGAGCCATGCGCCCGAGATTCGAAGCCAGCGTCTGAAAGCCATGGCCGGAGACATGGGCGTAGTCAAATGGGGGCAGGGAGGGGCAGTTGCCCCAACCTTAATCAATAAAAATTCATAAAAAGACACAGCAAACTGAGGTTCGCCCCCCCCCAACAAAAGCCCACTTGGCCTCTTGGTGACCACTGGCCAGTCGATACCTCTCTCGACCTTGCCAACCCCTCAGGGTTGTTGTGGTGGTGAAATGAGGAGGGGTGATTAATAATAATTGTTTCCATTGGAAAGAACTTTCATTGGCCCCGAGCTAGCAAAAGGGCAGTGGGGGTGGGAGAGCGGAACTCAGACCTAAAATACCTGGACTCCAATTCCCATGATCCTCTGGCTATTGGCTGGAGTCCCAAAAGCCTCCGGTTGGGTCCCCCTTTTCTATGGCAGTGGGTGAAAGGAAAGGCCTTCTGAAAATGTGGAGGGCCAGCCTGTACCTGTCAAGGAAGACAATACAGTGGTACCTCAGGTTAAGTACTTAATTCATTCCAGAGGTCCGTTCTTAACCTGAAACTGTTCTTAACCTGAAGCACCACTTTAGCTATTGGGGCCTCCTGCCGCCACTGCGCCGCCAAAGCACAATTTCTGTTCTCATCCTGAAGCAAAGTTCTTAACCCGAGGTACTATTTCTCGGTTAGCAGAGTCTGTATCCTGAAGCATCTGTAACCTGAAGCGTCTGTAACCTGAGGTACCACTGTAATGTTAGATATTTCACCCTGGAGAAGACTGAGCTGTGATATGATAGCCATCTTCAAAGATCTCAAGGGCTTGTTTACTTCTTCTCCAGCAAGTAAGACTCGAAACAAGGGCTTCAGTTGACAAGAAATTTGATTCTGACTAAACACTAGGATTACCGTATTTTTCGTCCCATAGGACACTCCATCCCATAGGATGCGCCTAGTTTTTTGGGGGGGAAATAAAGGAAAAATTTTTTTCCTTTATTTCCCCCCCCCCAAAACCAGGTCGGGGAAACCAAACCAGGTCGGGGAACAGCGGTATGGCGGCGCTGGCCGATGTCTGCCCGAAGCACGGGGCGCACTGCTTCAGCGCGCTCCGCGCTCCATGCAGTAGGCTGCTATCTGCAACCTAGGGAGCCCTGTGGGAACTCCCGCAGGGTTCCCCAGGCTGCGGATGTCTGCCCAGCGCGAGGGGCGCTCTGCTTCAGAGCGGTTATCGCGCCGGGCGGCAGGCTGCTATCCGCAGCCTAGGGAGCCCTGCAGGAACCTCCCGTGGGCTCCCCAGGCTTGCGGATAGCTTCCTGAAGCCTGGAGAGCGAGAGGGGTCGGTGCGCACCAACCCCTCTCGCTCTCCAAGCTTCAGCGAAAGCCTGCATTCGCCCCATAGGACGCACACAGATTTCCCCTTCATTTTTGGAGGGGGAAAAGTGTGTCCTATAGGGCGAAAAATACGGTAACTTTCTGAGGGGGAGAGCCATTTGGCAGTAGAATGGACTAACTTGAGAGGTGGTGGGCTCTCCTCTAACAGAGGTTGGGTGGCCACCTGTTCTTCTTCATCTGTGATCTCAGGGGGTTGGACTGCTTTGAGAGTACTGTACCTCCCAACTCTACAATTCTCTGATTCAAGGAAGGCAGCTCTGGGCTAGGTGGAGTAATGGACAAAGTAGTTTGGGGCCTTGCGCTGTGATGTGGCTTTCCTCAAAGGCAGCTCGAGGTAGAGCTGGGAGAGTTCACATCTGAAAACACAGAAAGTTGCTGCCAGCCAGTGTAGGCAATAAAAAGTGAAATGGACCAATGGCTTTGACTCTACACAAGGCAGCTGTTCCTAAAGTGTCCACAAGGGGGAGCCTCTTAACATTCAACAAGGTTCAGCCACTGAAACCTTGTGGGTCCTTTAAAGGTAAAGGACCCCTGACAGTTAAGAGCGGACGACTCTGGGGTTGCGGCGCTCATCTCGCTTTACTGGCCGAGGGAGCTGATGTTTGTCCGCAGACAATTTTTCTGGGTCATGTGGCCAGTATGACAAAGCCACTTCTGGTGCAACGGAACGCTGACACCAGAGCAGCACATGGAAACGCCGTTTACCTTCCCACCGGAGCGGTACCTATTTATCTACTTGCACTGTGTGCTTTCGAACTGCTAGGTTGGCAGGAGCAGGGACTGAGCAACGGGAGCTCACCCCGTCACGGGGATTCGAACCGCTGACCTTCCGATCAGCAAGCCCAAGGCTCAGTGGCTTACCAAACATGTCCTTTACACACTTATAAATATAATATCACCAGTAGACATCTGTGACCTGCAGGAGAACACTCTGTGTTTATCGTCCTTGCTAGTGGCTCAAAATTCCTATGTGGTATAAGAGATGCAAACTTACTCTCAAGGAGAGGAAAAAGAGACCTTGATGCACAGCTGGGAAACGGGCCAGAGGAGGGGGAAATGTTTAGGAGGAGAAGGAAACAGTGCTAATGGCTGACTCACCAGGCTGTGCGACTGGTGTACAGGGAGCACTGGACCCAGCCTTCCTCAATCAGGTGGTCCAAAGCACCCAGAGGTCCTGCCGCTCCAGAGGAAGGCTGGTCTAACCCATTGCAGCATGTTAGCCAAAGGTTCAGCAACTCATGGCTTGTCAGGGATGGGCTCTATGTGTTCTGGATTATTTCCTTCATATTAGAGTAGCAGTGGATCCCGTGGGGAGCAGAAAATGGTGTGTTTGATCGGGGCCTGAGAGGGTCCTAGGTGAGCCAGAACTGCTTAATTTACTTTTCCACATGATCCGTCACTTTTGACACCACCTAGCAAACACAAGGCAACTGTTGCCTGACTTGAATTATCGAACTGCCAGTTTTATTCCCATTAAATTTATTCCCATCATTTGTGTTCTTGGTTGGAGGAATCATCTGGGGAACCCGCAAGGGAAGAAGACTCAGGAGCCTGGAGAGTGGCGCGGGGGGGGGGGGACGGACAATGACGAGTGGTCACAGGGAGAAGACTGGGATGAGGAAGTGTTAGAAGCTGAAGTGGTCACAGGGTTTAGTGAGAAGGGGCAATCTGTGGCAGAGAGAAGTCCAGAATCCGGCAGAAGTAGAAGCAGAGGATGAGGGAGGGAGGCCAAGAGGACTTTAGCTGACTGTGGGAAGCTGAGGACTTTCAGTCTCAGCAACTGATACAAGGGGGCAACACCTGCCAGAGAGGAGTTGCCGTGCTCACTAAGCCTGTGCAGATTGTGTTTTTGCTAATAAAGGGTTAACTCCAATTTGCATGGTGTGATTTACTGCTGGCTCACTCCTGACAGGGTTTTTTTAAATGACGACCTGCCGTATGTGTTGTTTATTTATGTAAAGGAGTGTTTTTTCAAGCAGTGTGCCGTGGCACCCTGGGGTGCCTTGAATGATGGTTGGGGTGCCTCTGATGCCTTTTCACGTCTCTGCCTCCTCAAAAGCTTGCACAGCTGTTTGTTGCACACGAGACATAACTGGTCCATATGCATAAGGTCCAGCAGCTACCACGCTCTAAGATCCACTGTCCTGTGATATCATATATGAGTTTGTATCACTGATGAAGCCCAAGACGGCAAAACAAGGCTAACATTCCAGAAATCCTTGTCTTAGTCTCTGTGAAAGGATTCTGTGGAACTGCAACAACCTTTCATGTGGACTGTTGGATTCTATGAACAGACAGGTGTAATTGACACTTTCACATATATGGACCTTATGCATAAACTGATTAGAGAATGAACTGATCCACTGGGTCTTCTACTTTTTTCGCTGAACTTTATGAGCTACTTTTGTTGAAATCTACTATTCAATGCAATGAATAGTATATATTATTATTTTTTTTCAAATGTACAGCCAGTTACGTCTTGTGTGCTTATTGAATATGTTTCACGTTACCAGAGGTTTGTTGTTGTTTTGCAGCTGTTTGTTGCAGCAGCCCTGGCTATGAATTCCGCGAGTGAGTGGTGTCTCTGGGGCTGGCCACACGGGGTGCTGGTTGCCAGGAGCTGAGGCTGTCTTGGAGTAAACGAGTAAGTGGACAATGGAGTCCAGCCAGCCAGTCCACCAGCCCTTGCTGTTGGGAATGGACAGACAAGTGGGAGGCCAGGCAAGCAGGGAGGCAGGCGCTGCACTGGTCTTTCTTGTGCTTGCTGTGTGCATGGCCTGTCCAGTGCTGAAGGAGAGCCTTTCTGCCACGCACATCCGGCAGTGCTTGCTTCTGCCACTGCTACCTCCCAAGGTGCTGTCCTCACTTTCACCTTTGGCCAGTCTCCATCGGGCCACTAAGGCAGGGGGCACCCTCTTCCCAGACACCTGTGAGGCACGGTGAGGAGGCACCTCTATTTGGGGCAGGGGTGGCGTTGGATGCCCAGAGGGCTCCCAGGGAGAGGGCATTCAAAAGAGTGAGAGGCTGCCATCTCTGCAAGCAAGGGGGGGACATAACTGGGCTCCTCAGGCTCACACAGGAGCTGCAGAAAGAATAGAGTTGGTCAAGGGAGCCATGGACTCAAAATGGTTGAAGACCTCTACTGTAAAGAATAGAAACTGCATTTCTAAAAAGGTGAGAGATGGAGAGAGAGGAGCATGTGGTGCTATTTGGAAGAGATATTGCTGAATGGTCAGCATCCTGCTCTGACAGGGGCCAGCCAGATGGGAAACCCACAAGCAGGACCTTAGCACAAGAGCAGCCTCCTCTCCTATGGCTTCCAGCCACTGCTATTCAGAAGCACTGCTGCCCAGTGGCGTAGCGTGGGGGGTGCAGGGGGGGCCGGCCGCACCGGGCGCAACATCTGGGGGTTAGGGTTAGGGGGCGCAAATCCACGGGTTAGGGGGCGCAAATCCACGGGTTAGGGGGCACAAATTACTTGCCTTGCCCCGGGTGCTGACAACCCACGCTACGCCACTGCTGCTGCCTTCTAGTTGTGAAGGCAGAGCACAGCCATCTTGGCTGGTAGCCTTCAGATGCCCCCTCCTGCATGATTTCTCAAATCCTTTTTTAATCCTCTCTGAAAGCCATCCAGTTTGGTGGCCATCTCTGCCCTCCTGCAGGAGTGAGTTCCAAAGTTTGTGCTGCGTGAGGAACTACCGTATTTTTCACTCCATAAGACACACTTGACCATAGTTCTTAGAGGAGGAAAACAATAAAATAAATATTCTGAACGAAACAGTGGATGTACGATTTTTGTGGTTCATGCTGTGGCCACAGACATGATATGTGATTTGACAGTGAATTTGTGGTGACCCAATGGAAAAATCCTGAGGATCCATGTGGATCCATGCTTTGTAACCACATTTTTGCACCATTGTGGCCCCACAAAACAGTGATTTTTTTGGTACAGGCTGTAGCCATGGACATGCTATGTGATCTGATGGTGAATTTGGCTCCAGGGACCACGCATTCGCTCCATAAGCCGCACAGATATTTTCTCTTACTTTTTAGGAGGAAAAAAGTGCATCTTATGGAGCAAAAAATATGTTACTTCTTTTTTCTGTCCTGGATCTTCCAATTTTCAGTTTCATTTGATGTCCATGAGTATTATGAGAGAGAGAAACATTTCTTTGTCCCCTTTATGCGATGCATGATTTTATCAACTTCTATAGTGTCTCCTCTTCTCCAAACTAAGTCCATACTCTGGAACCTTTCGCCATAGGGAAGTCGCTCCACCCCCTCAATCATTTTGGCTGCCCTTTTCTGGAACCTTTTCCAACTCAATGATATCCTTTTTGCGGTGAGGCAACCAGAGCGGCACTCAAAAAGAGAGAGTGCAGGGAGGGGGAGCAGGGGAATAATAACAACAACCACCACCACCACCGTTTTTAAGCAAAGCTGCTTTGCTGCACTTTTTATCTCAGGTGCCATTTCCTCTACTGCCAAGTGAAGTTCATAGCCAGATATGCAAGAGGCCTCAGTGCGAGATCGTGTGTGCACAAGAGAGGATACGCATTCAGTGTAACGAGGTAGCAGAGCCCCAACACGAAACTCTCTGCCATAAACAGTTAGCTTCAGGCCCAGCATGATGAGTTTTGGCAAAGGTTACGGCCTACACCCCAAGCACAAGTGGAGTTCTTCCACGCTGAAGGTAAAAAAATAATAATTTTTTAAACACTCCCATGTCGAATTCGCATGGGTCTCCTCTCTCTCTGCCAAGGAAATGTCCTGGTAAATTCGTGCAAGATGGCCTTATGTTCTTAACACAGTCTTGATGTTTGATTGCTCAAAGGTTTTCTAAGAAACCATTAGGGTTCTGCGGGCAGCAGGGAAGGGGGGGGGGCACCAATGATTGACAAAAGCATTAAGGGTAATGCTGAACAGACGCTGCTCTGAGCAGACAGCAGACCCCTAGAGGCAGCTTCTAGGACAGCCTCTCAAGCTTTAAAAGAGGGAAATCAGCCAGCAGAGAGGCAATGAGCCTTTCCCAGCCATGAGGCTTTGTTGGGCAAGAGAAGAGGTTTTGCAGGCAGTCTCGATTCTTGCCAAGAGGCTGAGGAATTGCCCCCTGCCAGTGGTGTAGTGTGGGTTGCCAGCACCCGGGGCCACGTGGGGGATGGGGAGACAGACAAGAGTATGCATGCACATTCAACTGCCTAATGGCATCCACATCACTCAGGTGATTGCAGCCACAAAGAAGAGTTGTTCAGTTATCTGGAGACTTCCCAGTTCTCATGGAACCCAGTGACAGAAGTGCACAGCTGTATTGAGGCAGCACCAAAGGTTGAAATTATGCACTCCCTAACAATTTTGCACCAGGGGGTAACTGCCCTGTGGGGCCCCCACAAACACACTACGTCACTGCCTCCCCCCATGTGAAGATAAGCAAACTCCTGTTCAGAGAGAGAGATGCACACAGAGTGTGCATTTCAGGAGAAGCTGTATGCTTGTGTTTGAGAGATAGAATGATTCCCAGTGAGATCCACACAAGGGGATCTGTTGGACTCAGAATCCCAGTCTAGACAGGCTTGTAGTTTGTTCCAGCAAAGCAAATCACCCCTCCTTCAAGCTCAGGCAGTGAGTGATGACAGCTCTGAGGCCAAAATGAGGGCAGTGAAAAACAAGAGGGCAGTATCAGCATCCGTGGGGAAAACTACAGCAGTGCTTAAAATAATAATAAAAAACAACAACTGGGAAGTGGTGAACAATTCGAAGAGGATTAAGCATGCTCAGAAGCCACAGTCTACTGAGAAAACTGAGGTGGAGGCCAGGAACAGAGGTTTGCATGGTCTGCTGGCTGGAACTCTGGTTAGAAGGGGAGGATACAACAAGGAAGGGTGTTTATTAGCTTCTGGTGGCAAAGAGCTAACCATTCATTGAAACCTCTTTCTGAGCCAGAGTTATCCAACCCCAATCTGGGGAACTGATTCAGAAATCCAGTTCTTCTCCTTCACACAGAAGGTGGCAAGAGTGTGAAGTTTCTAGCACCTGTGCTTGTGTGACATACAAGGAACTCTCAGAGCCCGAGAGGACAGCAAGCAGCACCTCCAGAAGGTCAGGAAGGGGCAACAGGACCTTCTCAAACTGGGATTCAACCAGGAATATTAACAAGGTGCACTTACTACTATATGCATAGTTTTAGGCTGCGTAAATGAAGGACCAGAGGGTTCCCCAAAACATGGGGCAGCAACTGCATTGGGATTGCCCCATAGGGAGTTGTTGACTGTGACCCTTTGCTACTGCCCCAACAGTACCAGATTCAGGGTGGTGCAGGTGGTCCCCCACATAGGAAGATGAGCCAAGGGGCCCAAAATAGTAGCAGTAGCAGCAGTTTTAATAATAATAACAATAATAATAATGCCTAAATTTATATGGGCACCCACTGAGAAGCTCCATTAAAAGCAACTGTACCAAACTGAATTATTGAAATTGAAGTACTTTATTGTCACTTGTACAACTTGTATACAGTGAGATTACACGAGCACCCCCACTCAGCTCTCTTAGTCTTAATTCCCCTCGTTTACTGACGCACACCCACCAAACCCGAAAGTCAGTTGCCCTGTTGTTATCTTTTCATTCAGCAGCCTAACAGCCCACGAATAGCACTGTTGGTGCAACTAATCATGCTTCTATGTCTTCTGCCTGAGGGCAGGAGATCAAGGAAGTGCCGGCCAGGGTGTGAATCATCCCTGAGAATTTTCCTCCCTCTCCTGAATCATCCAGAGGATTCACAGGACAGCCCATAATATCTTGTGCTGTATTCACCACCCTCTGTAGGCACTTCCTATCCATTGATGTCAAACCAGCGTACCACACCGTGATGCAGTATGAAAGGACACTTTCTATTGTTGACTGGTAGATCATCAAATGTTGATTGGCATCGTTCTTCCACAATACTCTGAGGAGATGGAGTCTCTGTTGGGCTTTCTTAACCACCTGGGTTGTATTGATTTTCCAGGTAAGGACTTCACTGAGATAAACTCCTAGGAATTTAAAGGAAGAGACTCTCTCCACACAGCCCTCCCCGATGTACAGCGGGGATAGTTCTCCTCTCTTCCTCCGAAAGAAAATTATCGTGGTAATAAGAAATATTTGGGGGAAGGGGTCACCAGTTTTTGTCCAAAGTCTTCCCCTGTGCCACAGGCCCACGTACCTTGAGCAGATGAAGTGGCACAGAAAGTGGGCATGGGAGATATCAGAGTTGGGCAGTGGCACAGAGTGAGAGGGAGCCCAGCAGCCACACAGGTGAATAATTTCAGGTGCATAGCAGCAGTAATGCTCATGACTGAAGTTTCTGGAAGGCTGATGTGATGCCATCAAGCTTGAAGGGAAAACATAACACCTTCAGTCCTTGCTTCTTCTTCTTTTGTCCCACTTAAGCTCTATATAGACCAGTGTTGCCTGCACTGAGTGACATTATCTTAGAATCAGTCAGAAGGCACCATGAGGAGCATCCAGCCCAACTCTCTGCAAACATTCCACCTAAACATTAGGAAGAACTTCCTGACAGTAAGAGCTGTTCGACAGTGGAATTTGCTGCCAAGGAGTGTGGTGGAGTCTCCTTCTTTGGAGGTCTTTAAGCAGAGGCTTGACAACCATATGTCAGGAGTGTTCTGATGGTGTTTCCTGCTTGGCAGAGGGTTGGACTCGATGGCCCTTGTGGTCTCTTCCAACTCTATGATTCTATGACTCTATGTAGGAACATGCAGCTGTCCCATACAGGGACTGAACCTGCAACCTTGGCATCAACAGCACCATGCGCTAACCAACAGAGCCATCCAATTAGTGCAGCCACAGCTCTCCAGGGTTTCAGGCAGATGCCACTGGGGATTCAACCTGGGGCCGCCTGGATGCAAAGTCAGTGTTTGACCACTGAGCTAGCAGTTGACACATCTTGATGCAGAGGTGAATGTTTTTAGAAAAGCAAGCTTGGGGAGGGGGTACACTCCCAAAGCATTTCAGTGAGGACAGGGTGCTATGGACACAGAATGCTGTAGTGGGGTATGGCGAAGGTGTGGGGAGTGAATTGAGTAGCATGGCACATGTGGCTGGCTGGCACCCTGGAGATCAGCACTTCAGGCTGCAACATTCTATCACAGGTCACACCTGTATAGGCAGCAACCAATTAAGGCGCGCCAGACTGATGCACAATCACAAACACATGGTTCCTTTTGGACCCAGAAGAGGGCAGAACATGATGGGACATGCTTATGCACACTCTGCCAATGCGTGTAGGGACCAGGAACAGAACCTGCATGCAAAATGGTCACCACCTGTATATATTTATATATAAACACACACACATATATATATATATATTTACACACCTCACCGTAGCTCAGTGTTGGGCCATTTGCTTTGCATGCAGAACCTGGCTCCAGGTTCAATCCCTGGCAGCTCCAGACAGGGCAGGGAGAGATTTCCTGCCCGAAATCCTGGAGATGCTGCTAGTCAGTGTAGACAATATTGAAACAGATGGACCAGTGGTCTCACTTCGTATAAGGCAGCTTCCAAGTGTCCATTAAAATACCCAAGGCAGTTTACAGTGGTTAATTGAAATAAACCAGGATATGGATGAGAAGCAGCAGGGCTTTTTTTCAGCCAGAACTCGCTGGAACTCAGTTCCAGCATCTCTCAAGTGGGCACCATGGCTATGTTCAGAGAACAATACAGTGGTACCTCTGCTTACGTTCACCTCCGGTTACGTATCTTTTGGGATATGTACGTGGCAAACACGGAAGTATTTTTCCGGGTTTCGCCCTGTGCGCATGCACAGAAGTGCTCCACATGCCATGCACATGCACAGAAGTCCTAAACCGCAGCGCATGCATGCGCAGAAGCAGCACCTCCAGTTGCAAATTCCTCAGGATCCAACCGGAGCTCCGGAATGGATCCCATTCACAACTGGAGGTAGCACTGCAATTCCTTTTGGAGCAGTTTTTTTAGTGGATCCTCTCAGTAGGCATCCATATAAATGTTGTTGTTGTTGTTGTTTTGCACCCCTTCAGCTCAGCACCCTGTGCAGGTAAACCAATCACACTACCCTAAATTCAGCACTTCAGGGTGGCAAAGGCAGAAGAATCAGCATCCGGTGTTACGGAAGATGAAAAGGTCACCCACAAAATGTGCAGCACCTTCTTTGACGAGGACCGTACCTTAACCCAGCTCCATTCAATTCAGCTGGATGCAGTTTAGCCATCAGGTACACTTGGTACACACACATGGGAAGGCAATCTTCCAAGGAAATGGGTTTCAACCTAGCTGGGGAAGCATTCTTGTGCTGAAGACTCAACGCTGCTGAGCCATTACAAGGAGACCTTGAAAGCAGCAAGTGTCCTAGCACAAGGGGGGGGGGGGAGAAACAGGGCAAGAGGGACCAGAAATACCTAATGAAAGCTTTTGCCCTCCAGGTGCCCACCAGATGGTTCAGACTATGTTGGCCAAGGCTGATTTGAGCTGTAGTCCAATACATCTGGAGGGAACTCAAGATGCCAAGGTTTTGACAAGTGAGCTCAGTTTGAAAACCAGGAAAGGAAAATTCAGTAAAAAGTAATTTTAAAAGAAGACTTTAAAAAAAAGAGCCAACCCCAGAGTCCAAAGAAGTATAAACTGTACATTACCATTTGCTTTTGGGATTTAACAGCTCAAACACTTATAAATCTTTCCCAAAGACAGGACTCTTATTGAAAAAGCAGTCCCGTTGGCAGCAGAACCAGAAGGATCTAAACAAACAAAATTATACGGACACCCACCTGGCAGATTCTTTTAAGGGTATCCGGCTGTTTCAAAAACATTTGTATGTTGTATAGTCTGATTTGTAAACATGTCTGTAATTACCTGTTTTTTATTTATGTTTTCTTGATGTGGTGCTGATCTGTGTATACTTTGTTGACCTATGATCAAGGCAATTAAATATATTCTAACAATATTTCTGTAATTGATATGCCTAACATAAAGAAATGATGCTATGTCAAACACTGGAAACCAGCCTTCCCCAACTGGGAGCCCTCCAGATGTGGAGGCTGGAGCTGGCTGGCTGCTCAAAACATCTTCCTTAAGTATAACCAATTGCATCCTGAGCCAATGGGGGATTTTCTTGGAATTGTTTATGGGGTGTTATTCCAGACTTAGAACTTTCTTGCACTTTTACTTTTCAGAAACAAAACCTACACATACAAGAAAATGCATTAGGCAAACCACACCTTTTGAAGTTTATTATCCTTAATGACTACCAAATACAGAGGGTGTTCAAAATACACCAGGAAAGAGTTATTTACAGCCATTAAGAATTCAGGTGTTGTTTTGAAGGAGGCAAGTTAGCCAGTTTAAAAATCAAAGAAGGACAACTTGCTTCCATATTTGGATGTCTGCAACTCGCCTTCAGTTGGTGGGTTTGGTTGTGGTCTTTGCCTAGAATGATAGGGATTCTCAGGCAGTGGCCGGTCAGTCTTCACTTTGGTGACCTGGAAGAAAAAGAATCACATTGAAATGTGTGGTGAGCAGCAAACAGCCTGGAAAGTGTGACAAACAGGAAGCTTTGCAAAAGGAAGCCAGTCCTTCAAAATGGTGCTTAGTGCAAACAAACCTATATCAAGGAATCCGAGTATAGAGAGGTGCCTTATTATGTACCAGAAATGGCAAAGCTGGTGCCCAGATGCTGGACTGTTATTTATTTAACTCTATAGTCACTTAGTACAAAAGTCTCTAAGTGACTTTTAAAAGCTTAAGAGCCTATAACACACCCAATAAGTAATGTTTCAGTAAAATCACTGCAGTAACCCAGCAGAAAAAAGTCAACAAACTAGAAAAACAAGCTATCAGCCTTGTTGTCAAATGTCTGGGAGAAGAGGTAAGTCTTACCCTGGCACAGATGGGAGCCAAAACAGAAAAGACCCTCTGCCATGCTGTCATCCTCCAAAGTTTCTCTGAAGGGGCACCCAAAGGAGGGCCTCAAATAAAAACCAAAAGGTCTGGGAGAGAGGTGACCTGAAAAATATTGGGGTCCCGAGCCGTGTGTGAGGTTAAAACCAACACTTTGATTTGGGCCTAGGCTGCCTGTGCAGCTGTGTCAGAATTGGTGTTCCAAAATCAGCTCATCTTGAGCCTGGCAGCTGCACTCTACTGCAGTTTCTGAACAGCTTTCAAAGGCAGCTTCACAGAAATTGCACCACAATGACCCAATCTTGAGTTTACCAAAGTAGACTACTTCAGCCAGATTACTGCAGCCCAGACAGCGTCATGGTTAGGCCACCAGCCTAAGCTGGTGGAAGGCACTGTGCACCACTGAGGCCACCTGTGCCCCAAGTAACAGCAGTAGATAAAGGAAGAAGCATGAACTATGGGCCAGGATTGAAGCTGAGAGCCTTTTGTATGCAAAGCATATATCCTACTGCTAAGCTGGAGTCCTTCCACTCCATGGCACACACACCCCTCCATGTCCTTCAGTGATTTCCCCCAACAGGAATTAGAAAGTGGTTATTCTAAGGCTCACTCTGACCTGCAGGGAACACACATGGGTGCTCCAACACATCAGATCATGGTTTAAAATAAACCATGGTTTAATGTGGGCAAGCTCCTTCCCCTCTCCTGACTGTGCTACACAGGACAGCAAACCAGCCCTAAACAAGAGAGTCTGGTTTGTTGTTATGTGCAAATTCAGGTTCCTGCAGACTTGCAGTGTGGAGGTAAACAAGCTACAAGCGGGAAGCCAAAAACAGACTTTGGTTTCTGCTTTTGGTTTGGAGACAAACTATGAGCCTGTATGAACCTAGGTTTGCACATCAGGGCAAGCTAGACTCCAGTTTCCTTCATCCCTGTATGGCACAGTCAGAAACAGGAGATGAGAAAAGCACTTCTCTGCATTAAACCACAGCTTATTTTAAAGAATGGCATTGAACACTGCTTGTGAACTGGGTTCAGAGACGCAGTTTGAAACCCAGAAACCAGCTACCTTGAGAGCCAAATTTTCCATCTTGGCTGAGCCAAGAACAATCTGAAGATGACCAAAGAGAGCCCCCCTGTGTGGAGGCTCATCACAATTCTCTACAAGGCAAAACTGCTGAAAAGGCTGGAATTTCTAGATACCGACTTCAATGCTTGGGGAGCTAGCCCTGAGGAAAGACTGGCCAAGTTTGCAAATTCCTCCTGGGCCGAAGTGCAGGATCAGGTGACAACACTACCATTCAGATGAGAGGCAAAATGAAAAACCCCTTGCAAGGAGTGATTAGGTTAACACCCAGTGCATGTAAGAAAGAGCCAGCAAACACATTCAGTTACCTTTGACAGCTGTCCCAGATCAGGTCTCACCCAGCCCAACTTATCCAGGACGCAATCATCAAAGACCTGCTGCTGCTTGCGACACTTGCGAAGTTCCAGCAGGTTATTATAGTCAATGCAAGTCCAGTATTGGGTAAATGGCTCTGCACAATGCAGCTTAAGCTGCCTAGAAACACAAAGATGCTGCATTAATGTTTCCTGAAGTGAAAATGTACGGTAGGCAGAGTGATTCTTAAAAGGCACCTTTTTATTTTGCTCACACATGGGTTTGAAGACCACAGCAAGCTATGTGTTCTCTCTGGTTACAGCTGGAGTACCACAAAACTAAGTCATAGTGAAAACAGAAGAACTCTGGCCTGTAATGCCAACTCAGACTGCAAATATTTTCTACATTCGTGCTACCATCCCCATACCATGCAAAATCCCTTTGGCAAATAACACAAACATGTTTGTCAATCCAAAACTGAGAACAACAACAGGGCAGCATCCAATCAAAAAAAGTAAACAGTGTTAGTGTTATTGCCTGTCAGTTTTTCTACAAAACTGAAGGAAGCATAGTGGATTCATAAAACTGTATTTCAAGTTCTTACAGCATCTGATACATGACATTTTAGCAATTTAAAATCCAAGTCAGATGTGACCTATCACTGACAGGAACTTTTCAAAATTAGGAAGTTGTTCCCATCATGGAGGGGAAAGGAGCTACAGGGCACGAATGAGTCATAAATTAAAGACAATAATGGGTAACCATTTGAACTCACTATAGAATTAGAGGGAAGTTAAAACAGAAGATATCTGAGAAGAAAAGTGTGTGTGTGTGTGTGTTTTAAAGAACACAGCAGTTGTCACAGGCACGATAATTGCCCTAGCAGATTGTAAAAGAAATCTGGATTCAGATCCCTTGCCTTGGATGAACCTGTGTGTCTTTCAGGGTCACTTCAGAGATATGATTTTCCTACAGAGTTAATCTTGGAGCTGGAGAAGCAAGTAGGTTATGAAAAAAGAATAGTTAAAACAGCATCATGTCACTTGCTTATTTTGACATAAGCAAAATTACTTACTCATTTACCGGTTACATTTATACCCTGCCTTTCCCTTTAAAAAATCTGTAGGTACCTAACAGCAACAACATTCACAAGATAATTTAACCAATGTCTAATAAGACATGAGCAAAATTTGCTGTAGGGGAAGAGATTCAGTTTTCTTTTGCAATATGAACCTGCAAAGCCTTTGGGAGGCGGGATCTCAAATGCTAAAAATGTATTTCTGGCCAAAGGAAGAAGGCAAAATTACTAGAAGGGCATGGGAGTAGTTTTATTTATTTGAAGGATTTTCTTTAGCCCTGCCCTTCAGGCAAAAATAAGCCCCCAAAGATCAGTAATAATAGATGGGCCTTTGGTCCGACTCACCAAGACTCTTCAAATGGCATACCTGAAGAAGTCCATTGCACACTTGTTCACTTCCTTGCCTTCCTTTAAACATTTCCGTGGGTCCTTCTCTTCCCAGCGGCAAAGCATGAACTCCTTGTTGGGCTTGTCACACTGTGAGCCATAATGATGAGCTGCTGCTTTCAGTACGGCTGAGGTTACATTTACCTGAGGAGCAAGCCAGGGAGTTAGCAACAGGCTGAGGGTGTGTGTCTGGGAATGCATAGGACTCTTACAAGCTCCACAAGAGCCAATTGAATGAAGAATAGCCAAACTGCAGGCATGCATTCTCCTTCTCATATATGTAAAATGGGAGTAAGGTCCTGCACTCACAAGAATGCCAAGGGGCAGCACACAATGAAACTTGTGTACTTTACACAAACATTACAACACAATATATTTCATTTATTTAACAGAATTTGTATACCACTTAACTGTAAATAAAACCTTAACATGGTTTGCAAATAATATGAAATATGGATTGAAGTTGTCCATAAAAGTTGAACGCAAAACAGGTTTTTTAAAAGCAAGAAATAAATAAAAACAACCAGTTAAATATATTAAATATGTATGTTGCAAACTAAGATTAGATATTAAATTGCATATCAGCTTTACATCTCTGGGTATGCTTGGCTAAACAAAGAAATTTCAGCAGGTGTAGAAGAGAGCACAGTGAAAGTTCTAGCTTAGTCAAGGCACAGGGAGTTCCAGAGTGTAAAGAGCTACCACAAGATAATTAATTAAAAAAAACCAGATTTTTTAAATGATATATAGAAGTAATAACAGGAAATGTTTTATGTAGGATGACACTAATTATTAAGACAATGAGAATCTTTTAATCTTTTTACTTCAAATGATTCCAATACCGGGCGAAGCAGGTTGTCTCAAGATATGGCAAAGAGAAATTTCCAAATTCCTGTGGGAAGGGAAGAAACCTAGGATTAAACACCTGATCTTAATAGACATAAAAGAGAGAGGCTTTTCTCTACCCGACCTAAAACTTTACTGCGAGGCAGCCTGTTTCACCTGGCTAAAAGATTGGTGCACGTTGCAGGATCCGGACCTCCTGGACCTGGAAGGGTTTGACAACCGTTGGGGATGGCACGCCTACCTGATATATGGAAAAGCAAAAATTCATAAAAATTTTACCAACCATATAATAACAAAGTCACTCTTTGCTGTATGGGAAAAATATAAAGACCTGATGGAGCCTAAAGTCCTGTGGTGGACTTCTCCAATAGAAGCCATAGCAGTAAAACGGAAAAATACTCAGGAAAGCTGGCCAACATATAAAACACTTCTAAAAAATGAAGATAACCAAATAAAATTAAAAAACTTTGAGGAAATAAGAGAACACATCTCAGACTGGTTCCAATACCATCAGTTATTTGAAAGATTTAAATCTGACAAACAAAAGGGGTTCTCAACAGAAATTTCCCTATTCGAATCTGACCTTGTAAATTCTAAAAGAAAAACTCTTTCCAAAACTTATCGACTCCTCCTCAACTAGACAATCAAGGAGGAGGGGGTAACAGTGGCAATGGTGAGGTGGTCCCAGGATTTTGGCCATTCAATAACCATGGCCCAATGGGAAAATTTATGGAAGATCAATTGGAAATTCACAAATTGTTACACGATTAGAGAGAACTTTAAAATAATGCAACATCGGTGGTATCTAACACCATGGAAACTTTCAAAAATGTAGAAACACGTGTCAAGTAATTGTTGGAGATGCGGAGACTCAGGAACATTCTACCATATGTGGTGGATATGTAGGAAAATACAGGTATTCTGGGAGAGTATCCATGCAGAACTGCAAAAAATGCTAAAGATCTCTTTCAATAAAAAACCAGAGGCCTACCTCCTGGGAATAACAGATTTGGATATTCCACAAAAGAGGAAGGGTATCTTTTTATATGCGATGGCGGCAGCAAGAGTTTTGATCGCAGCAAAATGGAAGAGTAATGAAATCCCCTCTATACAAGATTGGATCCAAAAGCTGACAGAATATGCCAAATTTGATGGTTTATCAGAAAAAATAAAGAATAAATCAAAACAGGAATTTGTTTCAAAATGGGAGGATTTCAAAGAATATATGAAGAATAAATATAGTAGTTTAAATTCTGTTGCAGCATTTGAGGAACTTCAGTAATAGTTGCAAGGTAGATATATGAAATTAGATTTATTAAGAATAAGTTTAATTATGATAAAAGTGTGTATTGGCAATGAGTAATATGAATTTGAAATGTGGAATAGATGGGAGGTTGGGTCTTTAGTGTTAAGACCAATAGATGTTTTAATGTTTGCTAAGAAAATTATGTGTCTATGGTTATTCTTGTGTGAAATTTGGTATTTGTGGTTTTTTTTCTTTTTTCTTGTTGTATCAATAAAAAACTTTATTAAAACAAAAAAAGAAAAAAGAAAATCTGAACATTCACTTTTATTTTATTTTTTTAAAATAATATTTATTGAAATTTTACAGACAAAACAAAATTACAAAATAAGAAAAAATAAGAATAGAAAAAAAGAAACAAAAATACATAAGAAAAATACAAAATACATGAAAAAGAAAAAAAGAAATATTTAAAAACAAATCAATCTTTTTATGTCTTATAATTCATTTGCTTGTTTCCTGACCTCCTCACACCTCCCCTTTTTGTATTCCAGTTCACATGGTTAATTCAGCAAATCCTTTCCCTCTTTGTTTTTAACTTAATTCTATATCTTAACATATTAAAACTTCGTATCTTCATCTGATTATCAATCTATTTTTACATATTCTTTTAACTTTGTTGCTAAAGCCGTTTCATTTCAATCCAACATCATTTTAACATTCATTAATTTTACAATGTTTCTGCAAATAGTCTTTAAATTTCTTCCAATCTTCCATCAACTCTTCTCCCTGGTCTCGGATTCTGCCTGTCATTTCCGCCAATTCCATGTAATCCATCACTTTCATCTGCTATTCTTCCAAGGTGGGTAGATCTTGTGTCTTCCAATAATTTGCGACGAGTATCCTTGCTGCTGTTGTTGCATACATGAAGAAAGTTCTGTCCCTCTTTGGCACCAATTGGCCGACCATGCCCAGGAGAAAGGCCTCTGGTTTCTTCAGGAAGGTATATTTAAATACCTTTTTCATTTCATTATAGATCATCTCCCAGAAAGCCTTAATCCTTGGGCATGTCCACCAAAGGTGAACTGAACGTTCACTTTTAAACATTTTGTGAGAACAAGGGTTAGTATGAATGTGGTAGGAGGGAAAAGATACACATATATGTGTAATATCAAGGTATTTAACGAGTGGAGTGTATAATCCCCCCAGGGGCTTATGATAATACAATACAATACTCTTAATAAATCATACCCCTCTCTACACAAATGTTTTGCACAAGATTGTACATATTATTGATTATCAATGAAATCAGCGGCCAAAGTAGCGGGAGGAGAGAAGATTATCATCCAGAATATGTAATTTGAATTAAAAAACAAAAGCCAGTTGACAGCAAGGTAGGAGTTTTCATACAATATAACCCTTCACAGATAAGAATTCACATTCTGCCATAGAAATCTACGAGACCCTTTGTTGTCCCTCTGAAAATTATTATTGCATTTTTATACAGTAAACTTGCAGTTGACACAGGAGTTGAATCCAGGGATTTTTGCGCCTAAAGCCAAAATTGTGTATAGTCAAAGCACACTAGGTTGAATGGTGGGTGGGGTTGCCAAAGTCTTTTTTCCTGGATTCCCACCCCTTTTATCCTCACAACAACCCTGTAAGGTAGGTCGGGTCGGGAGATGGCTGCTGGCCCCAAAGGTCACCCCGTGAACTTCACGGCTCAGTGCAGATTTGAACCACACACACTCAGCCATGAGGCCTGGAGCTAGTCCTTAGGAGAGCCAGCATGGGACAGCGGTTCGTGTCGGAGTGGGAGAGGACCAGGGTTCGAATCCCTGCTCTGCCATGAGGCTCACTGGGTGACCTTGAGGGTCAGAGGCTGCCACTCAGCCTGGCCTACCCCACAGGGTGGTTGTTGTGGCCAGAAAGCTGTCTGCGGACAAATGCCGGTTCCCTCCGCCTGGAAAGTGAGACGAGCGCTGCGCCCCACAGTCGCCTTTGGCTGGACTTAACCGTCCAGGGGGTCCTTTGCCGTTTATGTTACCTGTGGGGATCAAAGGAGGAGCAGAACCATGTACACCAACCTTCAGGGGGGAAAGCGGGGTACAAATGCCATAAATAAATAAATAAATAAATAAATAAATAAATGGCAACACCTGCTGCAAAGGGTTTGAATTCCTGTTGCCGTCCTCCTTGAGGGCTTTTATTTAGAAGAGATATTTACTCAGCTTTCATCTATTTTATTTAGAATGGGTGAAATGGCCGAAACCTGGCCCAAAGGGGGGGGGGCACGAGTCACTTCAACGTTTGTGTATGTGTACGTTTGTGAAATGACTTTTTTCTGACATTTTGGGTCTTAAATGGGGGGGGAGGGAGAGGAAGCCATTTAACAGCGAGGGGAGGGGAAAGAGGGGAGAGTCGACCCCGCCTGCAAATTGGGGGGAGGGGGCTACCTCACAGGGTGGCTGTTGTGGTGTAGCCTTATTGCAATGCAACGCAATTCACAGTATTGGGCTTGAAAGACGCCTTCTTTTGCTGCCGGCTAGCTGAGGAAAGCCAAAATTCATTCGCCTTTCAGTGGATGGACCCAGAGACCGGGACTAAAACACAGTACACGTGGACACGACTCCCACAAGGGTTTAAAAATTCGCCCGCACTTTTCCGGGTGGCTTTAGCCGCGGACCTAGCTAGCTTCCCCACCTCCCCCGACCGCGTTCTTCTTCAGTATGTAGATGACCCTTCTAATTGCATGTAACGATGAAGACACGTGTCTGCAAGAGACCAAAGATCTCCTGAATCACCGGGCAGCGGTGTCTGAGGCAAAGCCCAAATCTGCCAGCCAATTGCCAAGTGCCTGGGATTTGACATGTCCCACCAGCAGCGTAATTTAATAATGAGGGGGGTGTATGGAGAAAACCGCGTATGACTCCTCATGGAGCTCAAAGGGCGAGACAGAGACGTAACGAACAGATGCGGGGGGAGGAGGGGAAACTGAGGTGGGGGTCCCCCTCATACATTTGTGAGGGGTGGGATCAATACCACCTCTTCCCCTCCCCCCGCGCCATATCTCACGCTCACCTCATCCACTTCCAGCTCCTCCAGAGCGGGCACCTCCAGCGTGGGCATAGCTGCAAGCGAGCTGGCGCGGCGTATCCCGACCAGGTCTCTCCCCTTGGACTCTCCTTCGCCACCGGCCCTCACGAACCAGGCCAGACGCCAAGGCAGAAACTGCGCATGCGCTTCCTCGCCGGCCCAGGGCACATTATATCTGAGATACGCGCATGCGCCTAACGCCTCCTTCCCGTCGCTGCCACTCACTCCGTCTATGCGAACACGAGGAGGATTTGGGCATGCGCATTTAGCCTTCTCGCCTCAGAGGGGGCGTGGCTAAAAGAGCTCCTTCTCGCGGAGGGTTGGTCCGCTTGCCGCTCTTCTCGCTCCTTCCCCCGCCCGCTAGCCCGGCGGCACGTTGCTGTGGCAACCGCAGTTTGCCGGGGCCTGCGCTCCAACAGCCGGGCCGGGCCTACCTGAGAGCGGGTGGCCGGGCATGGAGTACACCGGCAGCTACTACCGAGGGGAGCGCGTCAACGGCAGGTCGGGAGGGAGGCAGGGTGTACGGGCGGGCAAGTAAGCGGGGCGTAAGGTGAGGGCCTTCTCCTCACCCCCGCTCGAGAAATGACTCCCGTGTTGGGGGGGAAACGCTACGTGTGAAGGGTTTTTTCGCGTGTCGTGCTAAAAAAAAGTACTATATGCGAACGGTTTTTCCCGTGTGTTAAAAAAACCAACGACTACATCTGAACGGTTTCCCCACCCGTGTTTGTTTTAAAAACAACAACAAGTGAACGGGTTTTTCCTTGTGTCCATGTTAAAAACAACATGTGAGCGGACCCCCCCCGACCGTGTTAAAAAAAACTATGTGTGAACGGGTTTCCCGTGTCTGTTAAGCAAAATACCTTACGTGAATGAGCCCCCTCCTGTGCTAATCAAAATATTACATACATGTAAACGGTTTTATCCTGTTTTTTAAAATGCCATGTGTGAATGATATCCAGTATTGGTCATTCTCAGAGTAGACACCCATTGATATCCATGCATTTCCATAGATAACTTTTCTGAGTATGACTAATACTAGATTTCACTAAAAAAATGGCAATTCTTTTAAAGACATCAGTGGGTCTACTCTGAGTATGACTGAGTTCGATATCACCCAATATTATTTATTCTCCTGTGACAGTTGGTTTCATCTGCTCAAACTTCTTGCTGCTGCTGCTTCTTTTATTTACTGTTTTATGATTATCTCCCCCACACTTTCTTTTTTGAAAAAAGCTGTAAAACACTCTGGATGCTTTGATAGAAAAGTGGTGCAGAATGAACAATCTTATTACCACCACCCCCTTAGGTGTGCATGTTGGGACTCCTAATCTAAACAGTCTGAACCCTTTGTTGGTTGTGTTAAATTGTATTCTCCCTGTGGACTTTTCTGCAGGTTGGAGGGCAAGGGCTCTTACACCCTCCCAACAGAAACGAAGTATGTAGGCGAAATGAAAGATGGGATGTTTCACGGCAAAGGTGTTTTGCATTTCCCTGGAGGAAGCAAATATGAAGGGACTTGGGAAAATGGAATATCCATAGAGGTATACAGCACATACATGTACATCTGAAGCACTCTTCCCTATCTCAGTGCCCTTCAGCCTCAGGGGCTATTCAGCCTCAATCACCACCAGAGGAGCCAACTCCTACAGGCCAAGGTCCCGTCACCTCTCCCCCCCCAAAAAATACTGGAGCCTCCCCCTCAATCGATGGGCATTTCCATTCAAATGTATGCATGTGCCACATCATGTGATCAGTTGTGTGGGACAGGGCTTACCTGCTCCCGCAATATTTTATTCAAGTTGGACTCCTGGCCACCACAGGTGGGGTTGATGAGTGCTGCAGGTCAAAACAACTTCATTGGTTCCTCAGACTGGGGAAGGCAACCCTGCCTTTCAACTGGAATCCATTTCAGAGGCCATACTGCAGCTGCTCCTCTCTTCAGAGGCTAGGCCAGCTAGGCCAGCATCCATTTGCTGGTTTGTTTTAATTTGCTGTTTTATTATGTTATTTCAAGCTCCCATTTCTATTTTTCATTGCCTTCCCCTCACCCTAAGGCCCAGTGGTAGGCACTAAATGAAATATTAAAAGCAATTTAAAACAACTTCTAATCAATCTGACCCAGGAGGTATACTCTAACATTCCTAGGTACATCTATCAGCACCCCATTACCCTTGAGAGCAAAACAGAGTCTCCATGTTCTCTGGTGTGTTCATAGACCACCCGCTGTTTGTGGGCTTCCCAGTGGCATCTGGTTGATCACTGTGGGGAAGCAACATGCTCTGTTCTTTATCTAATAGAGCTGTCCTTAACCCCAAACTTTCCATTGCAGGGGAAATATACTTTTGCAGATGGACTGGAGTATGAAGACAACAAATGGCATTATTGTGATGGCTATGACAGAAGGTTTTATACAGAAATCTGCAGAGGTCTGAAGCCAGCAGGTACTGCCTTTTTTCAGCTTTTTGTTGTAACAACCAACTGCATTAATTGAGAGGGACAACTTTCTAAGAAGAAGAAGCTTCAATAGGTGGCCCTTGGACAACTTCAGACCCACCCCCCAACCTGTTGGGGCTGGCAGCAGCTAACCAAATAAATAGCTGCTGCTTCCTTCCTCCTTGTTGCTATTTGCTCCCATACCTGGTTCCACTGCCCACGTTGGCTGCTGTCACCTACTGCTGTGTTTTCATTGGCTGTTGTGCCCTGATCCCACAGATCTGATGCCTAGGTGGGATGCAGAGGGCTTTTCTTCAGTATTAAAATGAATGCATAGCCTTTGCTTACAAGGCATGTACATGGGAGTCCCTTGAAGCTTTGGATCAAGATGATATCATATCCCCCAATAAAAGTGATTATTTATTGGCTATTCTCCTTAAAGACCTGGATATTTTAAGTGACTTCTTCATGTGTTGATATCAGCCTGTTTTCAATTTTAAGGCATTTCCCAGCTTACAAACCTGGATCCTCCTCGGGTCATCCCAGCAGGCTGCTATGACTGTGGCGATGGCTTCTATAACCCCAAAACCAGAGTGGTTGTTGATTACCACCACCGGTTTCTGAGGAATGCAGGTATGGCTTTGTCAATCAGATCAGCAATACAATATTTGTGTGCTTACTATGTACTTCTAATGGTCTAGTTATTGAATCCTAAACCTTCACCGTCAGATGCAATTTCAGTTAAAAGGATTCAGGACTTGCAACAAAGATGTCAGTTATGGAAATGGGTGGGGTGACCTTGGGAGCATGCAATATATAATTTAGGGTTCAGTTATTTCTTTCTTAGAAATTAAGAGGAAATTGCAAAATAGAATTCTGCCGTTTTATGAACAGATCATGTGTGCAGGAATATCAGACTCAGTGGAAGGCAAGGCTGGCCCAAACCATTTTGGCACCTGATGCAAACCCCCCACCAGGGAAGAAGGGGTGAGTGAGGATCTGCATCAGGAACAAGGCGATCAACCTTATCTGGCGGTTGAGATGGGAATCACAGGCTGTTGCAGGGCAGAAAGGGGCCTGCTCAGAATCACGCTTGGCAGGTGCAAAGTCCAGGAGACCCCAGAGGGCAGCTCCCATCATTTCTTCCCTAGGGGTGGGAGGAGACCAACTGCGCCTCCTATTCACTGGGCTGCTGCAGAGGCAGCATTGAAGATGGGTGTGCTGCTAAGGAGGTGGCAGATCCGGCCTGCAAGGAGTGTGTGGTAGCAGGTGATGCGTTCCTTGAAGGCCGGATCTGCTGCACCTATGGGTCCTGACACCCAAGGCGGTTGCCCCACCTTGCCTTGTGGGTGAGCTGGCCCTAGTGGAAGGCACATACAAGAACAAACTGAATTTGAGAAACTAATAATGAAATATAAAAGGCATATAAAAGCAACAACAACAAAAAATCAGTTAAATTTGATACAGAGTAAAGAGCAGGGTAAGGAACATATGGTTCATTGGACGTTTCAGCACATGGGTTTTAAGACAGCCGGCTCTACATCTCTTCTTGTTAGACCAATGTGTCTTAGGTTGCACTCTACTTTACAGCTTCCTGCTGCTCTTCACACTTCTTTCTTGAACTTCAAGATAAGAGGTCAGGCTGGAACTACAAAGACATGGCAGCCATGTCTTCCTATAATCTTGTTAGTTAGGGAAGGGGAGGGAATTAGAAGTAAAAAATTATTGAAATTTTAGGATATGAAATTCCCCATCATCCTGTTCTGCTTTTATTAAATTATGTAAGAGTCAGGAAGGCCACAACAGAAGGAATTTGTTTTGTATATGTTAACAGCATATACAGTAATTTATGAAAAGAAGTGAAGGCAATAATCTATACCCCCAGTAATTGATTGGCATGAAAAAGTCTGGGAATATGCTCTTATGGCAAAATTGGCTTGTTATTTAAGGCGTAAGCAAGCACAAATACAATATTTATTTATGAAGAAACAGATAAACTTCATTCAGTATTGCCAATCTAGAGGATGCATCCCTAATACATTATTTTGTAAGTCTCTTTGGGTTAACACTTATAAAGAAAATAATAAATAATAAGTAATGTATGTTATAGTTTTTCAATCTCCTGTTCAATGTTATGGTTGAGTTTGAATTAATAATTTGGAGAGTGAGTAAAGGATTGTTTTTCTGATAAGGCTGAGGATAAGAATACTGTTAAATTTTCCAAATAAGGCATAATGGTACAGGGTAAAAAAACAAAAACAAGTTGTATAAAGTTTTAATATATTTAGGATTTCCTGCTATCTTTCAATTCCTTTTGAATTAGGGAACAAAACCAAGGTCTATAGTTTTAAAACACCCACACCCTTACACCCCCATCGTTTAACCATTCTGACATTTTGTCAAGCTGTAGTTTGCCACAAACCAGGAAACACTCACGGCAGGATTTTATTTTTTAACTTTTGCATTTTGCCCCACACCAGTTGCTTAAAGGTAAAGGTAAAGGGACCCCTGATAATTAAGTCCAGTAGCAAACAACTCTGGGGTTGGGGCGCTCATCTCGCTTTACAGGCTGAGGGAGCGGGCGTTTGTCCGCTTCCGCAAACAGTTTTTCTGGGTCATGTGGCCAGCATGACTAAGCTGCTTCTGGCGCAATGGAACACCAAAACCAGGGCAGCACACGGAAACGCCGTTTACCTTCCTATTTATCTACATGCACTTTGACGTGCTTTCGAACTGCTAGGTTGGCAGGAGACCAGTTGCTTAGGAAACCATATAAGGGGTCCCCATTATTTTTCTCAACAGCCTCCCACACGCTAGGCTTGTCCTAAAGGGTTTCCCTCAATTAGCTTCATGGCTAAGCAAAGGTTTGAGCCTGGGTCTCTACTCACTACACCACACGGCTCTTAGTTACCAGACGTCCCCGTTTCCTGGGGACAGTCCCCTGATTTACAAATCAGTCCCCATACAAAATCCTATCATTGCTATTGAGGTTGAAAAATGTCCCCGGATTCATTGAAAAAAATCTGGTAACCTTATCTTAGTGGCCTTTGTTGTGGGTGAGGCAGGGAGCAGGGAATAAGTGTGGAGTTTGTGGCGTAATCTCTACTTCCAGCCGCTAAGCACGAGCAGATCTAAATGGCTCCTGGTGGCACTAGCCCAAAATACTGGAATGCGGTGGCTCTGCTGATGCATATGATAAGCACACGCTTTCCAAAAACACAGGAACCTAGACAGATCAACCCAGGCGGGAACGCCTAGGAATTCCTTTTTTTTTATAATCTCCGCTTTGAACTCTCCTTTGTTACACTTTATTACTATAAACTTACAACAGTATCAGCCCCGATTAAATGGCCCATTGTATATGTCCCGTTTTGCAAAGCAATTGTCTGCCGAGTGTCCAGGAGGGCCCCCAGGCTCTTTTTGCTTTGAGGACATGGGTGTGAAGATGGGATGCAGCTCAGGAGTCCATCCCTTCCTTTAAGGGCACCAACACAATTGAAAGAGCCAGGGCTTGCCTGACATCAGAGGAACTCCAGTAGCCCCAAGAGAAGTCGTTCAAGGCTCAAGGCCACAGAGGTGACAAAATAGGCGGGTAAATAGCCAGGCTGTGTGCGAAAGAAGCCAAGGAAGTGGTCGGGAGCGAGAGGGAACAGATCCAGGACTGCTTCTTTACAGGAAAGGCAGGAAAACCCCGTCAGGCTGCTGGCCAGGTCTTGGAAGCATCAAAAGCAGATGGCAGGAAACATTCAGAAACCTTTGGCAAAACCCTGGTGGGCTTGCTTAAATTATGCCGTTTTCCTAAAGAGCTGGGCTCGAGATCAGATCAGCTTTTTCTTAGCCTCATGCTTTCTTCCTCTTTCCTCTGCCAACTTGAGATCACAAACGTTGGGATAGGAGACCCTGCAAAGGTGAGAAGTGAGATTCTAAAGAGGGGAAAACAAGTCCTGAACGGGTCTTCACTGCTGCTCAGTACCATCATATTTAGGTAGATAGATGGGTTTCATTATTTGCTATATTTTTGTTCTGCTTTTCAATCCATTATTGTCTCCCAAAGCAGGTCACATCACTAAAACAAAGGCAGGGAGAAGGGAATGACAGGCCCTGCCATAAGGCTTACAAACCAGAAAAACAAGGAAAGGCAAATGGAGAGGAGCAGGAAGCAGTTTCCCTATAGCTGCTTCATTGGCTGATTGGCAAGGCCAGGCTTTGCTCCATTCCTTGATGTTTTTCCTGGGATGCAGCATGTGCAGCCTCCCAGTGGCCTTAGGTCCCTTTGTGAATGGCAGAAGCCAGAGTGTGATAGATACTTTGAGGTCACAGAATGTTCACAAACGTTCTAACAGCTGGGGAAGAACGTTCAATATTTTGACTGCTGACCAAGCAATGCAGCTCAGCTCCTACGAGAGCCGGAGGAGGTTTGTTAGGTCAGGATGAAAAACAAAGTTGCAGAGGAATTCAGGACAGAAGGATCTGAGTATTGGTGTCAGGAAGGAGGGCAGAGTCAGAAAATTGAGAGGTTGTTGGTAACAGGATGCAGCTAAGTGGCAATGTAGAACATGCTGGGATAGTGGCTGAGGAAGCTTTGTGCTTGAGAAATGGGAGCCTGTGAAGGTGATAGGTGGAAGAATCAGAGGCTGAGGTAAAGAGGCTTTTTGGAGTGAGGAGTGTATGAGAATACCTGAAAGGCTGAAAGGAGTCTGGGAAGCTACCTCATACACGGTCAGACCACCAGTCCATCTATTGCTAACTGACTAGAAGCTGATTTCCAAGGTGCCCAGGAGGTCCCATTCCCAGCCCTACCCGAAGAGTAGCTGGGGGGCTGAACCTGGGACCTTCTCCAGGCAAAGCTCTGCAGCTTAAATATGACCCTTCTTGTAAAAAGAGCATCTCCTGTTGCAATGGCTCCAACCAAGGTCATGTGTGAATGTCCTTCCATCATGCTACTTTCTCTCACCCTCCCATGTTGGTCCAGTTTGCACGTAACTGCAAACTGCACACTACAGGCCTTTCAGTCCCATGCATAGGCGGCACGAAGGCTGAGCCCTTGTTCCTGCCTTGCCTGCGCTGGCACATGCCTCCCCTCCCTCCAGCGGCTCCTGAGAGCACACCTGTGCCTTTAGAAAGCAGAGCGTGCGAAGTGGCCCTTGAAACACAGGACAATTTAGTCATTTATATGCCAGTTGCCTTTTTTCTTCATTGCTGTTCCAAATTCAGAGGAGGTCCGACTCCTGCAAATGTGAACTCCTTTGACAGCTCTCCAGGAATGAAAAAAAGGAATGCATTAAAAAACAAAAAAATAAATATGGTTATTTAGACACTTTGCAAATGAAATACACTGGGTTTTTGATCAATCACCTCAAGTTCTTCACTGCTTATTTTTATTTGATTTTTTTTTAAAAAAATGCTATACTATAACTCTTACTTGCTTTTGTATATATAATCATTGTGAATTACAAGCCGTGTGAAAGATTTTAGCTCTGGGGCATTTGCCAGATGGTTGATTTTGATTTTTTTTTCACATGACAAAAGACATAATGTTTGTGGCAGGCCCTGAGAAATTGTTGGTAATCAGTGTATTCTTCAAAGGAACGGGCGCCAGACCTGTTTGCAAGAATGTTCAGCTTTTGCAGAAATTAATTGTGAGCACTTTTAGTCTCTGCTCCTGAGCATGGAACAAAACCAAATTGTGCCAATTGTTTTGCTGGTTTTCCATCACATAGCTACGTGAGCAGAGGAGAGGTAGATGGTACGTGGGTTGTTCTTGTTTTTAACATGCTATAGTTTGCTGCCCATTTATTGATCATTTTTCTGCTTGGGCTGGGAATGTCAAAAATATTGCCATACAGTTCAATGCATAAACCTAATGCTTGGAAGCGCTTCTTGGTGGTTTTGGGATGTGGGCAGCTGCTTTATTGCCCATTGCTGTGACTGGCAGTGGCTCTCTAGAGCCTCAGGCAGATAAAGGTCTCTCCCATTTCTTACTGCTGCTCCTGTATTTATTTATTATTAGATTAATATCCCCCCCCTTTCTCCAAAGACTTCAAGGTGGCATAAACACCACACTCTTCTAAATACCCTCCCTATTTTATCCCCACAATAACCCTGTGAGGTAGCTTAGGCTGAGGGAGTGTGCCTGGCCAAGTGGGGATTCGAACCCTGGTCTTCCAGGCCCTAGTCCAGCACTCTAACCACTATGCTACACTGGCTTTCATTGGAGGTGCTGGAGATTGAACCTGAGACTACAGGTTTTGGACTACAGCTCCCAGCAGGCCCAGCCAGGTTGGGCATCTTGGACTACAAGTTGAAAGTCCAAAGCACCTGAAGGGCACCAGTTTGGTGAAAGCTGCTGTTGAACACCCTGCATCCTGGGCCATACTGCCCAGTCACAACATGAAAGATTAATGGCTGACCTTATAGCAATGACAAGAGCTTCAGACCTTCTACACAGAACTCCCTGCTCCAACTGCCAGCATTTCTCCAAGGCTCAGCAGGGGTAACTCGAAACCCTTTAACCAGAAATGGAACCTTTTTTTTGTAATTTTTCTAAATGCAGAGCATTTTATATAAGAAACAAAGCAATGTTTAAGATCACAGCCCATCTAAGCATGCTGATGAATCATCTCCTGAGTTTTAAAAAATGACCATGGAATTGTACCATATAAATATATGAATGCAAAAAATCTGTCTACTCCTAGGATTTAAGGAAAGTTTCATTAGTAGGAAGAACTCCCTCTACTTTGTCTTGGCCCATTGTCAGAGCTCACTGCTGAAGCAACAGTTCTCTCTAAGATCGCGCCTTCCTGAACTGGGGGAACAGAAACCCAGTATTTGATCTCCTCTTGTCTTTTCGTGTTGCTGTGTTCAGCAGCCATTTGACTCCAAGGAGCAAGATGGGTTTCTGTGGTGTCAGCTGCAGAGAGGAGAAGGTACTTCAGCTGGAACATCCAGCAGTTGACAGAGGCAACTCTCCAGGCTGTTCCTCTTCTCTCTCCTCCACGCTCAAGCAGGGTGGCAACTCTATTCCAAGGGCCATTTACCCATAGGGCTGAGGCACCTTACCAGAAACAGCACCCCAGAGCTCTGGAATGCAGCTGTGGAGGATAGTGCTCTCTTGCCTTAAAATATATCTTCGGGAGCTGTCTCTAGGCAACAGCCAGCAAGGGAAGGCTGGTCTCCATTGTGGGCTGAGCACCACTCCATTGCCCCAGAGGACCTTAGTGCTGCTAGTAGGCACGGACTGAAGGACAAGCTCAATGATGACGGCAGGAAATGCCACCTGAATAATCCTGGCACCAGCATATCAGTTCCTGATATCAGACTTAACAGTGATTTTTATTGTTAGAACCTTTTGTGAGGCAGTTTGAGAGATTCCTGGGGATAGAAAATCAGATACAAGTATTCTAAATAAATAACAGCACCTGTAACTTTCTCTCCTGGCCATCTTTTCTACTCATCTCCTATGACAATGTTGCTGAACTGACTCCCAACACATGTGGCCACTGATTATACACTCTGGGGCTGATGGAAATTGTAATTCAGCAACATCTGGAAGGCCAGAGGCTCCCCATCCCTGCCCTATGGGCTCATCTTCCTGGCAATACATATATTTGAGCCATTTTCAAAGCAGGCCTCCCTGGGGAGATGTGGAGGGGAGGAGTTTAAGCATCTCCCCACCACACCTCCAGTGTGTATCATGGAGGTGATAGCCACCCACCATTTTCCAAAAAAAAATCCATAGAGATCTCTTAGAAGCAGGCCCCTTCTAGGTTAAGGGGTTTCACAGAGGATGCCTTGTCTGAGAGCCCCCAAAATCCTGGTGCTGGTTTTATGTTTTAAATCACAAGAGTGGGGACCTGTGGACTCCCAACCTGTTGTTGGACTGTCATCCACCCCAGTCAAGATGGCCAGTGCTCAGAATTCCACCCATTCTCTAGAACACGCATGTGCTGTTCATGAAGCAGAAACAGTGGCAAGCTTTACATACCTCCTGAAGACACATCTGTTTAAACAAGCATTCCCAGGCCTATAAAATTCATCACATTGTTCTGTTCTATTATTTATCAGTATTTAACTCAATGTTTTATTGATAGCTTCTCTGGTTTAATGGTGTATTCCTTCGTATCTTTAGTTATAAATGTTGTATATACATTCTTCTTTTAATTATCCTTCTGCGTTTCGTGTAAACTGCTTAGGGAGTTTGCATATTAAGTGGTTTGTAAATGATGATGAACATGTTGATGAAGATACTGGGTAAGAGGGCTGGGAACAACCTCAGTCTGACACCGTGGGGGGCGGCTGCCAATCACAGTTGACCAAGAGTCTGTCCTGGGCAAGATGGCAAGATCTGAATTCTCCCAGTTTCCGGACCTTAAAACAATTGCCGCTATGAAACCTGCAAAGGTTTAAGTTCCAATCCTCGGCTTGCCAAGAATAACAGGGAGTGTTTGGGTTTTAGCTCTCCCAGTGCAGATGCTGAGAAGATTGTGATGCATGTTGCTTTACAGCTTGTGGGCAACTGTGCCGTGTAACATTAACAAGTGTAAAAAATGTCATCCAAGCTGGGAATTTCCTTTTAATGGGCAATTTGGAATTGTATGAGTTAAATGGAAATGAGAGAGTAAAGCATTATGGGGTGAAGGTTAATTGAGTATTTTAAAGTTTCCGCTTGTCAGCCAAGTTGCAGTGGAGTATAGTGGGGGCGGGGGGGGGGGAGTTCCATGAATAGGCATGGCCCTGGGCTGCAGAAGTGTCTTCATGCTTCTCCAGTGTGAAGAAGTTTCATAGGACATTTCACAAAATCACTATTTAAAAATGCACTATTTTGCTTTTTGCTTTTAAATGCTTTCTGGGGCAGGGAAGTTCCTGGATTTTTACAGGTTCGTACAGATCGCATTTACCCCATTTCTTTTATAAAAGCAAGCCACAGATGGGGCCCCACCGTTTCTTAATAGTTCAAGGACCTATTTGGGCAGCTTAGGGAAGAGGGAGAGTTCTGCAGACATCTTAATTAAGAAAAAACCCGAGTAGTGTTAAGGGGGAAGGGACAGGATTGAGGTTTGTAAATTAATACATGGAGCAGAGAAATGTATCTTTTCCATCCTTCCCCCTATAACAGTATAGCTTAGGAAGTCACTCAGTGGAACTGATTGCCATTCAGTTCAGGAGAGACAGCCACAACAAAAGAAACTTCTTCATACACTCCATCATTAACTTAAAAACTTTACGGCCACAAGGTGTGGTAATGACCCCAAGCTTAAATGGTTTTGAAAGGGAATTTGACAGACTCATGGAGGTCTGACCTCAGAATTTGGAAATGATGGCTAGATAATACCTCCAGATTCAGAGGCAGTGTACCACTCCAAATCAGCTCATAGAATCATAGAACTGGAAGGGAACCTGAGGGTTATCTAGTCCAGTCCCCTGCAATGCATAATCCCAACTAAAGCACCCATGACAGATCGCATCCAACCTCTGCTTAAAAATCTCCAAGGAAAAGAGAGTCCACCCCCTCCTGAGAGAGTCTGCTCCACTGTTGAACAGCTCTTAAACTGTCAAAAGGTCTTCCTGCTGTTTAGTCAGAATCTCCTTTCTTGTAACTTGAATCCATTTGTTTGGGTGCCACGCTCCGGAGTAAGAGAAAACAAACTTGCTCCATCTTACTTGACAACTCTTTAGGTATTTGAAGATGGCTACCTACCCTTATTCTTATTCAGGCTAAACATACCCAACTCCCTCCACCATTCCTCATAAGGCCTGAATTCCTTGATCAACTTGGTCACCCGCCTCTTCACGTGTTCCAGTTTGTCAATATCCTCCTTACATTGTGGTGCCCAGAACTGGACACAGGACCGCAGGCGTGGTCTGACTCTGACCAAGGCAGAATAGAGCAGCACTATTACTTCCCTTGATCCGGACAATATACAGTACTTCTGGTGATGTAGTCTATAATAGCGTTAGCTTTCTTCCCTTTTTTTTTTTTTTTTTGCTGCAGCATCACGTTGTGATCCTTTTCTCATGTACTAATGGCAAGTCAGCATTTGCCATCTTATATTTGTACAGCTGGTTCTAGATGCCCAAGTGCAGAACGTGGCAGTTGTCCCCGTTGAAATTCATTTTGTTAGCTTGTGCCCAGTTCTCCAGTCTGTTAAGGTCATCTTGAATCCTAATTCTGTCTTCTGCGGCATTAGCTATCCCTCCCAGTACCATGTCACTTGCAAGTTGGCTGAGCATCATCCTTCATCAGTTCCTTCATCCAAGTCATTTATAAAGACATTAAGCAACAGCAGACCCAGGACAGAACCCTGCAGCACCCGACTTGTCACTTTCTCCCAGGATGACTAGGAACCATTAGTGAGCACTATTTAGAGTCAGTTAGGCAGTCAATCATACAATCGTATCATAGATTCATATCATATATATTATTCAATCATATACCCTACAACTATATCATATATAATAATATATCACAGATCTTATCCTATAATACAGTCCTATATCATACTGTAAGGTAAAGATACCCCTGACCATTAGGTCCAGTCGCTGATGACTCTGGGGTTGTGTGCTCATCTCGCTCTATAGGCCAAGGGAGCTGGTCGATGTTGGTCCGCAGACAGCTTCCAGGTCATGTGGCCAGCAAGACTAAGCCATTTCTGGCGAACCAGAGCAGCGCATGGAAACGCCATTTACCTTCCCGCCAGAGCGGTACCTATTTATCTACTTGCACTTTGACGTGCTTTCAAACTACTAGGTTGGCAGGATATCATACTGTACTGCATTATAACAGAATATCATACAATCATATCAAATCATACATTCATATCACACAGTCACATAATCATATCATACAAGCAATCATATACAATCATACCATAGCATATCATATCATATGATCATTCAATCATACATTTTCATTCCTAGCTTGTGAACTTCCTGGAGGATCTGGTTGGTGACTGTGGAAAGCAAGATGCTGGACTAGATGAACTTTTGGTCCTGCCTAGGAGGACTGTTCTTATGCTTGTGAGAACTGATTCAGAGCAAGTGATCTGCTGTAAAGATCGCCCTAGCATGGGGCCTTCTTTTTATCCCCAAGGTTTGCCTGAGCTCTTCTGGGGGGCAGATGTCCAGGCCCAAGGGTGGAAAAGGGAGCAAGCGACCAAGATAAAAATTGAGTGTTGGGTTGGCAAGGAAGTTGGAGACTGGCACCGTGGTCAGTGGTGTAGGAGAGAGAATATAAGGACATATGAACCTACCTTATTTCAAGTCAGGCCATTGATCCATCTTGCTCAGTATTGTCAATGCTGAGTGGCGGCAGCTCTCCAGGGTATTAGGCAGGGGACATTTCTGCCCTACTTGCAAAGTTGTGCTTTGACCATGGCTTGATTTTGGGAAACAAAACTGACCCAGAGAGAAGCTGGTGCTTGGATGCACCTTCCAGGGATTCTGGGCAGATCTTCACCTGGCATGCTGACATCTGTCATACTTCCTGGGCTGGTGTAGAATGCCCTGGAACATCCACCATTGCTTTATCTTTTTATTGCTAAGTGTTCCTGGGTGGCCCATTTCTCCTTTCTACAGAGAGCAACTTTCTTTTGTTGCTTCACGCGCTGAAGTCCTTCCCTGCCCCCCCCATCCCCATCTAAGTGATTTCTACTTCACCATGAACTGGGGCCACCAAAAGGGGGACAATGGAGAAAGAAAGAACTTTTAAAAGATGAAACGAGCAAGCGTGGATTTGATTCTCACCCACAATGTGGAGAGCTGCCTAATTGCGCCGGGGTGATAATTTCCAGTTGATTAAAGAGTATTTGTATTCTTTCTCTCCCCACCCCGACTCCCTACCACCACATTAAAAAAAAAAAAAACAACCAGAGGAAATCACATATGAAGGTGAAGATGTGCTTTGGTGTTCGCATTAATATAACCCAACAATTGCCTTTGCAAAAAGAAAAAAAAAGTAATTACAACTTGCTGTCTGGGGAGCACTAATCAAACTCCAGGCTTTAATTCTGCTTTAAATATGGATGAAACACAACTCTCCATGCTCACCCTGGTGTTGTGGGGTTATGGAAGCCGCCGGGGATGGCACGAGGGGATCTGCGTGGTTAACAAGCAGCTGCTGCCAAGCCAGATCGGCATCTGTGATTTAAATTGTTAGCTGCACAGTCAGGTAAAGTGTAAAAAGGGTGGTCGAGAGGCTGTTAAGTCCCTGGCCGCCAATTACGAACAATCAAGGAGGAGCCTGAACATTCGCTTAGTACAATAAACCCAGTTTGTCTTGTTTCAGGGGTGACTGCTGAAGAGGCTGCAGCTGCACTGATTCAAATACCCAGCAACTACAGTGATTATCAGGCAGCCTCCTCCTTTTAGGGTGGCAGAAGTAGTATGCTCAGCCCATCTCTTTTAACTGTTTAGTTTCCAACAGGTTTGAGCCTCTTCACATGCTGCCAGGGCCCTGCAGATCTGGGGTGTCATGGTCCCAAGTCATTCAGCACAGATTTGGTCATGGATTCTCTTCCAAATACATGGGCATTGGAACTTAAAGGTGTATGTGATAATAACTTTCTGACAGTAAGAGCTGTTTGACAGTGGGACAGACTCCCCTGGAAGGTGTTGGACTCTCCTTCCTTGGAGGTTTTTAAGCAGAGGTTGGCTGGCCATCTGTCCAGGATGGTTTAGTTGAGATTCCTGCCTTGCAAGGGGGTTGGACTAGATGATCCTCAGGGTCTCTTCCAACTCTACAGTTCTGTGATCCTAAGAAGAGACCCCCAAAGGCCCATTTGGTCCAGCATTCTGTTTTGCATGGTGGCTAGTCAGGTGCCTGCAGGAGCACAAAAGCACAAGCCCTACCTGGTTGACTTCCTCAGCTGGTATTCTAACTGGTACTGAACATGGACATTTTTTATAGATCCTCACCACAACTCTTGGATTGAGAGAGGCCAGACTTATCCTACCACAACAACAGAGGAGCTTGGAAAATGCCTTGCGTTCCATCATTTTGGCCAGTCAAGAACCATTCCCATTCGTGGTGACTGAAACAGCTCCCCAGGCTTTAAATGTGACACATTTTTGCCTTCCAGGATCTACCAAATCTGAAGCATGTCTCTGGTTTGCAATACCCCACATCTTACAGATAAACACCAGTGCACACTAGCTGTCTGGAAAGCTATTGAAAGACAAGCTTAACCTCAGTTGTGATTTGCAGCCGTTGGATGATCGAGTAATCCAGTGTTTCTCAACCTTGGTTCCCCAGCTGTTGTTGGACTGCAGCTCCTATCATCCCTGACCACGAGTCCTGCTAGCTAGGTCTTGAGCAGAGACTTTCCCCACTCAATATCTTCTAACTGGGAGGATCAGACCTTATGCCTGCAAATAATGCCTTCAAGCATGGAGGCCAGATCAGGTACCTTACTTGAAAAGAAAGTAATGCTATGTGTCACCCAACTTAATAATTGATCCATTTTGGAGGAAGCTATATTATACTCAGTCCAACCATTCATTCATCTTAGCTCTGTATTGTCTACAATGACTGGTATAGCATGAGACTCTTGATCTCAGGATCGTGGATTTGAGCTCCACATTGGGCTAAAAGTTGCCTGCATTGCAGGAATTGGACTAGATAGCCCTTGTGGTTCCTTCCAACTCCACAATTCTGTGGTCCTGGGACTGGTAATGGCTTGCCAGAATTTCGGATGGAGGTCTTTCCCAGTCCTACCTGGGGATTGAGCTTGGGGCTTTTGCAGGCAAAGTCGGTGCTTTGCCACTGAGGTTTTGAAGGCGTGTGGTTCAGTGGATTGATTGTAGCAGCACCCACAGAAGCCTGGCTTCAGATCCCTGGCTCAGCTGCAAAGCTCACTGGGTGACCTTGGGCCAGTCATTCACTCCCAGCCTGGCCTTCCTCACTGGGCTGTAGGAGAGAGAAGAAATGGAGAGGCCTCCATATGCATAGCCCTGAGCCTCCTGGCAGGAAGGGCAAGATGCTGACTTGGCAGATAGTGCCGTAATTTAAGACGATTCTGCTTGCTGTGCTGGGGTTTACTTAAACAAGGGGGTAGGGAGCAAGGGTTTGGATAGGGAAATGTACCATAATCTCCAATGCCAACTTTTAAAGGGTGCATTCTGCTGGGCAATTATGCTGATTGAGCCTGCTAAAATGAACGGGGCTGCAAGAGAGCACCATTATTTCCATTAATTTCAGCCGAACTTGCATTTAATAACTTTTTGCCCCAAAGGTGGTTAGGATGTCAGTGTTTGGCTTAGGCTGCAGTGCTATGCATGCTTATTTGAAAACAAATCCTGTTGAAATTGATGGAACGGGGGGGGGGGGAACCCATTTTGAGCTGAAGCGTTAGCATTGCGTTTGGCTGCAGCTGCACACAAATATGAGAATAAGGTCTGCTTATAACTGGATGAAACAAGGAATGAGGTCACACATATTGTCTCTAGCATTCTTAGAGGAGGAGGGGAAGAATAAAACCCTGATTTCAACAAGACCTAAGGGCCAGTAGATCTGGGATGGTGGTATAATTTTATGCTAACAGTAGGGCTTTAACCTTTAATGGGTTAAACAGATCAGTCAACTAACACTTTGGTCAGTGGGGTCATCCCCACTTCTACTTGACTCAGTATTTGTGTACCATTTAATTCCTGCCCACCCCCCACCCACCCTGGTCCAAGAGCTTTTCTTGTTATTCTGCAACTGTTCCTTGCTAAAATCTGATCTTTCCCGCTGAATTGAAGCTTGGTTAAGCAAAATCTCTTTTCAGGTTTTCCGTGCATCTAAGAAGATCTCAATCACCAGGCAAGATCTGATTTTCATAAGGCACAGCTACAAAATGACAAGAAAAGCTATCGAACTCAGAGGAATTAATCAGTACATCGTACTATCAAAATACGGGCCAAGCAAAAGTGTGGATGAGCCCAATTAATCTGTGTGTAACAATCCCAATTGGTGTGTTGAAGACACTAAAGACACTAGTTTCTTTTTTGAAACCTTTCCAATTTAAAATTCTTGAATGAAAATAATTAAAATATTCCTTCTGACAATGTGTGGTAGATCTCAATGATTTAATCCAGTCTTTGCCAACCTGGTGTCTTCCGGGTGTTTTGGACTACAAATCTCATCAGCCCCGGCCAACATGCCTGTATAATGCTGGGGCTGATGGGACTTGTAGTCAAAAACATCTGGGGGCACCAGGTTGGTGAAAGCCAATTTAATCAAATTATCTTGCACTTGCTTGAGGATGCCAAACAAAGGCACCTGTGTCAAAATTTTGGCACTCTGCAAAATGATTTAAATTAATGAATTGAGCAGTTTAAAAAGATTATATCAAATCGACAAACCTTGTAAATGTGAGCTATTTTTACATGCCACCCAAAATACTGGTTTTGTTTTTATTGTAACAAGAGTCACAAAGGTTTGGTGATAACCTGAAATTGTTTTCTTCTATGTTTTTCCTTCCTGTACCTTCAGAAGTTTCAGGGACTGTTGTGGCTCTGATCTGTGCTCATTTTTATTGCTTACCAGCATCTAACATGAACTGTTCCCCCCATATCACAGGAATACAATGAACATCTTTGATTGGAACGCCTTTTAAATGCACCTTTGTCCATTTGGCAAAAAGGGGCACCCAATAAGGCAAGGAGGGCAGTCTGAATTGACTCATTATTGATGCTTCTTTTGTTTTCCCCCCCATCCCACCCCCTCAGATGATGATGAACATGACTGGATTGTTAAGACCTGTCGGAAAGGTTGGGACGAGATCATTGGTTTCAAGCCAAAGGAGTAAACCTCATTAAGGAAAACAGAGAAACAGACTTCCCGTTGAAGCCTTCTGCTTCCCTGCTCAAGGACTCTGCATCTATAATTTCTCCATTAGGGTAGTTTTTTGTTACCTTTGCTAACCAAATAAGATGTAAACCCCTCACTTCATCAGTGGCATTAAGAGGAAATTGTGCAAATAATCACCCTATATTTACTATAATATTCCCACAAGGTGTGCAACCTGGTAGGCTTTTTATAGTCTATATTGTGAGCACAAAAGAATTAACTCAAAAGGCTGCCTTGCCGTCTCTCAACACCATATTATATACCGGTTGCACACCCACCCACAAGCTACAGTGGATCTTTCCCCTGCACTTGGATATTAATTGGCTGTTGTAACGGCGAGCTCAGAAGCGACGCTTTTTAATAACTGGTTTGGCAAAGGGGGAGAATGAAACCCATTTGCCACGAGCATCGGTGTTCTCAACAAAGGTGATGGGGCGGGCTGCCTTTGGAATTCTAGGGCTGCAGAAGCATTTCTGAAATAAAAGAAAAATGGAATTGCACTGTTTCCTTTGATGTAAGTGCCAGCACTTCGACTTGCGTTAACTTTATTTATTACACAAATAAGACATTTACAAAGCACAACAGTAAAAGTAGGTAACAAAACAGACATTGGTTTTACAATTTAAAAAGTGCTTTACATCCCCCCCCAATTTTCCCTCTCTTCTTAAATAAATATTGATCTTGACTGCCTGCTCTTTAGAAGGGTATTTTTAGCCAAGACATGCACAATTGCAACATGCTACAAACAAAACAATCTGCTTCTTTTTCAAGAAAAACTTGGCTGAGTTTCTGCAGCTGGCATCACCTTCCGAGACCTCCCTTTTATCTGGTATCACTGGTGTCCGAAGCCCCTGTTGCCCAGTTTACACCACAGTCCTAGGCACTCCTTGTTCTGGAGTGTGAAGCTAATCAAAGCAAGAAAGAGAGAAAGAAGAAGGGAGGGAGGGAGGGAGGGGACATAGCTCTGGCTTCTGAAGAAGCCATGTCAGGTTCAACCTGCATCAGTTATGCAAATCAAGCATAATTTGCCTGATTCATTCTGGTTTTGCCAAGGAGGGGGGGGGAGGGCTATGCATGAAAGTCTTGCCTTCCTTACTTCCTGGGAAGCATTCCTAAGATGTGCCCTGCCTTCTAATGTTCTGCCAGATATCCACATTTCTAGCCTTAAGGGCTAGAAACCTTATATATCATTTTTTAAAAACCACAAAAAAACAAAGCTGAGTTCCATGCCCAATACCAAGTTTTGCCTTTGTATGAGGTGCATCCAGCCCCATCTAGGCCACTGTCCGTTGTTGCAGCCTTGCGTTAAAATAGGATCGTTGGCCTATCTAGTGGGGACTTAACTCACTGACTCTGGGGTAGGCAAGAAAGTACATGACATTTTAGCACCGATGCTTCAAATTCAAGTATTTCAAAAGACTTCCAATTAATTTTAGCCCAAAAGATTTGACAGGGGAGAGGCACAGTCAGGAACAGTTTTGTAAATACCTTACAAAAGTGTAGCTGCCCATAGTCCAAGACGCCAGAGGGCTTCCAGTGATCATGTCGAGTTCCATGGGAGCAGAGGGCTTGCCTGTTCAGTTCAGTGTGACAGTCAAACAAATGGAGCAGCTGCAGCTGACATGGAGCTTCATCTGCAAGCATCAGAGCCACTGCATGCGTATCATAACTGTTGGATCAGGGTGAACATTGGCTTTCTTGCCCTGTAAAACTGTTTCGACAACTACAGAGTCAGCAAACTGAATGCAAAGAGCGTCTTTGCTCAGATTTGTTTGTTTGGACCCGGCATAAGACTTTTCCCAACACCATCAGTCAGTGTAAACACATTGGCTAACGAGAGTCAGTGGACTAAAATAATTAGGGGATGTGTTGCATTCTTAGGACAGTCATTTATTTTCCATAGGCATCGTTTAATTATGAATTGTTTCCAGCTTTTGCATGGCAGAGCCAAAAAGATTTCTCAAGTTTAAAAAGCTGGCTGCTTCCTGAGATTTGCAAGGAACACAGCCTAAGGCTTCCTGCAGAGATGAGGAATAGGATTGGGGGGGCGGGGGGGAGAGAAAGATTACAATACTCACTTTAGATATAACAGTTGACTGCAGCTGTCTATTCTTCTGCACTGGGCTAGTCCTCACCTCTTAGCCGCTCGTACATAGTGTGCCTCCATGTTTTCTACTATAAGCAAAACAAGCTTTGGGGGAGGGGCAATTTAAATTGAGAAAATGCAGGCTGTTGTGGTTTTTTAATGGGGGAAAAAAAGCTCGCCCAGCACCAAACTGGCCCTGATCCAGTCTGCATCTTTGCAGCTGCTTTTACGTTTTAAGAATAGTTATGGGAAATCCTAGGAAGGCCTGATGTGTGTGCCTGGTCTGCATCCATTCTTAAGTTGCAACTCTCTGCACACTTACTGGAGAGCGCAGAGCTCTGTTGAGCTTCTGAGGAAGGCTGCTTAGGACTGAGTTGCACAGTCAGTCTCTTCCCTCAGTTACCAAGTGCTACCACATTGAGCAATGTGTTCATGTTTGGTTTCAAAGGCGCATGAGCAGTCCCAAGTGGCAATACGCCCTCCCAGCAGAGGGAACAAAGGTCTTGTGCATTCCTGCATCCCCAACAGCACATCTGTGGCTTCTGGGTGCAAGGCCGCCATGGAGACAGCTGCTTCAGCCATGCCCAAATAGTACTGCAGTCCTCAACCAGAAACTCAGGAACCATTCCGGAAAAGGAGGACACGTCCCTACCCCACACCCGGGCACCCTCATTTTTACCTTTAAGATGCTAGTCTGAGCTGGCCCCTGCTCCAAACTCCCACTGGTAAAAGCCTCAACCACAGAGATCAAAACCACTGAAATGGTGGACCAACCCAGCTTGGCAACACTGCAGTGACAGGGAAACCTGTGCCTGTGCCTTTTGAGCCAGCTGCCCAGGAGAAGCAGCCCTCAGGGAAGGAGGCTAAGGGAACAATCAATTCTAACTGGGAGGGGTGGTAAGTAATTGCTCATGGACTTGTTCCCAAGGAGTGGCTCTGGCACTGCATACATTTTGGATGGATGATAAAAGAGGGAGGGAAATGGATCTACAGGAGGGCAATGATTTTTTTTGACAGAGGGCTAGTTTGCACTGGCACCAATGTATCATCCAGCAGCCATCTATTTATGGTGAAGCAGAGCTTGAGACTTTGACGAGCTGCTGCCCATCATAGTAAGACAGTACTGTGCTTTGTATAGGGGAGGAGATATCAAGCTGAAATTCCAGGTTTCATCATCACCATAATTATCCATTTATTTCTGTAGTATAATACACTTTAGCCAAGGCCCCCCAAGTGGTAAACAAATCAATAGTTGGGTGGTGACTGGGTTGGAAGTGTGTGTGGCGCTTGGATAGAACTCTCCTGACACAGATAGCCCACGTTGGTGTTCAGAGCTGCAGACCCCCTGTAGGTGGGCATGTTCCCTACAGGGAAGGTCAAAGACCAGGTGGTTGTAAAGCATTTGATGACAAGCATTGAAAGATACAAGTCCAAAAGCATTGAAAGAAACAAGTCCACAGTGCATGCTGTTGAAACTCTTCTGAACTGAAGTCCTTGGTTTCTTCTGCCAGGGAGATGCGCTGCCTTGGAGTCTTTGAAAGCCAAACGTTTCCACAAGGGAAGTCACGGCCTCAGCGGTCATCGGGATTGTGCTGCAGAGCCATAGAGATTCAGGTGCCGGTTTCGTGGAAGGGGATCAGGAGTGCCACCACGGGTGGGTTACCGCAGCATGAGGGTCTGCAGTTGCTGTGGATTGGCTGGTGTGTATGATTCAGTGCCGCCACCACCAAGTATCCCTGGGATGTCAGGAGGAGCAGGAGCAGTCAGTACTGGAAGAGGATGACCTGTCGGGAAAGCCATACAGAGGAACTCAGCAACACACAATTGGAGAACCCAGAGCTATGGTGGGGGCTGTGCAACAACATAAAAGGGAAAGCGTCTCCACACCCCAGTCTACAGTGCCTCTTTCACCAACAGAGGGTCACTTTGTGCCCCTGAGCCACTCAAGACTTATAGGGACCTCCCCAATGTCACCCTGAGCCCTCTAGGCTTCTTGTCAGCAATGCCTCCCCCCGCGACATCTCTTCCTCTTAAAGAAAGTGCCAAACTGGTTGAGGGCCTCCAAGTGAATATACTGTGCTGTCCAACCACTCCTCTGTTAAGCAAGTTGTGGAATAGTAGCCCAGGATGGTAGCAGGGAGATGGTTGAGAATACAGTATATATGAGATTGGCTGTGTGTGGGAAAGGTGACACCATGCCAGCTTGCAGGGGGAAGCCCAGCCACAAGGCAGGAGGCAGCAGTGGCCTCGGGCAATGATGGATTGGAGGGCAGAGCCGTGTGCTTCATGCCTGCCCTTTCCCCCTCTCCTCTCCTCTCCCCTTCCCAGTACCTTGCTGCACTTAGTGTGGCAGTGCTGTCTCATCACCAGTGTTGAAGAAAGCTGCAGTCTGGTAGGCTGTCAAATATAGAAGGGGTTGGAATAGATGACCCCCGGGGGTCCCTTCCAACTTATAATTCTATGAAATGTGGAAAGAAATATGCCATGAGCCACACATGTGTCTGTGTGTAGAGGCAACAAGAAGCAAAGCTTAGAGCTTGTTGAAGGCTGCAGGGGTGGGGTTCAAGGTCTCTGCCCTTGGGGATTTTATGCAAGGGAGCTGATCTGCCACATTGCAGGAGGCACCAGCTGTTGGCCTCCACTTGTGCTCTGCTTGCGTATCTGAAAACAAAGCAAGAGTTGCAAATATTCCATAAGTCTTGGAATATTTGGTGTTGTCTCTTGGAGCTTTTCACCCCTTGGGCAAGGAAGTGAGCAGCTCAGAACAAACCACTGCTCCGCCAAGCCCAGGACCTCTTATTCCAATTGGCAACCACTCTCCCAAGGCTTCAGCTAATGAGGTCCCTTCCCAGTCCTGCTACCCAATATCTTAGAGACTGAACCAGTGGCCTCCTGCATACAAAGCATAATCCCCAGCACCAAGCTATGGATTCGTCCCCATACACAAAGAAATCATACCAGTGGTCAGGGATGATGGGAATTGTAGTCCCAAAACAGCTGGAGGGCCAAGTTTGGCCATCACTGCTCTAGCTAGACTGGGTGGCTCTTTTGCATCGGATTGTGGGAATAGCGTTGCGGAATTGTGGAGGTGGGGCAGTGGGATGGGAGGTATGGTATGGAAGCAGCACTGGTTATTGCAGAAGTGAGACCACCTTTACCTTCTCCCCCCTACTCGACAGGGGTCCTTCCATGTCAGCTTTGAGATGCACAGGAGGGGCAGCATAAGGGAGGCGGCAATGCATCTGTCCACACTGTACCTGACCTGTGAATGAGAAGGCAGCTTCGAGCCTTATTCTTTTGTGATCAAACAAAAAGCATTGCTGGTGTGCTTTTGAGAATTCCGTGCCCCTTGGCTTCACAAGTGGAGGGCAAGGAGAGGAAGCCATAGGGCATGAGAAACACCAGCTACAAAAATATTGGTTTTAAGGAGAAAGCATGACACTGTGAAGTATTCTGTTCTCGGAAGGTTGGTATCCCAATTCTCCCAAAATATTTATCTCAAAGTACAGGGTGAGTCTTTTAAAGGACTCGCCCTGTATTTGTGCACCAAATAGGGTTACAGTAGCCAAACATGAGTCTCTCCAAGTGATTTTTCCCACCCACCTCAATACCTCATTCTGCTGCATGTTCTGGTAACTGGTACTCCAGTCCCACCTGTTGCTATCTCCCCATGCCATTGTGCACATGTGCGCATAGCTGTCAACGTTTACCTTTTTTTAAGGGAAATCCCCTTATTCCAAATAGGATTCCTCGCAAGAAAAGGGAAAAGTTGACCGCTATGCATGTGCAGTGCCCAAAAGACACAGTGATGGTCCCGCACATGTGAGAGGTCATGAAAGGCAGAGTAACAGAGGGCACCTTGAGTTGCACCTGGCTTAGTTGTGTGAGATAGGAGCAGGATTTCAGATCCCTGTGAGGAGCAACGCAAGCCTTATGGAAACCCGATAAGCAAACGGGGGGGGGGGATTCATCCTCATCGAAGGCACCTCCCTCCACATTTAATTCCATCCTTTTGACAGGGTCAGTTGGTTTGTTTCATGGAGAGATTCTTGGTCACTCAACACCTTGGATCACAACAATCCTCTGTACACAACTTCATCCCAATTTATCCAATGGAGCTCCTTACCTAGTCTAGGGGTGGGTAATCCTTTTCTCTCTCAAGATCCACACTCTCTTTGGAGTGAGCTCGGCAGGTTGAGGAGAACCTCTTTGCCAAGAGGTGTGAGAGCCATGAGTGAGAGCCAAGAGGCTCAGAGTTCTTGAAGGGCAAGGTGTGTCGGAAGAAGGAGCTACAGTACTGATACCACCATGAATGAACCTAAGAAGAGCCCCGATGGATCAGGCCAAAGGGGGCCCTTCTAGTCCGGCCTCCTGTTCTCACAGTGGCCACCCAGATGCCTATGGGAAGTCTGCAAGCAGGGCCCGAGCACACGAGTACTTTCTATCCTCCTGTGGAGGCCAAGCCAAGCCATGACGGCTTGTAATCATGGACAGTCCTCTCCTCCTCCACAAATCTGCCTGATTCTCTTTTAAAGCCCTCTAAGTTAGTGGCCATCACTGCCTCCTGTGGGAGGAAAGTTCCGCAGTTGGACTATGCGCTGTGCAAAGGAGTCCTTTCTTTTATCCATCCTGAATCGTCCAGCATCTTAGAGATATTTTATGTATTAAGTACAGTGGTACCTCTGGTTGCAAACGGGATCCGTTCCGGAGGCCCGTTCACAACCTGAAAAGAACGCAACCCGCATTCGCGGGTTGAAATTCGATGCTTCTGTGCATGCACGTGATGTCATTTTGTGCATCTGCGCATGCGTGCGTGGCAAAACCCGGAAGTAACCCGTTCCGTTACTTCTGGATCGCCACGGGACACAACCTGAAAATGCGCAACCTGAAGCAAACGTAACATGAGGTATGACTGTAGTATAGATATATGGGCTAAAACAAATCAATCTATTGAGGGTTGTGGACCATAGGCTGGCACTGGTGAGGACCTAGGGCAGGCATAGGCAAACTCCAGCCCTCCAGATGTTTGGGACTACAATTCCCATACCCTTACCACTGGTCCTGTTAGCTAGGGATGATGGGAATTGTAGTCCCAAACATCTGGAGGGCCGGAGTTTGCCTATGCCTGACCTAGGGTCACTGGTGGCTGGGGTCAGAGGCCGAAGGGGACAGCTCTGCTCTTCTCTCTCTCTCTCTCTCTCTCTCTCTCTCTCTCTCTCTCTCTCTCTCTCTCTCCCTCCCTCCCTCCCTCCCTCCCTCCCTCCCTCCCTTTTTCCGTACTTGCCACCCATATGAAATGAATCTGAGCGCCCTGTGAAATAAGGCCAAGGCTAACAGGGGCTGGAGGTTGCCCACTCCTAGCACGTGTGTTTAGGATTACAGCCCTGATATTTAAGGTGTGTCACCTGCACCACCTTGTAGCATAGGTCAGTACTGATACCCCCATCATGCAAAGTAGAGGATTGAGGCTGAGAGAGAGAAAAAGAGAGAGAGAGAGGTTTGTCTGGCTATTCCTGCAGTGATGAGACTTGAACCTAATGCATGCTACGTCAGCTTTCTCAGCCGCTACGCTGTTTTTAAGCGCGGCTGTCAACACTTACTTTCTATGTAGCTGTGCAAGGTCACCATTCTTGCACGTTCAGGATTGCTGAAGGGGGAATAGTGGATGTCGTCAGGCAACACCGAAGGGATGCGGGACTGGGAGCCTCCAGATGGGGGCACCGTGTGTTGGGGCGTGTGCTTTTTATGGCGCGCTCTGCAGTTCTGAAACCAAACCTGGAATGCAAGAGGCGTTTTGAGAGGGAGGCACAGCTGTGTTGATTTTGTAAAAAAAAAAAAAAACTTGCTAGGTTTTACTCAAGAGTAAAGATAAAGGTAAAGGGACCCCTGACCGTTAGGTCCAGTCGCGGATGACTCTGGGGTTGCGACGCTCATCCCGCTCTATAGGCCGAGGGAGCCGGCATACAGCTTCCGGGTCATGTGGCCAGCATGACTAAGCCGCTGCTGGCGAACCAGAGCAGCGCACGGAAACGCCGTTTACCTTCCCGCCGGAGCGGTACCTATTTATCTACTTGCACTTTGACGTGCTTTCGAACTGCTAGGTTGGCAGGAGTAGGGACCGAGCAACAGGAGCTCACCCCGTCGTGGGGATTCAAATCTCCGACCTTCTGATCGGCAAGCCCAAAGCTGTGCGGTTTAGACCACAGCGCCACCCGCGTCCCTAGTACTCAAGAGTAGATCTATTGAATTCAATGAACACGGCCCATTAAGTTCAGTAGGTCTGCTCTGAGTAAGACTTGGTTGAATACCACTCCTGGTGCTTCTGTTTCACCCTGGTTGAGAATACATCAGAGAAAAATAGAAGCACAAAAATATATACCATTGATGGGCAAAAGAGGGGTCTTGGGGAGAAGTCAGGTTGATAGCAAAAAGGATGTCTGCAAGATGGAATCATAGATGTGTAGAGTTGGAAGGGGTCCAAAGTCAAAGTGTCATCTAGCCCAACTCCCTAGAGTGTCACATGACAGCAAGGCTACCGGAGAAAGTAACCCAAGCGGTCTGTTCCTCTCTTTCTCTGATATATCGGCTTCAGAATGGATGAGCTGGGCTCATCATCCTCTGTCACCACAGCCATTGCCAGAGTGTCTTACTACAGACCCACCTCAGGTCAATTAAACATTATTTTATGAGTAATAAATCAGACATTTTAGCATCTCATTCCTCCACCACCACCCTTTGTCTTTGTTTATTGAGTAGAGCATCCCGTGGACATTTTACATTCTCCCCTACCTCCCCCTTCAAGCTAATTCAGAATTTTGGGAAAGCTTGCAGTACAGTTTACCTGGAATGGCATAATTCCTACTGCTGGAGAGGGTCGTGTTTTTTGAATGCACCCTTGCTGTTTAAAATACATGCACATACCCTGCATTTGGAAAGTTAGCTCTTTAGGGGGAAAGGTTCCCCCCACCCCCGCCATGCTAGAATCCTCTGCAGTTCTTGCCACAGGGAAGCATTAAAATATTTCCCAGTCCTGAGAGTTTGTGATTATGATTATAAACGGCCTCGGCCCAGTTTCTTTGAAGGAGCGTCTCCAACCCCATTGTTCTGCCTGGACACTGAGGTCCAGCTCCGAGGGCCTTCTGGCGGTTCCCTAACTGCGAGAAGCAAAGCTACAGGGAACCAGGCAGAGGGCCTTCTCAGTAGTTGCGCCTGCCCTGTGAAACGCCCTCCCATCAGGTGTCAAAGAGAAAAACAACTGCCGGACATTTAGAAGACATCTGAAGGCAGCCCTGTTCAGGGAAGTTTTTAATGTGTGACATTTTGATGTATTTTTAATCTTTGTTGGAAGCCGCCCAGAGTGGCTGGGGAAGCCCAGCCAGTTGGGTGGGGTACAAATTATTATTATTATTATTATTATTATTATTATTATTATTATTATTGAAGCACTCCATGCTTTTCCTTACCATTTGCACTAGCTCTTCCTCAAACCTGCAGGTTGGACTAGATGAGCCTTTGGGTTCCTTCCAACTCTAAGATCCTATGAAACTGCTAGCTTCCCTGTACCTTTTCCTTCCACAATTCTTTGCATGCTCTGCATGGGCCATTTCCTCCACCCCACCCTGCTTCTTCCGGTTCCCTTACACCATCTCGGTTTCTGGGTAATACTCTGAGACTGTCATTCCTCGGTGGAATGTTGGCAAACCCCCACCCCCACCCCGCCCCACCCACAATTCAGGGAACCAAAGAAAAAGAGGGTCTGAGATGCCCATAGCACCTGGTTGCAAAGCTTCCGTAGGCATCCTGCGGGTTGGCGTAAGAGACCAAGGAGCTCGGCTAGATGGATCTTTTGGTCTGATGCAGACGGGTGGTTTTGGTGGCCCACAGGGCAAGTCCTTTTGGCCACCAGTGCTGTGCTCAGAGCCTCACCTGTATCACTCTCCTGCTCAGCCCTGTCATGTCTGCCAGCTTTTGAAGGGTCTGTGCATCTGGGTTGTTGTCCTGAGCGAATTGTGCTTGCATGACCTAAGAGGAGGACAATACTCAAGAGTAACCCAGGCATGTCGCCAGCATTCTCCTCGTCCTGCATCCCACTACCACTCTTGAGAGAGCCCACCCGGCTCTCTACCTGTAGCTGCTCTGCGGTGAAGGAGGTCCGGGCTCTCTTTGCTGGTTTTGGCTGACTGTCTTGCTCAGACGGGACCGCCCCTTCCAGTGTGATGCCATTACCTGCAAGAGAACAAAGGGTGAGTCTGGTGCGTATTGGCTGAACGCTGATCTTCAGCTGGTGGGTCAGGACCTACGAGTACAGGAGTTCCCAAACTTTTTCAGGCTGCTGCCCCCCTGGTTCCACAAGCTCATCCTCAGTGCCCCGCTTCTGCACCCTACCAAAAACATTTTTCAGAACAGCCGTTTGCGCAATCCAAGTAAAGAGGAGAATAACACAATAAAAGTCAAAACAGTAATGATTATCTGCACATTTATTCAAAATCATTCGGCAAAATGGATGAACTTGATCCGGTGATGTCAGCTTTTCAAAGTCTGATAGTCATTTACACCTCCAGTGCCCCCTGCCACCCCCTTACCTCTTAACACACACACACACACACACACACACACACACACACACACAATTGCACTAGTGGGCTGAGGCCTGGTACAAAGCGGGTAGCAACAGGAGCACTACCACTGTGCAATTATCTGGTGAAATATTAAGAAATGGATCCCAAAATGCATGTTTGGGTTAAAAGTGGGTCCCGGGTCTGAAAAGCTTCAAGGTACCTGGACAAAGCTATATGTGTGTGCTTTGTTCATGAGGACTAGGCCCTTGATTGGCAAACTGGTGCATCTTTATCAACTCCTACACTGCTAACTGTTCTGGGCACAAGTACTGGTAGTCCGTTGTGGTTTTATTATTTTATTTTATTTTATTTCTTCTTCTTATATTTTATTGCATTTATATTCTACCTTTTTCCTCCAAGGAGCTTAAGGTGGTGTACACGGTCCCGACCTTCTCATTTAATCCCCACAACAACTTTGTGAGGTAGGTTGGGCTGAGACACAGTGACTGGTCCCCAAGGTCACCCAGTAAGCTCAATGGCTGAGTGGGGATTTGAACCCTGGTTTCTCAGGTCTTAGTGCAACACACTTAACCACAGCCCTAAATGGGTATATATAGATGGAATATCTACCTACCACATATTCTCACCCAGTCATCACCAGATCCTACCACCACCTAAAAGACCTAGCTTATTAGACGATCCAGTTCCTTCCCCTCCACCAACAGCACCCCACCAGTCATTTATTTGGGCATTTCCTCCTCATATTTCCCCATCAGTAGCTACAGCGGCTTTAATGAGAGAAACAGAAGTGGAGAAAGGATATCCTTGCTGCTCCGCTCTGCATGGGTGATCCTTTTCCACCCAGCGTCAGTTTGTTAATGAAAGCCAGGTCCAGCTCATTGTTGGCCTGTTTCCCAATGTTCAAGACAAGATGGCGGGTTGCCGAGAACACAGCACTCCCACATCAGCTGCTATCAAGCACAAGCTCTCCTCAACTTTATGCTATCTCCTAGTCACTAGGCTCCTCTGTTACGTCCAACAGCTCACAATCCCTTGCAGGCTCTGTGTGATTCCCCCACCTTCACCAGTCAGATTGACCTTTCACTTTCCTCACAGAAGCTGCACTGTTGATCAGCATTCCATAACTGCCCCAGCCACACATAGGATGCTCAAGAATATTCTGTGCCAAAGATACCCACACAAACACAACAACAACAACAACATTTTCATACCACCCTTTATCCGATGATCACAGGGTGGTTTACAATATAAAAACATAAAAATACACAACATAGTAACAAGCAAAAACAATACCCCCCCCCATACACACACACTGTTTAAAAGTCTATAGATTGTTTAATTAGCCAAAGGTCTGGGAGAAGAGGAATGTTTTTGCGTGGCAACTAAAGATATGTAACAAAGGAGCCAGGCAAACCTTCCTGGGGAGAGCATTCCACCAATGGGGAGCCACTGCAGAAAAGGCCCTGTTTTCATGTTGCCACCCTTCAGACTTCTCATGGAGGAGGCACACAAAGAAGGGTCTCAGATGATGATCGTAGGGTCTGGGTCAGTTCATATGTGGAGAAGCGGTTCTTGAGGTATTGTGGTCCTGAGCTGTTTAAAGCTTTGTAGGTCAAAACCAGCACTTCGGATTGGGCCCAGAAACTGATTGGCAGCCAGTGCAGTCAGGACAGGATTGGCGTTCTGTGCTCAAACCACCTTGCACGGGTGAGCCCATTTATTCTGTGGCTCTTGCAGCCACCGACTCCAGGGTCACAATGGTTAATTCCTGTGTTTAGCCATATCTTCTGAGTGATGACAGGGACTCGAGTCTTAACGCAGACGGAGACTCTAGCAACTGTGGGAACCCTTCAGCAGCTTTGGTCAGGCTCCTCACCCTCCGAGATATTCAGTTTGGAGGCAAGATTTGGGATGTGATTATCTTGGCCCCAGTTGAAGGAATTTTCTTCTTTTTTGAACAGTTTGACTCGTTGTTGCAGGATGATTAATGGAGCTCAGCTTCAGCAACATGTGTTTATTTTCCCTTCTCCAGAAAAGCCTTGCAACACAGGCGAAATCGCTTTGCGATTCCCAGAGGAAACGTACATGCCAAATGGAATTGCCGCTTGCGCTTTTCGTGTCCCCTCCCTGGAGCAAGCAGGAAGGCACACCCCACCCACAGCTGCCACCTGGCCTCTGCCCACCATCTGCCCTCCAAGCTGACATCTCCCTCTTCGGGGAATCAGCATCCTGAGCCACAGGAAGGGCTGGCAGGGCAGGGCAGGGCAGAGCCTATCCTGGGCCATGATGCAGACAGCGGGAGCCACAAATGACACCTTAAAACTGGGACAGCTTTGCTTCAGATGTCTAGAGACAGAATGCCGAAGCAGTGACTGCATCAGCTGGGACTTTGGTTGAGCCAGGCTAAAGCCCCACACAAATTCAGGCCAGCAGAGGAGCAGGGAGGGGAGTGTGACGCAGGCAGGGCTTTATACAAATCTGTGGCGCAACAAAACTTGGAATCATCTTCTTCTTTGGCGATCACTCGTAGCCGAGTAAGATTGTCTTCCATAAACCCAGTTTATGAGTTCTGGTTGCCAGAACTCAAAAAAGTCCACTGTAGAGCTGGACAACAAAGGGGGGGGGCAACAAAAATTATCTAGGGACTGGAAGAGGAATTTGTCACGATGATGAAAGGAAGCAACATTTGAGGTTTGTGTACGAAGTCATGCACAGGGTGGGGAAAATAGACTGAGAGGTGCATTTTGTCCCTCTCTCAGATTACTAGAAACAAGTTGGATGACCCGTCCCGTAGAATTCTAAGTGTTGGTGCTAACTTTTAAAGCCCTAAACGGCCTCGATCCTGTATACCTGAAGGAGCATCTCCACCCCCATCAACCAGCCCGGACACTGAGATCCAGCACCAAGGGCCTTCTGGCAGTTCCCTCGCTGCGAGAAGTGAGGTTACAGGGAACCAGGCACAGGGCCTTCTCAGTAGTGGCACCCGCCCTGTGGAACACCCTCGCATCAGACGTAAGGCAATAAACAACTATTTTACTTTTAAACAACACCTGAAGATGGCCATGTTTAGGGAAGTTTTTAATGTCTGACGCTGTATTGTTTTTAATATTTGGTTGGAAGCTGCCCAGAGTGGCTGGGGAGATCCAGTCAGATGGGTGGGGTATAAATAAATTATTATTATTATTATTATTATTATTATTATTATTATTATTATTATGCAATGCTGGGCATTTTAGGGCAGAAAGTGCTTTTTTCACATAGCACACAGTTAAACTATGGTCCTGGCTGATGGCCACACAACTTGGATTGCTTAAAAAGAGGATTAGACAAATTAGTGGGGAGACACAAGCCAGACACAAATGCATTAACACACACACACACACCCGTTGCTGCCCAGACACTAGTATTCAGAGGCAGACTGCGTCAGGAGATGGAGGCTCAATTTAGCCGCCATACCTAATAATAGCCACTGGCAGATCTGTCCTCCGTGATTTCTTGAATCCCCTTCTGAAGCAAAGAGGGAGTTCCTTTCCAGATCCCAGGTGAAATTACCCATTAGTCCTTGAGCAGGAGTTAAAACAACCAACCAACTCCCCCTCCCCCCCAATCCCATAAAACAAAACAACAATATATATTTCAAGTGGGGGGGGTATCCCAAAGATCATTAGTGTCTAACAGAGTTCACTAGATATGGGGGCCAGCAAAACCTTTGTCATTTCTACACCACCAGACATTTCGGGCAAAACACAACAGAAGACAAAAAGAGGAAAAACCCAAACAGAACAGGCGCACGCACACCCCACTCCATGGCAGTGAAATGAACCAAATTTTTGCCATTGTGCTGCTCTTAAACCACCACAAAATTCACGTGGAATGCCTCACCTTGGCCCTGTATGTGACTCTCATCATGTCTGAACCTGGCAACCTCTAAGGACAAGACACCTGCCGCTTTGTTGCTTGCTATGGGGCAGCCCTTGCTAGAGGAGATGGGAGAGCATTTGTACAGCCACGGCCTGATACTGACCTGTGTGCCAAACCTATTTGATCCCCAAAACTCAGGGGAATGGCACCACCCTCTCATTATTAGGGTGTGTTCAAATTGATGGCTTAGAGCGCAGAGAATTTGTGTGTCCCATAGTGCTCTTTCTCCCCTCAGCTGTTCACACTAGCATGGCTTTCTTAGTGTCAGTTTCATTACTGTTCGTGTACATTCCATCGGGGGGGGGGGGTGTTGACGGGGGGGGGTGCCTTTGCCCTATGCAGGGGTGTTCACGCCTTGGCTAGAGATTGATTAGAAACAGCTTCAGGACTCCAGTTGGTGTGAAGCTCATTTACATAATCATAGAACTACCGGTATATAGGGGTCCCCGAGGGCCAGCTAGCTCAGGGTTCAGCAAACTTTTTCAGCAGAGGGCCGGTCCACTGTCCCTCAGACCTTGTGGGGGGCCAGACTATATTTTGGAGAGAGAAAATGAACCAATTCCTATGCCCCACAAATAACCCAGAGATGCATTTTAAATAAAAGGACACATTCTACTCATGTAAAAACACCCTGATTCCCGGACTGTCCGCAGGCCAGATTTAGAAGGCGACTGGGCTGGATCCAGCCCCTGGGCCTTAGTTTGCCTACCCATGATCTAGCTCAGGGATCCCCAAACTAAGGCCCGTGGGCCGGACAAGGCCCGAGGGACTCATTTATCTGACCCACGGTGACCCCACTGCCGCTGCCCACTCTTACCGGCGCTGTGTGGCTGCTCGATTCCAGGTGAGAGGAGCACTGGAAATAGCTTGTGTGCATGCACAAGCGTTATTTGTGCATGCACAAGCATTATTTCCAGTGCACATCCGGGTCGGAGGAGGCCCACAAGCTATTTCCAGTGCTCCTCCGACTCAGAATGCGCCAGAAATAGCCTGTGCGCACACGTGTGCGCACACGTATGCGCACGCGATCCCCCGCCCTCCAGCCCGCCACACGATCGACGCTGGAGACCCCGGCCCGAGCACGGTAAGTTTGCTGACCCCTGATCTAGCTCAATCCTCTGCATGCAGGAATCACACCTAAAGAATCCATGGCAGACAGTCATCCAACCTTTGCTTAGAAACCTCCAATGAAGGAGAGTCCCCACTTTCCGAGGGAGTCTGTTCCACTCTTGAACAGCTCTAATCTTCCTACTGTTAATCAGAATCTCCTTTCCTGCTGTTTCAATCTATTGGTTCGGATCATACCCTCCAGAGCAGCAGAAAACAAGCTTGCTCCATCTTCCATATGGCAGCCCTTCACATATTTGAGACCCAACCACATCAAATACTGTCATACCTTCGGGTTACAGATGGCCCTTGTGGTCTCTTCCAACTCTATGATTCTATGATTGTATTCTATGATTCTATGATTCTCATTCGCAACCCGAGCACCCACTGTAGCAGCATCTCATAACAAAGTTCAGGCTACAGATGCATTTATTATAATGTCGTGTGAAGGCAGATTAAAAACCCAGTTGAGTGCCCAGTAACCAGGAGTGTGAGCACAGCCTTACTCTTTGTTTCTTGACCTGTAAGGTAAGTCACTCAGATCCCCCTTCTGCAAACAAGAGGCTGAAGGTCAAGGGAGATCCCTGTTTGCTTGAGCAAGGCCACCCAGCAAGCTTCCCTAGCCCAGAAAGCGCCTGAACCCGGGTCCAAGTCTAAGCTGCTAACAAGCCGCTGGACCACACTAGCCCAGGACACGCCACAAATGAGCGCCTCAGACGCCCACCCCCTTCCCAGCTCACTCCTGCATCTTGGTTTGATTTTGTTTTCATCTCCTCGCTTAAACCTTGTAAACAGAAACACGGATTATTTTCATTTTGAGATCTCTCCCCTTCTCTGAAATCGTTTCCATCTGCAGCCCAAGATGGCCTGTTACATATGCCTCTCCCTCCCACCCCCCAGTCTCACATTTTCTCAGAAAAGAAAAATCAGACAACTTCTTAGCACTTGGGCAAAGTTTTATCTCTTGGGAATCACACACACATTAATTTGGAGGAGGAGGAGGAAAGCACCCGGGCTGAAGAGTACCACATGGGACCCTCGTTTGAGTGCTGTTCTCTTTCCTCCTTGGTTCATAGGCCTGAAAATCCACTGTCTTGAAGAAGGGAAATGTGGGGGTCCTGGGAAACCCATGTGCATTTTCCCAAAACAACTGGTCCCACACATAAGCACGGAATCTTGTATCCAGCACAGAACCTCCTATAATAATGATTTAAGAACAAACAGAACACAGGCTCTATGTTCGTATTATCAATATGCAAAGTTGATGATGCAGAACTACTTTGTAAAACTCTTATTATATGATTGTTGGTTGTGGATATATTGATTGTTACCCAGCGATGGAGAAATACGTCACACTTTCCCCTTCATATTTGGTTTCAGAAGACCCTACACATTTCAATTTCAGAAAAGTTGACTCATTCAATGTGTATTTCACCTGCCAAGCCAATTGACGGTGCTGCCATGTGGTGGATGTTTTTGATGTACATTAAGAAACAAAGTCATGACTGGCAGGTTCCCACCAAATTTGGCTTTATTTGGTACTGATTACATACTGATATGCATTATTACTAGCCCTCTCCATTCTGCAAGAACAATAATCTTATTTTCTTGTCTTACTTTAGATTGAACCTCTTCATGTTCTACTGTCATATCCAACCATGTACTGTGGATCTATAATAGCAAGTCACCACCTGCCTCTGTGTTTTGTTGTAAAATATTTTGATTACTTAATGAAGTTCACACACACACACACACACACACACACACCCTGGAAATGACTACATAAACAGGTTCTGTGCAGCCACAGATTCACAGGCAGTTCTGCACAATCCACAAGCACACCATCTCATGTTTTCTCTTTGTTGTGAGACAATCATCCATGGATATTGTTGTCAATCACAAGGCATACCCAAGACTTGTGTGAGATGCTTTGTTGAAAAACATTGCTCTCTCTAACTAGATCATAAATGTTAAGATTTGTTAAAAGGAAGAGGCAAGGAGGTCATGGTGGTTATTTAAAACCACCGTGATAGAAGCTGGGATGAAATGTGCACCATGGATTAAGAAAGATGGGACCAATCCAAAAGAATGCTAGAGTGGTTAAAAAGCAGTGTCAAGAAAGCTATAAAAGGCAAATGAGCTTGCTTTAGGAAGTGTGAGTCCTATCCAAATAGGGAGAAGCACATACTTTGGTGATACAAATGAACGTTGAGATAGTAAGGCAACTTCTGAGAAGTGGGAAAGCTAGAAAATCCATTGCATTGAGCACAAGTCTCTGTACATACACAAATATCAGCTGTGTCTACTTCAGATACCTACAGATCTAGTGCCCAAGCACAGAATCCAGATCTAAAGAGTATATTGCTAAAAACAGTAAAAAATGTATGCAAATCAGAGGCAGGAGAGCATCTGGGAAGACTGTTTACAAAGATGTGAAAGGCTTACTGACAGAGAATAAGGAGTTGACAGATGAGTGAATTTATCTCCACTGTAGAAGAAGGGCAAGCAGGCTTTAGGCTTGTCAGACTTACTTTGCATTTTTCTTTACTAGAAACTCAAAATCTAGTAGAAAAGACATATTAGTTAGAATGAAAGAGCAGGATGCCTCGGGACATACTTTAAGCCTAGCAATTTGTTTTCAGTACTGGAACTAAACTGAGTGCACAATCCATTCACAAAAGAATCCAATCCTGCTTATGACAATTTGCTCCTTAAGGAGGATAGAGACACTTAGTTGTTGCTACACATTAAACAATTGGAAGCCAGAAACAGCTCAATTGGTAGAGCATGAAACTCAATCTAAGGGTTGTGGGTTCCAGCCCCATGTTGGGCAAAAAGAATATAAGAAGAACTTGCTGGATCAGGCCACAGGGGCCCCATCTAGTCCAGCACCCTGTTCTCACAGTGGCCAAGCAGATGCCCCAGTGCAAAACCAGGACCTGAGCACAAGAGCCACACTTTCCCCCTCCTGTGGTTTCTAGCATCTGGTATTCAGAAGCAGTGCTGCCTCCCACTGTAGAGGCAGAGCCAAGCCGTGGTGACTGCCAGCCATCAATAGCCCTCTCCTCATCCATTAACCTGTCCAATCCTCTTTCAAAGCCATCACTGCCTCCTGGGGTAGCAGGTTCCTTAGTTTGTGCTGCATGAAGGAGGACACTATTTTATCCTTCCTGAATCTTCAAACCTTCATTAGATGTCTACAGTTCTACAGTGGATAAGAGTACAGGTCCTCTTCTGGTTGGGTGACTAATTAAAGAACAGAGGAGAAGAAGAGAGGAGGGATAGATGGGTAATTCTCAGTTGCAGTGGAGGATGGCAAGCGGTGGAGTTCCCCAAAGATCTGCATGGAGCTCCAAAAGAACATCTCCCACTGAGTGGGTGGGCAAAGAAAGGGGAAAGAGTTCAATGTAAGTTCAAACAGCAGCTGATGCACAAACCCTAACTTCGCATATCATGCACCAACAGAGTCTGAGTCACTGAGGTGACCGGGAACCTCAGTAGTGGGGTCTCCTTCATTGGAGGTTTTTAAGCAGAGGTTGGATGGACATCTGCCAGGGATTCTTGAACTGTGATTCCTGCATTGCTGGGGGTTGTACTAGATGGCCCTTAGGGTCCCTTCACAATCTGCAGTCCTATGATTCTGTTGTCCTATGAAAATGTTGACTTGGTGTGTGGCAAGCAACTGTGAAACGGTGACTCCCCTCCGAGGAGCCAGTCAGAAAGGAGGTTGAAAATAAAATTTCAAATGCTGAAATATTGCGCTGTGGCTTATTTCAGAATGCCATGTTTCTGCTGCCTGTCTCAAAATGGTTTTGTAAAGCTCTCAGAGGGCAACTAAAATGATCAAGGGGCTGGAGCCACTCTCCTATGAGGAAGGGATACCAGGACGGGGTATTTTAATTTAGCGGGGAATTGAAAGGAAGTGCATAAGAGAGGTGAATAAAATTATTAATAGTGTAGAAAGATATTCATTCCCCTTGACCTTTTAAAGAACATAGGAAGCTCTCTTATACTGCGTCAAACAATCTAGTTCAGTACAGTGATACCTCAGATTGCGAACATGATCCGTGCGGGAGGCACGTTCGCAACCTGCAGCGTTCGCAACCTGCAGCACCGCATCTGCTCATGTGCATGAGGCAACTCAGCACTTCTGAGCATGTGCATGATGTCATTTTGTGCTTCCGGGCTTGGCGTGATCCGCAACCCACAGCGTTCGTAACCTGAGGTATGACTGTATTGTCTACACCCTACAGCAGCCTTTCTCAGCCTGTGGGTCCCCAGATGTTGTTGGACTACAACTCCCATCACCCCTAGCTAGCAAGGCCAGAGCTCAGGGATGATGGGAGTTGTAGTCCAACAACCTCTGGGAACCCACAGGTTGAGAACCGCTGCATCTACAGGTTGGCAGTGGTTATTCAGACAGGGAACTGTCAAGCCCTATCTGGAGACACCAGCTACCACCCTAAACTCAGAGGTGTCTACTGAAATGGGTTGGCCAAAAAAAAAAAAAAAAATCAGAACACCCTAAATAAACCCACACTGTGGATAATTAACCTGTGGAAATTACTGCCACAATATTAGATTGTGGTCATTGCCTTAGATGGCTTTATAAGTGGGCCAGAGAAGTTCATGGAAGAGGTTTATCAATGGCTGCTAGCCATTGCAGGTAAACGTGCTCCAGGTACAGCACTGAAAGCCAGCTGGTGGGAGAGAAACAGTAGGGAGGGTTTCAGCCTTTGTGCCCCACTTCTGGGCTTCCTGAATGCACATCTGTTTGGCCACTGTTGGAAACTTGATGGCGGACCAGATGGGCTTTTGGTCTGATGCCACAAATGGCTCTTCTGACAAGCATATAAAGATTGTGCTATGTTTATGCTGTGCTTTTAAAAGTGTGGCATGAATTAGCAGCAACCGTCCTACGGCAGGAGTAGCTGAGGCTCCAGGCATGTATCCGAATTCTGACACTTTGTGAGTTTGCAACTCAGAGCAGTTGAGAAGGATGGCTCCTTTGCAGCGTTCACCAGAGCGTCTCAGATATGCTTCCTCAGGGCTCGTGTGAAGGACTTCCCTTGGAAAGCCTTGCTGCGGGTCAGGAGAGGTTGCCTGGGGTTTGCCAGAGACTGATTTGACTGGTCGCAGCGCAGGTGGGACTCACTGGTAGGCTCAGGGCCGGATTTAGGTTTGATGAGGCCCTGAGCTCCTGAAGGTAATGGGGCCCTTTATATGTCCAGCTGTCCTTTGTCTACAACAAATTGTCGCTGTTTTTGGTGTTGAATGTATGCTAATTTATGGACCCAATAGGTATCTAAAGCCATTTGCACATTAAATATGCATTTTATCAAAGTGCCGTATTTTTCACTCCATAAGACACACCTTGTTTTTAGAGGAGGAAAACAAGAAAAAAAATATTCTGAACGAAACAGTGGATGTATGATTTTTGTGGTTCATGCTGTGGCCACAGACATCTGCTTTGACGGTGAGTTTGGGGTTGTTGTTGTTCAGTCGTTTAGTCATGTCCGACTCTTCATGGCCCCATGGACCAGAGCACGCCAGGCACTCCTGTCTTCCACTGCCTCCTGCAGTTTGGTCAAAGAGTTTAGGGTAGCCCAATGCAAAAATCCTGAGAACAGTGGGTGCGTGATTTTTTTTTCGGTGCAGGCTGTAGCCATGGACATGCTATGTGATCAGGTGGTGAATTTGGGGTGACCCAATGCAAAAATCCTGAGGATCCATGGGCTTTTACCTCCCCCCCCCCAGGCAGCCTCCTTTATCGCTAGCGTCCCTTATCTCCCTCCCGATCGCTTGCCGGTCAACACTCCCTTTCTTCTTGTTTGCCTTAGTGTCTTTTCCTTAGCTGGAGCGGTTTTTTTGCTCCTCCTTTTCTTCTAATTTTTCTCCTCATTGCTTTAACCTTCCTGTCTCCTCTCCTTGCAAGTTCATTGTCTTTACCTCCCCCCGCCCCCAGGCAGCCTCCTTTATTGCTGGCATCCCTTATCTCCCTCCCCGATCGCTTGCCCATCAGTGGCTTTGTTTCAACACCCACTTCCCTCTTTCAAAAAAACCTCACATGATCTGCTTTTCACTCCTGGGCAATTTAGCTCCAGGGACCATGCATTCGCTCCGTAAGTTGCACAGACATTTCCCCTTACTTTTTAGGAAGAAAAAAGTGTGTCTTATGGAGCGAAAAACACGGTAATTGTTGAACTGAAATACAGTTAAGAATAAGTATATTAATAGTGAAATAATTATTATGCTCTAACTGTAGGTTTTATTTTATTTGTTTTTTATCTCATATTTTGGAAATGTGCATCCATGTGTTTTTTCCTTTAAATTTTTAGGAGGCCCCCAAGAGAGTGGGGCCCTAAGCTATAGCTTGTTTAGCTTATATCCGGCACTGGGTAGGCTTCAGGCACGCAGACAGCATGTAAGTGTGAGCTCCAGGGAGGAAGAAGACTTTTCCTTCCATCTCAAAAGAACACTGGCTCTGGAAGCAGATTAGAAATCCCACCTACAGTTGCAGCTGAAATTCTTCAACTCCAAATCAGGTTTCTGATCAAAATGTACAGACTTTCCACTGTCTGCAAGGAGCGAATCCCACCAAAGCCATGCAGATAGCTCCGTACAACGGATGCTTCAAGTGGTTCCCCCAAATTCCGCTGAAAATGCAACTTATAGGGAGGCTGGAGAAGTCAGGTGGAGTGGACTTTTTGGCTGAATTTCACCTGATTTGCAATGGGAGTTGAATAATTTCATTTGCAGCTTTATTTCCAAAGGGATGTCTGTCACAGAAACACGCAGTTCCTCTGGCAGTAGCAGAAGGTGGTACCAACTTTTGCCAGGCAGGTTTTCAATTGTGTGTTCCTAGTTCCAACTCGGGAATGGCTATTCACCAATCTTCTAAAACTGTCGGACTTAACCATTTCCGTATCATTCTGCCTGCCTCTGTAGGTCAGGATGAATTGGGCTCTTGGTCCCATTTGCTTAGTATCATTTGCTTGGCAGCGGCAGATTCCACGGAGGAAGATGCTTGCTCTCTTCCCCCTCCCTCTCCCTTGCCCTCCTTTTACAGGAGCACTCGTGATATTCCTGGTTTCCCCAAGAGCCTAGTTTGTTGGAAGGAAGCCATTCCTCCCATTTTGTCCTCTGCCTCAAATGGCAAAATGTTTTGAGCCGGGCCTCACATTGGAATCGCTCAACCAGTAGAGGAGTCAGCAAACTTTTTCAGCAGGGGGCTGGTCCACTGTCCCTCAGACCTTGTGGGGGGGGGGGCCGGACTATATTTTTGGGGGGAGGAATGAATGAATTCCTATGCCCCACAAAGGACACATTCTACTCATGTAAAAACATGCTGATTCCCATGCTGATGTCCGTGGGCTGGATTTAGAAAGTGATTGGGCTGGATTTGGCCCCCGGACCTTGGTTTGCCTACCCATGCAGTAGAGCATGAGACTGTTAACCTCAGGGTCATGAGTTGAAACCCCACAATGGGTAACAAGATTTCCTGCATTGCAGGGGGTTGGACTAAATGACCCTTGTGGTCCCTTCCAACTCTGCAATTCTATGATTCTAGGACCCTTCCAAGGAAAACTTCCCACTAGTTACATTTTAAAAAGCTATACTAAGTCAGATCCCTGGTCCCACTAGCCCAGTATAGTCCACCTTAGCTCATCAGGGCTTCAGGCAGAAGTCTTTGGCCACATCCCAACCACACATCTAAAGCTTTCTCATACCCCTTTTACAACCATGGGGAGAACCTTCCCCAAAGAAACTTGGGAACAGTAGTTGTTAAGCGTGTTGGGAACTGTAGGTCTGTGGTGCCAGCACCCTTCCCAAAATGACAGTCCGCAGGATTCCCCATGACAGTCAGAGAGGCCTAAGAGTTCCCTACTCTCCCTAGGAGTTCCAGGAACTGGTCTTGAGACCTTCTGCACGAAGGACAGGTGCGTTGCCCGCTAAGCTGCAAGCCTTCCTCTCTGAAAGTGGCCGGCTGGCATCTCTTTGTGACTTGGGTTTTGGAGAGCCAGTGTGGTGCAGTGGTTAGAGTGCCAGAGTCGGACCTGGGTTCAAATCCCCACTTGGCCATGAAGGACACGGGGTGTGACCTTGGAGTGAGTCGCTGCCTCTCTCAGCCTAACCTACCTTGCAGGGCTATGGTGGGGATTACATGAAGAATGGGGGGGAGGAACCATGTGAGAGGAACCATGTGACCACCTTGAGGCCCTTGGAAGAAAAGGGGGTGGGGGTATAAGTGCAATAAATAAATAATGAATAGTAAGCGCCAAATGGAAAATGGCAACCCTTGTCAGATACTGAATGCCATTGCATGCTGCCCACCAGATATCGCCGAGCAAGAAATAACGGAACAACAACAACAACAAAAAATAATTTGCAAATATAGAGATCAAGTATTTGGTAGACTTCTGGCAAATATCTAGCACGTATCTGGAGAATATTCAACACCTAGAAACACATGGAGGCCAATTTCCGGAAGTCGACACATTTCACATTTCCGCTCTGCTTAGTTATCCTTTGTGAACCGCTTGGAGGGCATTGCATCTCTGCGCTTTTCTGTCGAGAGACATCAACCAGGATAAGTCCAGGGTTGAGGGGAAGGGATCACACCTCCTACCGTCTCACAGAGGGGGTAAGCAGGCATCCCGGGGGGGGGGCGTGTCCACCTACCATTCTCTGCTGCGCGCTTGAGGTTCTCGATCATGGTGTCATAGTGGATCCGGCACAGGACTTTCTCCTCCACCAGGCCAAACTCCTCTCCAGTTGACAGCTGACGTTTGCAGGAGAAGCAGGCAAAGCAGGCCAGGTGGTAAGCGTTGCCGCGGGCTCTTCTGACCCAGTCGCTGGCATAGATCTGCCTCCGGCAACGGGCGCATTTTGTACCAAACTGACTGCAAGGAGAGAGAAAGACAGAGAGTGAAGAAGCTGGCATCGATTTGGGTGCCTTCTGGTCATTCTTACTGCAAAAAGCTGGCGCAGCTTCTTGTACAACACCACCAACCCTAATCTCAGCCCAGTAGGTCACACTACCTTTCAGACTGAAATGCTGAATCAGTAGCCTCAGGGAAGTGAACCCCCTGGGACAGTGAATCAAAAGGCAGTGTGGTGTAGTGGTAAGAGTGCCAGACTAGGACCTGGGAGACCAGGGTTGGAATCCCTACTTCACCACCCTAGCTCACTGGGTGTGATCCTGGGCCAGCCACTGCCTCTCAGCCTAGCCTACGCCACAGGGTTGCTGTGGCCATTAAGCGAGAAGCGAGAGAACCCGATGTACACAACCTTGAGCTCCTTGGAGAAAAGGCTACAAATGCAACAAATAAATGAGTAAATAAATGTAGCAACAAAACCTTGGTCCAACAAAGAGATATAGCACACCTGTTCCTCCAGATGACACCCACCTGGAGGAACCGGAGGGTATAGCTGGTCCTCAGAAAGCACAGGCATGCTACATCACCTGAAACTGTTTCACTGCCATTGGGAAAGAGCACTGGGAATCATAGCTTTTTGAAATGCTACAATTCCCAAGGTTCCATGGGGTGAAAGGTGGGTAGTGTTGATGCTTAAAGCAGCTCTCATTTATACCGTAGACCAGGGAAGGGGAACAGGTGGCTGCCCAGATGTTGACAAGCCACAGCTCCCATTATCCCTGATCCTTGGCCATGCTGGTCAGGGCTGACATTGTGAAATGAAGTCCAACAACAATGGGATACAGGTTTGCCACGGATTGTGCATCGCTTCTCGTGACGTGCACTGGTGATCATTCTCCACTGTGCAGCGGAAATACACCTGTCCCTCCTCCCAGCCAAAACATGGCAGGAGTTCAATATTCCACTTGAGGAAACCTAACTCCTAACCTAGTGCAGACAATTGCTCCCCTTCAGTTCCATACTAAGGACTGAAAACATTCTCCTGGCAGAGGAATCTAACTCCCTTTGCAAGGTAAGGGGGCATTCCACCATGACCCATCCATGTCTTGCTCATTCTTTGAGTCATCCTGGGAGCTGGCTTCCTTCTTCCTTGCAGATGAACATGAGTACATAAGAAGTGCCAGTGGCCCATCTAGTCCAGCATCCTGGTCTCACAGTGGCCAACCAGATGCTGGTAGGAAACCAGGGAGCAGGACCTGAGCACATGAGGCCCCTTGTGCTTCCCAGAAACTGGTATTCAGAAGCACTGCTGCTGCCAACTGTGGAAGCAGAGCATGGCCATCCTGGCTTATCGATCGCCTTTTTCTCCTCCATGAATTTGTCCAATCCTCTTGGATAAAAACTTTCCTCTGTCTACTTTCTCCCTTCCCTGCATAATTTTATAAACTTTTATAAACTTCTGTCATGTCACCTCTTACTTGCATTTTCTCTAAACTAAAAATTCCCAAATGCTGCAACCTATCCCCATGGGGGGATCCCTCCACACACACACACAATCATTTTGGTTGCCCTTTTCTGAACCTTTTTCAACCCTACAATATCCAATTCGAGGTGAGGTGACCAGAACTGAACACAATATTCCAAATGTGCTCACAAAATAGATTTATATAATAGCATTATGGTATCAACAGTTTTATTTTCAGTTCCTTTCCTAATAATCCCAAGCATATAATTTGTGTTTTTCATGGCTGCCACACACTGGACAGACATCTTTGTTGAGCTATCCACAGCAAGCCAAGATCTTGTTCCTGGTCTATCACAACCAATTCATACCCCATGAGCATATATGTGAAATTAAGGTGGTTTTGTGCCAACATATATCACTTTACACATTTTTACAATGAATTGCATTTCATTGCAAATCAGAGCTCTGTTTTATTGACCCTGAACAATTTAGTGTCATCAGTGAACTTGACCGCCTCACTGCTCACACCTAATGCTAGATGGTTTATGAAGAAGTTAAAATGCACAGATCCCAGTATTGATAATAAAATAATAATAATAATAATAATAATAATAATAATAATAATAATAATAAATTTTACTTATATCCCGCCCTCCCCAGCCGAAGCTGGGCTCAGGGCGGCTAACAACAATCAAAATAGTCCAACATTCTAAAAATATTCATTATAAAATTAATTAAAATCAAATTAATTAAGATCAAATTAATGGCATACTTGGGGGACTCCATGTTCTTTGATTTGCAGAAGAGAGGGAAAAGGCTTAAGTCAGCAATAGCCAAACTCAGCCCTCCAGCTGTTTTGTGACTATAATTCCTATCATCCCTGACCACTGGTCCTGTTGGCTAGGGATGATGGGAGTCCCGAAACAGCTGGAGGGCCGAGTTTGGCCATCACTGGCTTAAGTGCTCTATTGGGACCTCCAACCATTTTCAAGTGGTCCACAGGCAACAGAAGTTTGAGAACCACTGTAATAGATACCTGCCCTGTGAGGAGGGAGGAAATTGGGGCAGAGGTAAGGCCTGTCTCCTCAGCATGGCCCTTGGTTCATTTGCTCGAATTATTCCAGGCTCTTTGCACCCACTTTGCACCAACAGAATTGTGCCATTCCCAGCTCTGGAATGTGGCAGTGGTGCTGAGGGCAGACTTTGGAGGTTAACTGCTTCTCCTCCTGCAGCTTTGTAGAGATAAAGCAGTACTCAGCATATTAAGGATAAAGCCCTTTAGGAGCAAAAGGACATTTGACCTATCAAGCTCCCAAGAGCCAGATCCAATGATTTTGGCCAACTTTTGGCACTATCATCTCACTCGTCTTCATATCCAACACAGATGGACCCCGTGCAAAAACCTGAGCCAACCTCACGGCCACCGTTGGCCACAAAGCAGATAAAGTGGTTCCCAGAGAACATCACCCAAGTTGGCACTGACCCCGTCCCCCATTGCTCTTATGCAGCCTGGGACAACCGGAGCAGAACGGCATCTGAAAAACGCAAGTGAGGAGTTGTATCTGAACAGTCCCAAAGCCAATTTGGAAAGAGGGGGGAGCAGGGAAAGCGACGCAGGAACAACCAAGACTGTGCTAATTTCTTGCATATGGGGAATGCAGCAAGCTGGCTGTGAGATGCTCTGTTTGCATGGTTGTACAAACAAAGGAACAGTATTAATTAATTTTTTCATTGCTGCAACAGGCTTGGGGAAAGCTTCGGTCCCCACCAGCAGCACCAGAGAGAAGAAAAAGGATTTTTGAATAGACCTGCAACACTTATCATTGTTCTACACAACCACTTTAAGTAGTAACTGAAAGCATTTTCCGACTTACTTGGTAGATTAATTTGGGGAGACACATTTTAATCAGGGAGGGCAGGTTTACATACATTGTTTTAACTCTAGTTTTTCTGTCCCCTGTTCCAATAATACGTCAGAACTTTAAAAATGATATTCTTTCAATGAACAAGAGCTTTTGGAACATGCTTTTAGTAGTTGACTTAAAACTGTATTTTTATAAGATCACCTGCCCATTCAGACAAAGAAATGTACAACTTTGTGTAGGAAAAGCAGGATGTAATAATAAAACAAATAATAAGAAACCCTCTTTTGAAAAATGTTTAAGTTAAATTTGAGGTGTAAGTAAATACCATAAGGACTAAATTGGTGGATGCTACAGAAGAAAGGTAATTAAAAGCAAAGTCATCAAGGCAACAAAGTAACATTTAGAATCACACATAAAATGTGAGCTGTATCAACATTTGCCTCAGCTCAGATCTGTATTGAATTCTCAGCAAAACCTGAGATCAGTTCCCTGAGCCACAGCAAGCTTCTGACACACACACTTGCAACTGTGTTTTCAGGATAGGCCTTTGGGGAAGCAGCCTGGGAGCCCCACTCTGCAGAATGAACAGCAGGCGAGTCTGGCTTGCCACACGTGGAAGAAGAGGACTGTGTCTAAGACTCTCCCAGTCTGTCCCTTAGACTGTGTCTAAGACTCTCCCAGTCTGTCCCTTAAGGTCCATAAATAGCAACACCCTAGAGGTCCCGGGCTCTAAGGAAGTCAGATTAGCTTCAATCGGAGCCAGGGCCTTTTCAACACTGGCTCTGACCTGGTGGAGCGCCCTGTCTCATGAGACCAGGGCCCGGCGGGATCTGATTTCTTTCCACAGGGCCTGCAAGATGGAGCTGTTCTGCCTGGCCTTTGGCTTGGAATCAGCCTGATCCCCTTCCCCTCTTTCCTTTCTCCGTCTGTGATGGAACTCCTAATTGGGGACTTCCCTGGCTTTTTTCTGGCCACGTAGGACCAGTCTGGATAGTTGGCCTTGGTGAAGACTTGACGTTTTCATCCCCAAAAATGTTTTTGAGTTTCCATTGAAATTAGGCTGCATTTTAATGTTGTATTTTAATCTTGTTTTTTAAGTTGTATTTCAATCAATTGTTTTATATCTGGTGTTAGCCGCCCTGAACCCGGTCTTGGCTGGGGAGGGCGGGGTATAAATAAAATTTATTATTAAGCCCAAGTCCAAAATGACCCGACTGCACAGCAAGAAAGTGAAGACACAAAGGCTGCAGTCCTTGTGCAGCCAAATAAAAACCTTCCAAACAGCAACCCTGCAGTGCGTACTGTGCTCCCTACTGAACCCCAGTGGGGAGGCTTTCCTACTTTCAGGTTTAAATTGCAGTCTGCATTCAGGCTTCAAATCCCAGTGGAATGTGCTTAATTTAAACCACTCATATTTAAGTCAAGTGCTGAGAGCCTCGTTGCCTGTTGTGAGTGTCAGGCCTTACAAAAGGGACGGGGAATCTGTGGCCCGTCGTATGTTGTTGGGACTTCCAACAACCTCAGTCAACATGTGGCTGATGGCTAGGAGTGATGGCATTTGGAGTCCAGCAACATCTGGAAGGCCACATAGCTGCCTCCCCCCCCTTAAGCATGCTCCGAAACGCATTTCATTCCCTGCTGAGAAACTGTCAGCAGCCCACACCACGGAAAGGATTTCTCAAGCTGAGGTGCAGGGATTTTTATGCCAGCCTACTTCACAGGGCTGTGGTGCATGAATAGTCAAATCCATATAATTAAGGCATATTTTTATTCAGATGGCAACTGATGCCTCCGCCCTCATAATGCATGCCTTCAATATGAGTTTGTATTCCACTCTGCCTACATGGGTGCATCTAATCTGGTTCAAATACTCCTGCTGTCGCATTTATTTGTGGCTGTTTCTAAAACATGGTGCTTTGTTCTGCGCGCGCACAGAGACTCACATTTCCCACATCTGCATTTTTAAAAGTATGTACCTAACATTGTATAGGTACATGTGTCTTCCAATTCAATATTCTCCTCCATTGCTTTCTATGTCTTGCTAGCACAATTCATCTGTGCCCAGAATAGTCCTAAAATTAACATTTTCTCCTCTGATTACAGGCTTTCTCAGAGAGAGAGAGAGAGAGAGAGAGAGAGAGAGAGAGAGAGAGAGAGAGAGAGAGAGCGCACTCCTTTCACCTCTTTGCCAAGCTCAGATTGTGTCTAAATCTAGTAGAGAGTTTACCTTTCAGGCCACAACAACCTAAGGATCTGCCTGATAGAAGGAAGGACATTGTGTTTTTTGTTTTAAAGGACAAAGTAAAAAAGCAACAGTGGCAACCTTTTAAGAACATAATAAAAGCCTGCTCAATCAGGCCTATAGCCCATTTAGTCCAACTTCCCATTCTCACAAGGACGCATTGGATGCCTGTGGGAAACCAACAGTATTTGAGCACAAGAACAGCACTCTGCCTTTCAGTGGTTTCCAGAAACTGGTATTCAGAAGCACCACTGCCTCTGATCATGGAGGCAGAGCGGAGCCATCATGCCTAGTAGCTACTGGTACCCTTCTCCTCCATGGATTTGTCTAATCCTCCTGTGGGAGTGAGTTCCATAGATTAACTATACACTTTACAGGTGGAAGTTCCACAACACTGATGGGACTTGAACTTGCTTATTTTCAAGCTAACAAGTAGCTTACCAGCACAAACTTTTAAATGTCTACTCAGAAGCAAGTCCTCAGGAGTTCAGTGGGGCTTATTCTCATGTATACGTGCACCTTAATTGTGGCCCTGATAGGTGCAGGTGTGCTCTCTGCCTCCTTGTATTATCTCCATCATCAGTTGTTGTTGTTGTTGTTGTTGTTAATTGAATTTATATACAGTGGTACCTCAGGGTACAAACATTTCAGGTTACAAACACTTCGGGTTACAAACTTTGCTAACCTGGATGTAGTACCTCGGGTTAAGAACTTTGCTCCAGGATGAGAATGGAAATTGTTTGCCGGCAGCACAGCAATAGCAGGAGGCCCCATCAGCAAAAGCATGCCTCAGGTTAAGAACGGTTTCAGGTTAAGAACGGACCTCCTGAACGAATTAAGTTCGTAACCCGAGGTACCACTGTACTGCCCTATCCCTGGAGGTCTCAGGGCGGTTCAACTTGGGTTCTGCTTTTCAAAAACAAAGATCCTTCCTATGCAACTTATTCTCATAAGATTTCAAACCCCCCAAAATATGGTAATAGAGCAACCACAAAATCTCATAAACAAAATCACATAAAATTAGAAATGTTAAACACCTAAAACAAACAGAACAGCGTCATTATCTATTTGTCTTTTAAATGTAACCACCAGCCTAACATCTTGAAATCTCAATTGCAGCTCCATTTTGCCCTCCGCAAACGGATGCAGCCTCCTACATTTGCAGATCCCCTAAGATAAGGGATCTTCGAGCAAACAAAAACCGCTTATAATAATGTCTTGGCCCTCTGCACATGCAAAGCACCCTAGAGAACGATAGTACCATTCTATATGTCTCTACACAGAAGTAAGTTCTGTGATTGCCAGTGGGGCTCAGCTTGCAAACTACCACCTGCAATAGGTGGCAGGTGTGCTGAACCCTCCGGAAACACCACAAAGCCTTGAAGAAAGGCAAGGTAAAAACATTTGTGGGGTTGCATGCTTTAGACTACCCATGCTGGAAATAGAATTGAAATAAACTCAGAGGTCGCTTAGCCCAACCCACTGCTCAGAACAGGAACTGCAATGGAAGGTGCAACATTGCACCATCTCTGGCAGCTGGCCACCCAGCTTCTGTTCAGATACCTCCAATGACAGGAAGCCCACTCTGCTCCCAAGGCAGATGGTCCCACTACAACATCTCCTTCCATCTCTCAAGGCTTCCTCATCCTCTGCTTGACTGACTGTCCTTCAGCTCTCCCTTCTCCCTCCCTTGCAGCTCTTTCAAGGAAGGGCCTTCGCTCAGTGGCGGAGCTGCTGCCTTGCATGCAGAAGGTCCCAATCCCCAATGGCATCTCCACATAGGAATGAGGGAGAACCCTGCCTGAAACCCTGGAGAGCAGCTGCCAGTCAGTGCAGACAAAGCTGAGCAAGATAGACCAAGAGTGAAAGGCAGTTTGCTGTGACTTGCCTTCCACACCATCCCAGTCATCCACCTAGGCGATGCTCAGTGCTCTTTCGACTTCAAATGTGGCATCTGGTAACACTGGTGGTGATACCGTTTGCGTTATTGCATCCTCTTGCCAACAGACATGAATTATTTGCCTCACTTCTGACCCAACACCAGAAGGGGAATTTGCAATGAACGTTGGCTCTTTTTGGGAGCTTGGCTGAGCAGGAAACTGACAGATTAAAACTGCTTTGAAATAACTTCGCCAGTTGACAGTGGAATGCAAGATTTTAAATGTCTGGGTCTGGGAAGCATAGAGAAAATACTAGATTAGGTTAGATGGGGGAGGTGTACTGCTGGGAAGTAATCATCTCTTGGATTTGCTCTGATGCCAATAGTCAAGGAACAGAAGACATCTACCCCGAAGTAGGCTCATCTTCAAGTTGCCACAAGGTTGCTTTTCACTTTTTTAAAAAATGTAGTTTACGCGGAGTGTATGTGTGGGTGTTCAAGATAATATATCAAGATAATAATATATTGTTATAAATAAATGTAAAAACAAAGTGTACAGCACATTCCATGCAGCATCTTAACTCAGAAATGTGCATATTAAAACGGGGAAAATAACAAGTATTAATACTTGCTCAGAATAATTATAAGTAGGTATATATATATATATATATATATATATATATATATATGCCATTAGGTCTTAGTTAGTATGTGTGTAAATAAGTGAATGGACATTTTAATTCAGTGTTTCAATTTTTATCTTCTTTGATAACACAGCAAGAATTTCAAATTATAATTATGGACATATTCTGGATATCACCAGTAGATGTGGATCTCTCGGTTTATTGCGGGGAAAGGGAGGAACGGCAGCAGTAGGAAGTATCAGTTCCTTTGGCTGCTAAAAGTAAAAATAAATTATGGATTAAATAACTGGAAAATAAGTGCTGTGGGTTTAACTGACTTTTGTTCTGTCTTTGAAGTTTCAATCAAAGTTCTAAAAAATAGCCCCCTCTCCTGCGACTCTGATCGCGACCCTCCCTCTGCAGTCTCCATTCAGAGACACCCGGCAAGAGCATCAATCAGAGGTTGCTTCAGAAGGATGTTGTTTTTCGGGGGGCGGGTGTTTAGTGTCCAATTAATACCCCCCCCCAAAAAAAACTTGTCAAGACCTCGATTTTGATTTACACCTTTTCTTTTGGGGTGGGGAGGAGGGGAGACATTTAGTCAAGAGGTGGCGTGGATTTTGGTGTCCCGGAAAATGTCAGACGATGAAGGCGAAGCCCAAGACCGGAGCGGAATTGGCGGAGCATCACCTGAGTTTTTCAAACCTGCTCGCCGCCCTCTGATGCGCAGTGTTTTAAAGAACAAAAGCGGGGTTTTCACTTTTATCAAATCTTTCCGCTTCCTCTATTACAATTTATGTATTTGTTCTCTTCAAGAGCAAATCTCTTTCCGCATACCGCTTGAATTTAAGAATTGTTCCGTTTTCCGCAGCGCGATTCTCGGTGCGGTTCCTCGGGAGCAAGAGCCGCTGCGCTCCATGGAGCATTTTCCCCGCTCTTCACCCCGAGAATTTACAGCCTTACAGCGCAAATCCCACACAGGTTTTTACTTATAGGAGACTCCCGTGTGCCCCCCAGTGAGATTTTCTCCCAGGTAGAGGGAGTGAACCTTGCAAGATCGCAGCCTTAAGATCCTCTCTGTCTCTCATAAAATCCCTGGCCGGGACCGCGGCGCAAAGTATCTAGAGATAAGGAAAGAGCCAGATTGGAACCGAGAGCCGACCTCCGCCCCGAAGAGGCTGCTCGCCCCGCAGCTCTCGCCTGCGCGAACGCAGAACCAAGCCTCCAGCCGCGACCCTCATTTGCAAGTTCCTTTGCTGGAAGGGAGAGGGGATTCATGATAGACTACCCCGCACTGCGGGTGGGCAGACACTCTCCCAGCCAGGCGAGGTCAGCCTCCCCAAGGCAGACAAGCGGGGCAGCGAGACATGCCTTGCAATGGGACGCATTTATTCAGGCTCCTTAACTCACGCCAATCATTTTAGCACCATCTTCCCGCCGCCGCCGCCGCCTCGGCTTGAGGAGATCTCCTAAACCCTAAACCATCACATGCTCCCCATTTTTTCTCACCTTAGCTAGTATGAGTTTTTAAAAACCGAAAGCACTTGCGCTGCGTAACTACCAAACGGGACTCGCTTCGAATCCATTTCGGCTCGAAATCTTGCCACGACAGTGCTTGTTTGCAAACACAAAATCGTAACGATCCCTATCTTCCTCTTTCTTGTTTTTCCTTTCTTTTCCCTTCTGGTTCTCCCTACCCCGTTTTCGGGCATCTTTGGTTTGCGGAGTTCTTTTTCGTTTTTTAATCCGGGGCAATGCTATAAGGCAGGCGGTTGTCCAGTAGCGTAGATTCCAGACACGCGACAGCGGAGGGCTGTGGGGGTGGCAAATGCCAAAGACTGAGAAGGACGTTGGGATGAAGACCCCGATCCACCCACTCGTGCGGAAGTAAGCCCCAGGAAACTCGACTAGGCGTTGTTTTAGGAAACGCAGCTGGAAGGAGAACTTCGAAAACCCGAGAATTTGGCTAGATGTTGGTGTTGTATTATTAACAGTAACAGATAAGTTGCCATCGGTCCTAGTCACCCTCAGAGTAGACCCACTGATATGAATGGACCTTACTAAGGGCCATTTTTAGTAGAAATTCGTTGAATACAAAATAAGGGTCACAGGGAAAACAACTGCATATAATTTGTTCTGTTCCGCTCAAACAACTGAAACCCGTTAGCCACGTCCATTCATTTCAGTGGATATAACTACTGTGGGAACAACAAAACAAAACAACTATTACTACTACTACTACTATTTTCGGTTAGGTGGCATGGTAAGGAAAGGTTTAAAAATCAGGCAGCTCCGCAGCGCTGTGATTTCAGCAACGCGCTCTGCAACAGAGCTCGCCTGCTTCGTTTTTCCCCTTCTGGAAAAGGTGACCCCCAACGCGCGCCGTCCAGGGCGCCTTGGTCCCTCGAGGAAACCTGGCGCTGTGCGGCCGCCTCAAGGTGCATTAGGGGGACAGCGTCTGGCGAGAGGGCGACCTCTCCCCCTTTCCCGAAGCATCTGCCCCCAGAAAGGGTTTGCCCATCTCGGACCTCCTCGACGGCAGGCCGGGAGGGCGATGATGAGAGAAGGGGTCCCAAGCCAAGGAATGGACAAAGAAGGACTTTCTTTTAGGAGGGCCCGATTCCATGGGAAGAGCCTTCCCTTCAGGAGCTAGGGCAAGCCCCCAACCCCCAGTCCCCACCTTCCGCCCGCAATCCCAGGTTCCTTTTTTGATCCAGCGCCTTCAAACCCCGGAGTTCGGATTTGTCCTCCTCCAGCTCCTGGAGTAAGTCACAAAATTCGCCGACCATTATTTGGAAAAAGCAAAGCAAAGCAAACTACAATAGTTTGCAGCGCTCCCTGGCTACCTTGAAGCTGCGCGTAAAATTGGGTCGGCTAGAAGACTTTATTCCGTTTTATTTGAAAGGCATTTTAAGGACACTTTGAAAGATATCAGATGGACCAGTGGCCTGATCCAGCGGGCACTACTTCTGTTCTTCTTATGTTTATTTGAAATATATCCCGCTTTATAGCCCGAATATGTGTTATATTATTATTATTATTATTATTATTATTATTATTATTATTATTATTATTTCTTCAGCAAGTGCCATCGAAGGATTCGGGATTCAGAGCATTCTGGACCACTCAGACGACGTCTCCCTTCCTCTCTTTAGCACGGCGGGACCAGGGCGCCTAAGCGAAGGCGCCGGCCGTTTTGTCTTTACTCCAGAAGGGCGCCCATTTCCCTGCCGAACATCGCCCAGCCCTCCTGATCTCATTTATCCTGCCAAAAACCGTAGTATTATAAAGAAAACCCACTGTGCGGAAGGGTAGGTCAGTTTGAGAAAGCAGGCGGGCAGGGCGGAGGGCAAAGGCCGTTCCAAACCCGCCGCGCGACCCGTCAAATCCAAACTAGGTAAAAGCGCACGTAGGGTTTTTTTAACCCCCCCCCCACACAAAACAAAACCTCACAAAAACTATTTGAGCGGGTCCTTCTCTCAGCTACAGAAAACGGTCGAGGCGGGGGGGGGGGGGGAGGAAACGAGGCGTTGTTGTCCTTTGGCCTTTTCTGCCTTCACCGCTGCAGGAGATTTCCTGCTCCGCCCCTCGCCCCAGAGGCCCGTCCAGTCTAGCACTGGACTGAGAGGCACCGGGTCAACTTCGCTGGAAGTCTCTTCCGCAGTCCTTAGAAAGGGGGCTTCGTCCGCCGAGCAAGGGGTGGCCCTGACTCAGAGACCCGGCGCCCACCCCCCACCCCCGCCCCTTGATTCTTCACAGCCTCCTCAGTAAATTTCTGCGAAAGGGAGAGAAACCCCGTCAACGAATCTAGACGCACCCCACCCCCGGTGCTCGCCTCTCGGGGGTCAGCCTGTTCACAGAACAGCCCTGGGAAGCGCTCAGGTGCCCTAGGTATAATTCGAATCCCCCCCCACTTGCACAGAATAACATACCCTTATTCAATCTCTTGAAGGGGTGTCTCTCCGCTTTTTTCTATTTTTAGAAAGCCCCCCCCCATAAAACCCTTCAAGAAAGAGATGGATTCAGATTTAGCTGCCCCCCCCCTTTTTTCTACAGGAAAGTGCAGCTGCCAGCTTCGCTCACTCCAAACTCCAAATCTCTGGCCCGGGCGGACAACGAGACACCTGGAGACAATCCGAGCGCTGAATCCGGATAAGGCCAAAAAGTGGACGTTTCTGCCTCCGCTGTCAAAGCGCACCCGCTTCCGACCTGCAGAGCTGCCCCCCCCCCCTCAGAAAAAGGATGTTGGAGGCCGGCAGCTCCAAACCAAAACCAGCGCCCGCCTCCGCTCCCGGGTTCCGCCTAGCCAGGAATCCGAGCGGGACTTCGTTTTCATTACCAAATCCTAATCTTAAAGGAAGGAACTGGTTTGAGATTGGGACGCCTGTTTTAAAGTTTACTTTAATCTTTTTTAACATTTGGATTAATTAATCACGATTAAGAACCAGTATAAATTAAAATCAAGCAAATTCGGAATCCTGCCTAACTGGGTGCGCGCGCCTAAATATATATTTAGGGGTCGGCCTCCCCACACTTTTTTTGGCAAGATTTGGTGAGCAAAGACCCGAAGACTGAACAATTTGCACCTGAGTTAATAATTTGTTCACACGTTCAGTTCGAGTCCTTCTTTAGGTACCAGTGAATGCATCATTAGCCGCATCCCGCAAATCGAGTATGAACGCTACGGGGCAAAACACCACAAGAAACCCAAGACTCCCATTCTCTTCCAGTCTCCAAAGCTGATATAATTTCTCTCTGAAAGCTCCAGGCCCACCTCCAGTTCCTCCCAAGTAAACTTCGCTGCGCTGCATATGAAACCATTACTTTAAAAGTGATCCAGAGCAAACCCGCCCGGGCGTACAGGAGACCTTTCCAGAGCATGCTGATCCAGCAACCAGGAAATTCCAAAGCAAGCGGAATCGCTCCGGATTCGCCCTCCCTCAGTCCCACAGTTCCGTCCATCCCAGCGGCCTCCTGGAACCTACCTGAAATAGTCCCTTTTGCAATAGATTTCTTTGTTCTTGACGTAGCAGGTGTGCTGCCGGCGAAGCGAGGTCCGGCACACTGAGCATTCCAGGCAACGCATGTGCCAAGTGAGGTCGTTCACCTGCGAGGAGTGGGGGGGGGGGAGAGGCAAAGGGACCTGAGATGAGGGCTGAGGGGGCTGGCGGTGAAAACCCCTGTCCGTCCACTGCCTCTACCCCGCAACACACCTGCCCACCAACCATTCCCCCCTCCGCGGCTGCCCTTTACCTGGAGCAGGTAGCGGTCCACAATCTCCATGCCGCAACTGAAGCAGATGTTCTTGGTCCCCGACGGCAAGGAGGAGGAGGCGGAGGACGGTGGGGAGCAGACGGAGGGTGTGGAGGGCGTGCTGGCGCCCGAGCGCGCCTCTTCTTTATCCAGGGCGCTCGGGAGCGCTTCCCCGTCCGGCTGGGCCTGCGGAGAGCAAGAGAAAACCAAGAGGCGTTAGACGGTCGGCACAGCACCGCGGGAGCCCGACAGCACCCAGCAGCCCAGGGCTCCCCTGAGAGGCGGAGGACCAGCCTTCTCCCTTCTTCCTTCCTTCCTTCCTTCCTTCCTTCCTTCCTTCCTTCCTTCCTTCCTTCCTTCCTTCCTTCCTTCCTTCCTTCTCTTCCCTTCCTTCCCCCATTTCTCAGTCAGGGGCGCCTCGTACTCCCCGTCGGAAGCAGGCTTACCATTCGTCAAGGCGTGCGGTGGAGACGTTCCTCGCTGCTGATGCTGCTGCTTCTGAAACTGGTGGAAAGGCTCTAGCTGTGGGGCTCCATGCCCCCCCCTCTATATAAGCCCGCTCCAGACAATAAACCTCAACTTTGTAGTGGCCATAGAAACGGCGTCGATCAAAAAAGAGGGAGAGAGGGAGAGAGAGAGGCAGAGAGAAGGAAAAGAAGAAAGGTAGAGGCGGTGGGGCTTGTTAATGGAGCAATTTGCGAGGGGGGGCGAGAGGAAAGGAAAGAAGGGGGGTGGCTTTGAAAAGCGGCTCTCGAGGTAATCGCTGCGCTCCAGGCTCGCTTTGCCTCGCCAAAGCTGCTGCTGCAGCCGCGTCCGCGTCGTCGTCCTCACTACGCCGCCCCGAAGCGCCTGCAATTAGCGCCCATGCCCAGCCAGAAAGGCAGCGTTTTTCAAACAGCCTCGCCGTCGGGTGGGCTGCGCAATAGCAGCGCCTGCCTGCCCCTTTCCTGCTCTTCTCCCCCCCCCCCCACCGCAGTCGCACTTTCTCCTCCCTCTCCCCCCGAGCACCAAAGAACTGAGACCCCCACCCGCGCTCAGCAGAAAGAGGGAGGAGGCGACCTCGACCTCCCCACCACAAACAAACCCGTGAGAAGACTCTCCTTCCTCTCCCGCTACGCGAAATTTACCACCAACATTTTCCAACCAGCACTCTCGTCCACAATACGAATACGCCGCCGCCGCCAAGGAAGCTTCCAGAGAACATTTTATACTATTTAATTTACTCCTAAGGAGGCCCCTTTTGCTCTCGAGGAGACCATCCTCCCCAAGGCACTTAAAGCAGAAGGAATATCTCGAAACATGACCCCCAGGAAAAGAGATGCAGGAGATGGGAAGATAGAGTCACCTGGGAGATCAGCTAGGGGATCTCACAGTCTCTCTCCCCACCCCCGCAAAAGGCAGAGAAGGGATTAGGGTGGCACATTCATTGGGGGGGGGGTTTGAGGTCACATCTGTCCTCTATAGAAGCTGAGGAGTTTTCCCTCCTCTGTCAAAGACGTGGAAGGCGGGGCGGGGGGTTGCCGTGAGGCCTCTTTTATCATTGTATGCTCCTTTTTTGGGGGGGGGGACAATCTCTCAGTCCTCCCCATCCCAAGCGAGCCTAGGTCTCATCCAGCTCAGGTGTGGCGGGGGGGACGGGACTGGCTCCTTCTTGCTTGAGGGATTGGGGACCAGGTTCTCAAAACTACGACCCCACCCCCAAATCAGGGTGGCACGTTTTTTTCTCCCCCATTTCAGGACATTCATTTGCCCCCCCCCCCGCTCTCCTCTCTAGAGTTTGCACGGGGCACAGGAGGCCCCCTAGTTCCCCTCCCTCCACATGCACAGAAGGGCTCTTCTCCGCTTTTTCTGCCCCTCCCCACAATGCCATGCCTCACCTCGGTCCGCGACTGCTGGCCCTCGGACTGGGGGGTGGAGGTCTCATTCTTCCAGAACATGGACGGGGGCGGGTAGTTGGGGGGCACACGAGGAGGGGAGCTCCCCTCCGCAGCGGCCGCCCAGACGTGACTCACCCGAGGCGGCTGCTGGAAACAACTTTAATGCTCCTTCTTTAAAAAAACAAAACAAAAAACTAGGGCGCTCCCCCCTCCTCTTCCTCCTTCCTTTCTTTCCTGAAGCTAGACGGGGCGGCGAGAACAGCAGAGAAGGAGAGAGAGAAGGACCGGGATGGTGGATATTCCCGCAGGGCTCGGATCTTGCACGCCGTTGAATGAAGAGGCGCGCACGAAAAGAGTGCCTCTGAGAATGTGCAGCATTCTGCCTTCTCTCACTCTGAAGGGAGCTCGCATGGAGGAGGGCAGTGAGAGAGAGGCTGAGCGCCCTCAGTCCCCTTCTAATAATTTAGGCTCACACACAAATATAAGTGAAAGTACTAGGATGAGCTGCGTGGACCAGAAGTACTGGCTTGGGAATGTGGAGAGGGTTAGGGGGCTAGTGGGTGGCAAAGGATTTGTAGCTATACTTTTATTTACTATTTGATTCATTATTTTAAGTGCCAACTTGAATAAAATATTGGGGGACCGGGCGGTGGCAAGTAAGCTAAAGCTATTATTGGATGCATCAACAGAAGTAATAGCCCCACTCTATTCTGCCTCTGTCAGACCACATCTGGAATACTGTGCGTCTAATTCTGGGCACCACAATTTAGGACGGATGTTGACAAGCTGGAAGGTGTGCAGAGGGCAACTAGGATGATCAAGAGCAGGGGTCAGCAAACTTTTTCAGCAGGGGGCCGGTCCACTGTGCCTCAGAGCTTGTGGGGGGCCGGACTATATTTTTTTTGGGGGGGAATATGAACGAATTCCTATGCCCCACAAATAACCCAGAGATGCATTTTAAATAAAAGCACACATTCTCCTCATGTAAAAACATCAGACAGGCCCCACAAATAACCCAGAGATATATTTTAAATAAATGTAAAAACACGCTGATTCCCGGACCGTCCGCAGGCCAGATTTAGAAGGCGATTGGGCCGGATCCGGCCCCTGGGCCTTAGTTTGTCTACCCATGATCAAGAGTCTAGAAGCCAAGCCTTATGAGGAACAGTTGAAGGAACTGTGTATGTTTTGCCTGGAAAAGAGGAGACTGAGAAGACAATTGATAGCCATCTTCAAATATCTCAAGGGCTGTCACATGGAAGAGGGAATGTGCTTGTTTTCTCCTGCTCTGGAAGGTGGGACCTAAATCAGTGGCTTCAAGTTACAAGAAAGGAGATTCAAATTAAACATAAGGAAAAACTTTTCCATGGTAAGAGGAGTTGGACAGTGGAACAGTCTCCCTCGGGAGGTGGTGGACTCTCCTTCCTTGGAGATTTTCAAGCAGACGTTGGATGGCCATCGGTCATCGAAGCATCAGTTGAGAGTCCTGTGTTGGTTGGACTAGAGGACCTTTGGTGGTCCCTACCAACCCTACGATTCTATAAGCCCTGCCCCACATAACTGATCAAAAGATCCAGCGTGCACACACCATTTGAATGACGATGCCCATCAACTTGAGGAGGCCTGACGCCCTCAAGTATTTTATGGTGTGTGTGAAGTGACCTCGGTCCAACTCTCCCTCTCACCCAACGAAGCTGAATGTTAGATGATTCAGGAGAGATAAAATTAAATCCCTCTTTGTGCAGCACAGAATTAACCTAAGGAACCCCTTCCCACAAGACACAGTGATGGCCACCAACTGAGACCATGGCTTCAAAAGAGGGAAAGAAAAGAAAAACAGAGCAGAAGGCTATGAATGGCTACCAGCCACAATGGCTCTGCTTCTGGGGTCAGGGGCAGCAAGTGCTTCCGAACGCCAGTTTCTGGAAACCACAGGAGGAGAGAGTGCTTCTCATGCTCAAATTCTGCTCGTGGGTTTCCCACAGGCATCTGGTTGGCCACTGTGGGAACAGGATGCTGGACTGAGATGAGCCATTGGCCTGACCAGCAGGCTCTGCTGATGTTCTTATGTCATCTTACGTTAACTATCATGCTCCTTCATGCAAATAACATGCTAATGTTTACTAGGTAGGAATCAAATGTGTTTGGGGTTGTTTGTGTGTGTGTTACATTATGCTTTTAACCACCGAGGCATATTACATGTCCTCACCCAGGGACCGGGCCCCGGGTCTTCGCAGGGACCAGGCCCTGAGTGCTGTGAGTATTTGCAGGGACCAGGCCCTGGCCATGCTTGCTTTGGAGGAAAGAAGTACAGGCTGGCCGGGGTCAAATGAGGTGATGTGCTGGAAAGGCTGTGGAAGAAAGGGATCAAGTTCACTGAATGTACTCTGTTAAAGGAAAATATAATGGAAATGATGTATAGATGGTATTTGTCTCCAGTAAAACTAGCAAAGATTTACCTTAACAATGATAACTGATGCTGGAAATGTACAGAAAAAGAGGGTACCTTTTATCATATGTGGTGAACCTGTTCCAAGGTGTAAGACTTCTGGGAGAAGATTTATAATGAATTGAAAATAATGTTGAAATATACATTTATCAAGAAACCAGAGGCCTTTCTTCTTGCAATAATAGGTTTAGAATTGCCCGATAAAGATGTTAAACTATTTTTTGTATGCCACAACTGTTGCTCGAATTTTATTAGCTAAGGATTGGAAAACACAAGAAGTACCAACAGTGGAAGATTGGCAGATGAAGATGATGGATTTTTCAGAGCTAGCCTGACTGGAAGAGTCCGCGACCAGAAGGAGGAGGAGTACCAGGAAGAAAGGATGAAATTTAAAGATTATTTAGTTAAATATGTTAAGTTAAATTAATTGGAGAAGCTTGCAAATATCAGATAGGCTTATGGTTTAAATATGTAATGTGATGAATTAATATGTTTAATGCTGAACTAGAAAGTAAAAAAAAAAAAGATGTTAAGTGAATAAGTTAATTTTATAAGAATACTGGTTTTGAAAACCGTTAAAATGATATACACTGAAATTCAACCAGGGGGATATGAGGAAGTCACTTAACAATGTTACTAAGTTTGGTTTAAATACAGTTGAGATTTATGTTTGTTTGTACATTTGTTTGTTTAATTTTTTTTGGAAAAACAAGAAACATTTTGAAAAAACAAAAAAAACAAATGAGGTGATGTGCTGCACCTGGAGGCAAGCTCAGGAGCACTAAGGTCTACACTTCACCCAGGGTTGTTCCACAGCAACATGATTTCATGCCATGCTGTAACCAGTTCCTGTTCCAGTTTGATGCAGTCATACTGCATCCTTGCCTCTTCTGGTCCCTGACCTGTAATGGATTTGCTCCTGACTTTGGGCCCACCAGATAGACGGCTACCAGTGTCACTGCCCACACCTTGGTCCTAGCGTACCAGTCCTGGACTCTTGCCGCCCATGCACCAGGCTGTGACACAAACAGCCCCTTGGTCCTCTGAGGAGCTCCACACTATGAAGCAAGCCGGACGAGGGTTGGGGCACAAGTGGCACAGGTCTCACTCTGAAGCCAACCAAACACTGGACAGAACATATCATTGTGCCTGCCGTGAAGGCAGTGCACCCTCTAGTAGCCAACCAGTGGAGTTGTTCTGGTTGGTTCAGAGCTTACTGACTCCCAGCCTGGGAGAGGGACTTTTGGAGCACTTTAATGCCTGCTGTGGCCAACTTGCTATGCATTTTGAGTCACTCCACTGCAGAGTGATCTTGACTGTATACCAGGGCTCAGCAAGGTTTACCTCGCCTGGGCCAGTTCACTCCAGCGAAGATCCCTCGGTGGGCTGGATTGCGTGTGCGCATGTGCAGTCGCAATTTCCAGCGTCTGCATCTGCATAGACACGATTTCCGGTGTCTCTGACTGTGCAGACATGATTTCCAGCGTCTGTGTCTGCACAGACACGATTTCTGAGCATGTGCAGACGTGAGTTCCGGCACCACGGAAGCAAGTCCCCGCGCCATGCTACATCGGTTTAGCGCAGCATGCAGGGACTCGCCACGCGGGGCAGCTTAAACGACCCCTGTGGGTCGCTTGTGGCCCATGGGCCTTAGGTTGCCTACCCCTGCTCTACACTGTTGCAGCTCCAGTTGAAGTACTATTGAGGATATTTTGTAGAATCACCTTATGCAGTCAGATGATTTGGACAAGATTGGCAGCAATGTATCTGACCACATGCCCCCTTGCTCTTGTCCCTCCTGGCTTATTAAATCTAGCTGGAGGGACGCTATCTGGTTGGTTGGTTGGTTGGTTGGGTGGGTGGGTGGATGGATGTCCTCTGCATTTTATACCATTGACCATGGTATCCTCCTGGACTTACACTTTGGAACTCACTGCCCATTGATATTTGTGTGTTTGTGTGTGCGCGCCTGCTAAAGACATTCTTATTTAAAGACTACCCAGATGTTTAAAAAGCTTGTATGAGTTTTAATTTATTTTAATCTAGTCTACTGTGGGTGTCCCCCCCTTATAATTTATTTTAAAATTATTTTTAATAATCATAAATAAATAAGAATAAACATATGCACCCCACCATCGATACTATTCCATTGTGACTATCCAATCTCCCAAAAGTTCAACACCTCTTGCGATGGTTTGACCCTTTACTGTTTTAACAGTACAAATTCTACAAACACCCTCCATATCTCCTCAAAATCATTTCTCCAGCATATTCCCCATCTTACCTTAATGGCACATGTTAGTTTATCTTTAATAGCTATACAGTCATACCTCGGGTTACAGACGCTTCAGGTTGCGCGTTTTCGGGTTACGGACACGTCAAAAGCCGGATGTACTGGAACGGGTTATTTCTGGGGTTCTGTGCATGCACAGAAGCGCTGAATCGCAACCCGCGCATGCGCAGACACGGCCCTGTGGGTTGCGGATGTGCCTCCCGTGCGGATCGTGTTCGCAACCCAAACATCCCCTGTATCCCACACCTTCTTACCATTCCTGCCATTCTTCCATTTTATATTCTGCTTGCCCCTCCATCTTCCTGGCCATAATAATTTGTGCAGCTATCAATAAATGTGAACAGGTCCTTCATAGCCTGCGTACCTTCCGCCCCGTCATAAACTGATAACAATGCTACCTCTGGACTTTCGGTCAGCTTTAACCCTGTGATTTCTATGATCTCCTTAAACATCCTTTGCCAAAAAAAGTTGTATGTATTTACACCCCCACCATATGTACTGTGGTTTTAACTGTTTCGTATGTTTTAAATTATGGTTGCAAATTATTGAATTATAATTTTATTGTTTTATCATTTCACCAAGTTTCTACTGTCATGACTAGAATCTTGTTCTTTTCGCAACAAACTCAAATTCTCAGGATGCTGAATTCTGGGACAAACCCAAAATGTCTGGTGCCAGCAGAGAACCTGAAGTAATTGGCTAATGAATGAAGATGCATGGCAAGATTGGCACATGGCCCTCAAAGGGACTTGGGTACTCAGTGAAGTTGAGCCACCCCATCAACTGTGCAGAAGGAGGGAGGGAGAGCTGGCTGTTGACTGCTCTCTTGCCTAGACTTGGCACCCGTCTCTGCTTTGGGCACCAGCCCATCTGAGCCGGCCTGGCAGCATGAAAGCAAATTATCCCATCCGCCCGTCACCTTGGCCTCTTGGCAGCCGCATCCAAAGAGGGCCTGCTTAGAAATCTGATCACCTCTGTGGCGCAAGGACCTCGCTGGGGCTTCTCTGTAGAGTCAGGCCCAGAGAAGTAACATGAGAAGATGGAGCGCCAGCGATGGATAATCACCCTGATTGAGCTTGACATCCAAATTGGCCAGTGCAAGAGAGAGGAAGTCATTTTGGGGGCTGCTCCAGAGGCTGACGCTGCACCAAAAACCTCAAAAACACATTAGGCTGGCAACAACAAAAGAGAAACTGAGACCCACCAGCTGCCCACCTTCCTCCATGGCTGCTTCTTTGTGCCGACAGAGTCTGGCCACCAGTCTGCCCTTGCCTCTTCTGACTTGTCATGGTGCTGCAAGATCTCAAGACAGGGTTCTGCCTCTCCACTCCTGCTTCCTGATACTTTTTAAATTGGAGGTGCTTGATCTCACTCCAACTTTATCAACTGAGAATTTATTTGCCACCTTTTGGTCTTTGGGACCTCAAAGCAGGTCACAAAACAAGTTTAAAAAACCACAACATTCACTTCTAAGCAGAAGGACAGTTCCTAGTTTCTCAGGTGCAATTTGGGTTTCTAGAGGTGTTCAAGGGCATTCTACCAATGGCTACAAGGTCATGGGGTAGGAATTTTGTACCCCCTTCTCCCCATTGCCTGACTCTCCTCTACCTAATCAGAAAGCCCCATTGTGGAACTCCCCCCCCCCCCGGGATGGGAACCCTGAAGCTCTCAAGATGCTGTTGCACCAAAGCTCTCCTTCTCTCTGACCATTTGACAGGTTGGTTAGGACTAATTGGTGTTGGAGGGCTAGAGTTGCTCCCCACCCGTCATTGGGTGTCATCCCCTCCCCCCACTGTGTATGCATCAGAAACATGTGTTGAATGCAGCAAGGTCATGTTTTGCTAACAAGTATATCAGGTTCAGCGATACAAACCAGAGCAGATATTGGCTGCAGTTCCCTCTATGGAATGGCCACATGCTAAAACTAGGCATTTGGGTAGGGAGCTCCCACCCATAACTACACTGGACAGCACAAACAGTGGTGTTTGTGTGGTGTAAACAGTACCCAGACAAAGGGGTTGGACTAGATGACCCTCATGGTCCCTTCCAATTCTCTGTTTCTATGATTCTAATTACTTTGCTGCTGCTGCTGCCACCACCTCCACCACCACCCGCCACTGCAATGTGACCCAATGTGGCTATCATTCATGATCACTTATGGACAGAGGGAGCTGCCTTAATCTTGAGCCAGACCACTAGTCCATCTCCCTCAGTACTGCCTACACCAGCTGGGCACAGTGGCTCTCCAGGGCTTCAGACTGGGAGTATTTTCCAGTCCAACTTAAGATGCCACGGGGGACTGAGCCTGGGACCTCCTACTAATTGTCTGCCTGGTCTTATTAGCAGACATAAAGAGGCAGTTACCAAAACGCTTCTTAAAAAAAAAAAATTGGACCTAGTCACTATGGCCAATTATTGTCCAGTCTCATATCTTTCATTCTTGGGCAAGGTGATTGAGATGGTGGTTGTGGAACAACTCCAGGCATGCCAGAATGATGCAGGCTATTTGGACCCCTTCCAGTTGGGTTTCAGGTTCACCAGTATGCGTTTGATACCCAGCTCTACCTCTCATTTAAATTGGAGACCAGTGAAGAAGATGAATGTCCTGTGGGTGTTTGGAGGTGGCTGGAGGGTGGATGGTGGTCAATGGATTGAGGTTGAACCACAACAAGACAGAAGTACTGTTTCTGTGGGACATGGAATGGGCAGCTGTGGGGGACTCCCTGATCCTGAATGGGGTAACTGTGCCCCTGAAGGACAAGGTGTGCAGCCTGGGGGTCATTTTGGAGGAGCAGGTCATTTGTGTGTCCAAGGCAGCTGTTTACCAGCTCCATATGGTACACCAGCTGAGACCCTACCTGCCCTCAGACTGTCTCACCAGTGTGGTACACACTCTGGTTATCTCCCCCTTGGACTACTGCAATGTGCTTTACATGGGGCTACCTTTGAAGGTGAATCAGAAACTACCACTAATCCAGAACGTGGCAGCTAGACTGGTGACAGAGTGGCCACCAAGACCACATAACACCAGACCTACATTGGCTCCCAGTATGTTTCCGAGCACAATTAAAAGTGTTGGTGCTGACCTTGAAAGCCCTAAATGGCTTGGGCTCTGTATACCTGAAGGATCCTCTCCACCCCCATCATTCAGCCCAGACAAGAGGTAAGATTACAGGAAGCCGGGCAGAGAACCTTCTCTGTAGTCATGTCCACCCTGTGGAACGCCCTCCCATCAGATGTCAAGGAAATGAACAACTATTTGACTTTTAGTAGACATCTGAAATCAGCCCTGTGTAGGGAAACTTTTAATGTTTGCTGTTTTACTGTGAGTGATATTTTAATTTGCTGGAAGCTGCCCAAAGTGGCTGGGGTAACCCAGTTTGATGGGTGGCATATAACTAATATATGCCTTTGCTAACCTGTGCCCTCCAGTTGTTTTGATCTACAACTCCTATCAGCCTCCTGTCAGCAGAGTTAAGGCATTGTAGTCCAAAACATCTGGAAGGCACCAGGTTAGCAAGATTCTCTCTCTCCCTCCCTCTGTGTCTCCCTCCCTCCAGCATCTTTTATGGGAGGTTGTGAAATAAAGATAACAACAACAATAATAAGCTCACACCCTCCCCACCCCCACCCCTTGGATGCTGGCGTATTCAGCTTTGGAGGAAAATGAAAGTGGATGGATCTCCCTGCCTCTCGGTATGTTCCTGTTGCTCATGTGACAAAGATGCTTCAACCCTTAGAGCAAGGGTTGGTATCTGTGGCCCTCCAAGTGAAGGAAGGACCCATATCTCAGTGCTTTTGCATTACATTCAAGCTCTAGAATTTCCATTTAGGGCTGGGAAAGACTCTTGCCTGAAATCCTGGAGAGCTAGCTGCTGCCGGCCAGTGTAGACAAGGCCAAGTTGGATAGACAACATATCTGCGTTGATAGAAAGGCAGCCAACGATGCTCCTATTCTGAACTACTACAACTCCACCACCCCTGGTCATTGGCCATGCTGGCTGGAGCTGATGGCAGTCGGAGTCCAACAGCCTTAACTGGACTGAAGCCTCTCCATCAACCACTGCCTTAGATTGGCTTGAGAGATGAGTTTTGCAAGATGCCTTTCACAACTGCCTTCCTGTAAAAGTCCAAAGGGTGTCCTAAATTGGTGGATGCACTTAAGGCAGAGGCTCAAATGCCTGCTCAGAAGAGGGCAACCAAAATGATCCAGCAGTTGAAGCAATTCTCTTTGAGGTTACAATTTGGGGAGCTTTTTAGAGACGGTGACTAAGAGGAGACTTGTTAGAAGTATAAAACATTGTGCATGGTAGGAAGACAGTGGCTCAAGAAGGATCCCGCCCCCGCCCCCCAAAATCATGACACTAGAACTTGTAGACATGCAATGAAGCCGAATGTATGTTGGATGAGTCAGGACAGACAAAAGGAAATCTTTTTTCACATAGCACGGAGTTAAAACTATGGAATTCACTCCCACAAGGTGTGGAATGGGTATCAACTTGGATAGGTTTAAAAGATTAAACAAATTCATAGAGTTATCTGTGGTTCCAAGTCATGAAGGCTATGTTCTACCTGGATTGTTGGCCAAAAAAACCATAAAGAGTACCGTATTTTTCGCTCCATAAGACACACTTTTTTTCTTCCCCAAAAGTAAGGGGAAATGTCTGTGCGTTGTATGAAGTGAATGTGTGGTCCCTGGAGCCAAATTGCCCAGTGGAGAAAAGTAGATCATGTGGGGTTTTTTGAAAGAGGGAAGTGGGTGTTGAAACAAAGCCGCTAATTGGCAAGCGATCGGGGAGGGAGATAAGGGACGCTAGGAGACTGCCTGGGAGGGGGGAGGTAAAGACAGCTAATTTGCAAGGAGAGGAGACAGGAAGACTAAAGCAATGAGGAGACTAAAGCAATGAGGTGTGTATCTGAAGAAGTGTGCATGCACACGAAAGCTCATACCAAGAACTAACTTAGTTGGTCTTTAAGGTGCTACTGGAAAGAAAAAAAATTTTGTTTTGGCAATGAGAGAAATTAGAAGAAAAGGAGGAGCAAAAAACTGCTCCAGCTAATGAAAAGACACTAAGGCAAACAAGAGGGAAGGGAGTGTTGAAAGGAAGCAGCTGATCGGCAAGGACTGGGAGATAAGGGACGCTAGAGATAAAGGAGGCTGCCTGGGAGGAGAGAGGTAAAAGACCATGGATCCTCAGGATTTTTGCACTGGGTCACCCCAAAGTCACCATCAGATCACATAGCATGTCCATGGCTACAGCCTGCACCAAAAAAACCACGCATCCACTGTTCGTGGGGCCACAATGGCACAAAAACGTGGTTACAAAGCACGGATCCACATGGACCCTCAGGATTTTTGCACTGGGCTACCCCAAACTCACCATCAAATCAGATGTCTGGGGCCACAGCATGAACCTCCAAAATCATACATCCACTGTTTCGTTCAGAATATTTTTTTTCTTGTTTTCCTCCTCCAAAAACTAGGTGCATCTTATGGTCAGGAGTCTTACAGAGCAAAAAATATGGCAATTTCTTTGCTTTTAGTAATGTGTGCACATTATGCTTGGCTGTGGGGCATGAAGGCCGCTCCCTGCAAGGCCCTTTCCACCTGGCCTAGGGGGTGGGGCCCACACTCACTAGCTCCACTAAAGAAGCTCCTGGGAGACCAGAGGGGCATCACTATGGCTGACAACAAATCCCAATTATTGGATTCTTTTCCCCCATCTTTTTATGCCTGCCAAACAGCCGTGTCATGCTTATATTTTATCCTCTTGTTAATTATGTTGTTTTAAATGTGCATTTTATATTTGACTTTAATTAGCAATGTTTTCTTTTGAAATGTTTTAAGGTTTTTTTTGTTAACTTTATGTTAGATATGTATTCTGTAGTTGATCTCCTTTATGTTTCATCTTTAAGATAATATTTTAGTTTTCTGTTAATTATGTTGCTTTGACTGTATACTCTATATTTGACTTTCTTCAGATCAGTTTATGGATGTTTTAATATTCTGTAAACCACTTTGAGATTTTTCTTAAAAATATAAAGCGGTATAGAAATGAAATTAATAATAATAATAATAATAATATGCTGTAGCAACGTCTTAGAAGCAGCATTTATTCTGTGTGTGAGAGAATACATAATTCAAGATAGTGCATGCCATCTCAATGCTTATAACCACCTACATTATATGCATGATTTAAAGGATTTTAATTTATTCATCTCAGCACTCAACGTAAACAGTGCAGACTGACAAGGCAGCAGTAGCAAATGTTTAAGTGCTGGAGATTCGCCCTCGCCATTGCCAGAGTTGGATGTGTGTTAGGATTCTGCAAGAGGATAGAAACTTGTGCAAAATCCTGCTTCTTGGCTATCTTAGCTGTCATATAAAACACATTAGGTGACTTTAGCTTTTCCAGATGGAAGAAGCTTCAAGCTAAAAGGGTAATCCCAGGTGCAGTGGCGTAGCGTGGGGGGTGCAGGGGGGGCCGGCTGCACCGGGCGCAACATCTGGGGGGTAGGGTTAGGGGGCGCAAATCCACGGGTTAGGGGGCGCAAATTACTTGCCTTGCCCCGGGTGCTGACAACCCATGCTACGCCACTGCCCAGGTGACACTGAAGGGGTCAGTGGGGTGGCTGAATTTGTTTGGTGTTTGTTGTGGCGGGGGGGGGGGGGAACCACACAACTTCAGTACCTTGTACACCTTCTTGCTGTTCCCCCACCCCAATGCATAATGATAAAGGTCAAGGTAAAGGGGCCCCTGACCATTAGGTCCAGTTGCGGACGACTCTGGGGTTGCGGCGCTTATCTCGCTTTATTGGCCAAGGGAGCCGGCGTACAGCTTCCGGGTCATGTGGCCAGCAGGACTAAGCCGCTTCTGGCAAACCAGAGCAGCACACGGAAACACCGTTTACCTTCCCACCAGGGCGGCACCTATTGATCTACTTGCACTTTGACGTGCTTTCGAACTGCTAGGTTGGCAGCAATGCATAATGATACAAAGGAGTAAAATATACAAATGAGATCAGTATGTATGATTTGGGTGCAGAATTGGGACCTTTTAACAGAAAATGCCCAGTTTTGTTGTATTCACAAGCATTTCACATTAGACTATTTTGCTTCAAAAGGTGCACTTCGAAAGTCTGCATAAAGTTTATTCCTGTACAATCATTAGAAAGTTTTGATACATACACCCAGATGAGCTGACGTCGGCAGAAAACCCAGCACAGAAATCCCACCCCATTCTTGCCAGGATTCAAGGTTGTGTCCCCAAGGTCGCAGACACAGGAGACACCTGGCTGGCTCAGCTGCGGAGGTCACAGAATTCATCCCATGTTTAGATGCTTGTCAAAGATACCATTTTCTAGCCTACTAGCTGCATCAGGATTCTGTATCTTCAGGCTGGAGAAATACAGCAGGAGTGTGTTTGGTGTGTCTGTGAGAGAGAGAGAGAGCTCACACATATATCTGGAGTCTTGAACTAGCCACAGGAGTAGATGCTTCAGGTTTCACTACTGAAAACAACCTTGGGTTCTTTACAGGTCTGGAGATGGCGTTGCAGTCCCCCACCATTGTCACCACCATCACCATCACCACCACCAACACCAGGAGAGGATTTGCTCCCACGTGCAAATGGAAGATGCAGGAGAAGGTTCTGAAAAGCCCAGGATGCCACACTCTATGGGGAGGCAATGAAGTCCCATCCAATACAGTCCGCCTTTCATCCTGGTGGACCTTTGTTAGTGCCAGAAAGGGACGTTGCCTCTGACAGCAAATCATCTCTTTGACTTCCAGGCCGCTTTGGAGTATGGGGCAATCCGTTTTTTGTCTGGCGGCTTAAAGTAGGAATATGGCGCTGCCGGTGGGAACTCTGCATCCGGGTTCTCCGCCATCATCTTCAGCTTGGCCTCAATGGCTTTGATCTTCGTGCTGACACTGTGGAGGAAGGGAAGAGTAAATCTGGTTGAAACGTCAGCCTGTCTGTCCTGGGACTTGATTTAAAATCAGAATCTAATGTGGACGGGGGCTTAGAGCTGGAGAAGCATGTAACTGTCGTCATCATCATCATTATTGATTCGTCCGTATCCTGCCTTTCCCCCCAAATTGGGACTCAAGGCAGCTCACCCAAATTAAAAACAACACAGATAAAATGTATAAAAGGTAATAGTTAAAAAGGAATCAAGCTCTAGTAGAATTAAAACAATATAAAAAACCCTATTAATATACAGAGAACAAAAAGAAAACAGCACTGTTAAAGCTCTTTCCTTTAAAAAGTGTCAGATCCCAAAGGCCTGCCAGAATAAAACTGTGAAGACCTGCTGGCCAGTCTAGCTTTAGGCAAGGAGATCCAAGCTGTCTGGGGGTGCCACCACTGAGAAGGCCTTCTTCCATGTCTCCCCCCCCCCCCAAGCATGGACAGGCTTTATGGGAGGATACAGTTCTTCAGACAGCCTGATCCTAAGCCCTAGCAGGCTTTCATGACCAGCATGAGTACTACGCACCTCTGGGAGCGTCAGTTTTTTTCCTTCAACAATAGTCTTTGCAAAACAACCTGATAAGCAGCTTCTGAATCCAAGCAAGCTCTCAAAAACCAATTGGTGTTCTGGTGCCAGAGAAAGGTGGGGTATTTAAAAAGGCAAAATGCTATATTGCAGCTAGTGCAGAACACTATTGCCCACCTGCTGACAGGTACAGGGTGGTGAGAATACATTGTATCCCTTGGGAAATATCCCTGCTCATTTGTGGTTTCCAGACCCAGTTCTGGAACTCCAGGTGCACCCTATCCACTCACCAAGCCTTTTCCCCAGGGGTGACCCAGCCATGTGGTCTGGGGATCTGCCATGTATTCTGAATTTGTCTTATGAATGGAATTGCACTGCTGATTTGATGCTGTTGACCGCCATGGCATTCCCGCCCCCCCCCCGCCCCTGCTTAAAGTTAGCGCTCCTGAAATTTTAAAAGAAGAAGAAATAATCTGAGGTGCTGTTTGGGGCATTACAAACCCTCATTCAGGAGGCGGGGCACCCTGCAGCCCTTTCTGTAAATATGGTTTTGCTAGACTGCAACTCCCATCACTCTTCACCATGCTGGCTGGGGCTGGTGGGAGTTGAGTCCAAAATGCCTGAAGGGTCACAGATCCGCCCACCCCAACCCCCGCCTCTCCCACCCACTACCTTGGGTTAAGGTGGTACCTTGGATTAAGTACTTAATTCATTCCGGAGGTCTGTTCTTAACCTGAATCTGTTCTTAACCTGAAGCACCACTTTAGCTAATGGGGCCTCCAGCTGCCGCCGTGCGGCCACTGCACAATTTCTGTTCTCATCCAGAAGCAAAGTTCTTAAACAGAGGTACTATCTCTGGGTTAGTGGAGTCTGTAACCTAAGGCATATGTAACCCGAGGTACCACTGTAAAGTTAAACTATTGCAATGCACTTTGTGGAAGACTTTCCTGAGATTTCTGCTGAAAGGCAGCAAAAAAATATTATAGAAATGAACCAAAACTCACACCCAGAACTTGGAAGCCCAGGGCCCAATGTAAAGCAGCCACCTGGATGCCAGCCTCATCTAGGACTATGGGGCTGGGGTAAGGTTCGACTCTCTCCTTGGCTACAAAGTTCATTGCCTCCCAGCCTAACCTACTCCGCAGGGTTGCAGTGAGGATGAGGAGAGACATCCAGGATCCTGAGGCACTGGATTCATAGTCCTGGATACAAAAAGCTACCTCAGGTTCACTGGAATGGAATTTCTGATTCCACACAAACACACTGAGTACCCTCCCCACACCCAATCTGGTATCAGATCACCAAATGGTTTAGAAAACGCAGTTAATTTCAACAGTGAATGGCTATGCAGTCAGGCAGGGGGTGGGGTGTAGTTTGCTGCTGCTGTGGAAGCAGAGGTTCACAACCCTAAAATGTATTTCATATAACTCACTTTTTATTTCTAGTCTTTGTATATAATACTGTTGTTTTATTGCTATGGCTGATGCAAATAAAGATTCATTCAAGTTCACAATGTTGCCCTATGGAACAGAAGGGGGCCTTGAAGCAGCAGGATGGGCTGGCACGTTCAGGACCAAAATAAGGACTTCTTCACATAATCTTTAAAGTGTTGACAGCTTTAAAAGGGGGTTGTATATAAACCGATGGAGGATAAGGGTTTGTCCACATACAGTATGGAACCTCCATGTTCAAGGCAGTCTCCTCTGAATAGCAGTCACTGGTATTCAACAAGAAGTTCCTGGCTTGTGGGTTTGCCAGAGGCACCTGGTTAGCTGCTGTGGGAAAGAGGCAGCTGGATATGGGTCTGATCCTGTAAGCCTCTTCTTAAGGTGTCTCCCGCTGAAGCTGAACCCCCCCCCCCCCAATGCATACAGCATGTTGCGGACATGGTAAAAGCACAATTCTCACCTCAGATTAGACTGGGTTGGCTCTGAGCTGGATGAGGGTTCCAGGCTGATGGGAAGTATCTTTTCATTCTTGTTCTGATCATATCTCTGGGCAATTAGGGGTGTTAGTGGAAAGAGAAACAGCAGAAATTATTTGACAAGAAGGGAAACAGGCCAACCCACAAACAAGCAAAAGGAATACAGGGAAACGGGAGAGGTTCCTGCTGCCTGCTCTTCTCTGAATTGGGAAGACGGTCAGGTTCTGCTCACCTTGACCTGGGCGTGAGCCCACCGCACCACCAGCTTTTTGGAGAGGGCTAGCTTGCCATTGAGGGACTGGATCGCCTGCTCAGCTTCCTGTAGGAGAAAAACACCTTCAATGAACCCCTTTCCCAGGGGCTTCAGCTGAATATTTCTGGGCAGTTACTACTCTGAGCCGCTAATGGGTAGTGCCAGGCTTTTGAGGGGGGTTTTCGTTTCAAAAGGGGCTGCAGCATAGAATTTAAGGGGATAACAGGTGCCCAGGTTTCCAAGTGGCCTGCAGGGTGCACCAGACTTTTAATTTTCCCAGCTACTCTTTGTAGCCCCATCAAATTGTAAAGCTGGAATCATGGAACTGTAGAGTTGGAAAGGAACTCTGAGGATCATCTAGTTCAACACCCTGCAATGCAGGAATATGCAGCTGCCCCTTACAGGGATCAAACCTGCAACCCAGACATTATCAGCAACACAATCGAACCCATGGTCATCTAGTCCAACCCCCTGCAATGCTCAGAAAGCTCCACTAAACACATGAGTGCAGTTTGCAGAACCAGAACAGAAGGCAGTCAAGGAGTGTTTTTAAAACGACCAATGCACCATTCCAAGACACACAGCAAATCTCTCTCGCCTCCAATTTTCCCAAGGCAACCCTGCTGACAGAAAGGCCAGCAAAAAAAGATATGGCTCCGAGGGCAGGAAAAATTGCTATACGATGAAACTCCACTGGGGAGGCAGGAAGAATAAAAGAATGTCTATGGAAACCCCCCCCCCAAAAAAAGGTTTGTTGGGAGTTCAGCAAAACATCTGGAGGGCACTAAGTTGGGGAAGGATGGCCTACTACAGTCACCTGGCACAGCCAAACCTACATCCCCACCAGAATCCTTAAAGCTGCGGAATGCTCTAAACTGAGTGATCCTCAGCTTTGGGGATGGGGATGCAGAACAGTGGCAGAGCCCCAGATTCAATCTACCTGCCTGCGTCCCTGGAGAGCCACCTTTCCTCAACCAGGTGCTCTGCAGATGTGGTTGGGACCCCAACTTCCACCAGCCCCAGCCATGGATGATAATGTTGTAGTCCAGCAACACCTGGAGCAAACCAGGCTGGGGAAGCCTGGAGTAGACACTGCTGAACTAGACGAGGCAGTAGCCTGACTCAGGACAAACCAACCTACCTGCTTGGTTTCAAAGTTTACAAAGCAGTATCCTCTGGGCTGCCCTTCCAACACGCCAGACTTGTGGAAAAGGAAGTCAAATTGCTTCACCTTGCCAAACTTCTGAAGGAGCTTGAGAAGGTGGTACCTGGAAGGAGGAGGAGGGAGAGAAGCCAAGATGATGACCTCTGTTGGTTAAGCGGGTTTGAGTGAAAGGCAAGGAGGACAAACCACTAGGCCAACTCAATTCAAGCAGCTCCCAGCTTGTTGCTTGGGAATGGAAAAAAATGAAGTTGTCCCCAGTATATGTGTGTGTGTGACCAAGGGGATTTAATTAGTTAGTTCTATGTCCTGCTTGACTGCAGAACCTCAAAGCGGTTCAGAAAAAGAATGAAACAGTAAGATTAGTAAAAACAATCAAAGCATTAAAAAAATTAAAACTAGCAATAAATGAAAAATGCATTGGCATTATAAATATATAAATATCTAAACAGCAATGTTTTAGCAGATACCGAAAAGAGTGAAATTGCCTGCCTGTTATCAACAGGCAGGGAGTTCCCAAGTGTAGGTGCCTCCACACCAAAAGATCAATTTCTCACTAGTCTTATGTGCCAACTGTAAGTGCCAGTTCTTACAGACAGAAGCAGTCGAGTGGGCATATACAGGGTAAGGCGATGTTGCAGGTAATCTGTTCCCAAGGGCTTTGTATACTGATGAGTGAGAGCTGAGGACCATTCTGAGGGTGGGGCAGTTTACATGGTCCAAGGCTGCTGTGGCCTTCAGCTGCCAAACTCAACGCAGTGACCTTGTAGCCACACGGGTGCCAGCCAGTTCTCTGAAGCCCAGTACAAGGAAGGACATTCCAGGAACTGAAGCGATCTCCCAGGCCAGGTTGCTACAGATGTGTTCCTGGAACAGGAAGGAAACAAGGGCCAACTCAGTTTGCCCTGGCCCAAGAAGACCCTAATGAAGTGGTGGAAGGAAAACAACAGCCGGGTCTTATGGTGTGGACAGGTAGTCCTCACACTTTTCTTGAGGTGGTGTGGCTGGAGAGGATATGATGGACGCAGAAAGCAAAACCTATCCAAAAAGCCCTTTTAACAAAGCCAGGAAAGTACTGGTGACTTTTTCTTCTTCGTTTAAAACGTTGGAGAGCTGTTGTTCCCAAACGTTTTGGGGCCGCTATCCTATTGGTTCCATGATCTTGCCCCCATAAAAAGCATTGTTCAGAACACTGTCCTCACCTGAAAACACAAACACCTTTTGCCACTTGGCCGAGAGAAGCACACACCTAGCTCTCTCCTTTAGCAAGTCCTGTTGGGGTGTCTCATTTAAATGCATGTTTGTGCGGCTGTGCGTCAACCTTGATTTCATCAGGATTCACCGCGCATCTTTCCCTGCGGTGTCTCCACTGAGCACAGCTGGAAAGCGATGAAGCCTCAGGGACATCGAGCTTAAATGAAATGCCGGATTTTGCTGGGTGGGTGAGAAATGCTGAACTGAAAACAATTTAGAATACCCCTGCAGTGTTCATACATGGGCAAAGTTAGCAATGCCCCTCTCCACTCTGATGTTCATTTCACAAAGGGATTTCTCAAGTTGGCAGAGACAGGGCTGTCCACATGAGAGAGGAGGAGATGGTCAGGCAACTGAATCCTGAGCACTGAAGTGGAAGCCCTGGAACCCTGGCCTAGCCAAGGCAAGATGAGCCAGAAACAGAAAGAATATGAGGAGCTGTAGGTTAATGATAGGGTCCTTCCGGACTCCTACTCCCATCAGCCCCAACCAGCATCCTACACAAACTTACCAAGGAACTAGCCCCACTGAACTCAGTGAAACGTAATTCTGATTAGGCTGTTAAGTACATAAACCACTGGTACTCTTGAAAGCAGCCAGGGAGCCTACAAATGTGGCATATTCACAAACAGGCCATAAAATAAGCCAAAGGATGTTCTGGGCCTGAACCCTAATAATTAATACCAGCCTGTTGTTCTTTATCCTGTTGCCTTCAGTTTTTCTGTTGTTATTGGTATTGCATAGGTGTTGGTGTTACTATAATTTTTAGCATGTGATGTTTAAGTGAAATGTTACACACACACACACATTTATTGATTTATGGAGAAACTGGATGCTGGCTCTGCTTATGTCTGAGCTGAGCTGCATTCTGAGCTCTCCTTCTGCACATGGGCCTTTGCACAATGTGGCATTTGTTGTCCAACAGGAACTGCCTGCTACAGCAGTGTAGTTTTCTTTGCTCCTTTTAGAGAAAATATAAAAACCACCTGTTCTGTTTGTGTGTGTGGCTATATGCTGTGTAGTTTACCCAAATGTCGCACTCTAGCTCATTATTCTGAAACCACATACACACACAAACTGGAAGCTGATCACAGAGGCACTAACTAGCACTCAGTTCCCTTGAGTCACAAGAGGACAGTTTCCTGGATTCATCACCAGCCTGGAATTCTGCATTTCTCCCTCAGCTTCCAGTTCTTTACTTCCAGTATTTTTGAACGCAAGGAATTATGAAAGAGGCCCAGAAAGAGTTTGTGAGCAACTGGAGAGCTGCATTGTGAAGAAGGAACAAGAAGCCAGGCTGTTGGAAATTCCTGGAGCATCTTGATGGGGTACCTGGGACGAGGCAGGGGAAGGGGAAGGTCACAGCTCTGCTGCGGCTGCAGCCAGGTCCTCATTCCTACTTCCTGTCATCCAAGGCAAGTGTGGGACAGCCCGTCCAAACCCCGCTTCCTTTTCCGTCAGTCTTCCTCCTGGCACCCTAAGAGCTATTCAAACACTGAGTCAAGGCTTCCTCTGAACAATGCTGTCCCAAGGATACAGGGAATGGTCCTAGCCACATGCTAAAGCCATTAAGGCTGGGAATCCTGCCCCACTGGGAACCAGCAAGCTGTTGTTAAAAGATGCTGTTTGCTGAGCAAAGCTTATCAGGATGGATCTCAATGCAGCAGGCAGAGCTGTGGTGTAGATGTGCCTTTTCGAAGGACCCCCCCTAAAAAAAATTGAGGCAGAGGCTAAAACGCAATGCACTATCTAAAAGACAGTAATATGCACTCCTATGTAAGAAGGGCATTTTGCAAGGGGCAAACTGTGGCATCAATGCAACCTTGGTAACAACCACAGCCCTCCCAAATGGAAGTCAGTGCAGTTAAAGCAAGGCAGGCTGGGACTTTAGGTTCTTTGCAGTAGATAAGAAAAGGACTGTTGACTCACAGGAGTTTAACAAGAGCATAAACAAAAATGCCTCCACCACTTTTCTGAAACAGAAAAAAAAAACCTTAGGGGGAAAACCTGGAGTGGATTTGTGTATGGAAGGGCTATGAGCTGAGCTCCATGATTGAAAACAAATCCATAGTCCTGAGCAGGTGTGGTCATAGACAGAAATATTGCCCCCACTTCCAAGTGCCTGTGTCCTTGTCTCCCCATGCTCCCAGCCTTCCTTTTTCACCAACCTCTTGTCAGTGGACTACAACATGTGTGTGGGTTGGAAGAGGGGGTGGCAGGCCTTACTTAGAACTTAGGAATTGACACAAATATTTAGAATACTGGACAGAAGCAGGCTAGGAACAGCAACTAACATCCCACTCCAGACTGTGGTTTTGGTGCCGTTTCAGCCAAAAATGCAATGGAGTCTAGCTGTCCAAAGTTCCTCCTCCTCTCTCCCCTCACCCTCTGCTACTCCCCACTTGTAAAATAGAAATAGAGACGCGCGTGGTGCTGTGGTATAAACCACTGAGCCTAGGGCTTGCCAATTGGAAGGTCAGTGGTTCAAATCCCCGCAACGGGGCGAGCTCCCGTTGTTTGGTCCCAGCTCCTGCCAACAGTTCCCATCATCCCTAACTAGCAGGACCAGTGGTCAGGGATGATAGGAGTTGCAGTCCAACAACATCTGGGGGCCCAAGGTTGAGAAAAGCTGCTCTTAATGTTTCCTCTTAGGCGCTTACTTTCAACATGTGAGCAGGTTTTGCTGCTAAAGGAGCACTGGCATGTCTGGAGATAGGAAACACATACATAGGCAACTTTGGAAAAGAAAATTATGAATTCATAGAGAAGTTTATCAGTGGCTGGTAATCATAAAGGCTAAATGGAACCTCTTTGTTCAGAGGCATCTAAATACTAATGGCCGGATGACAATAGCAGACCCTGGGGTGGATTTCCCAGGGGCATCTTGTTTGGCTGCAGAGAGCAGGTATTAGATGGACCTACATTCTGATCCAGGAGCCAGGTTCTTCTTATGTTCTAGTGGGGGGGGGCATTTTCTGGATGTCCACAAGGGTCAACAAGCACCTGACAAAGGTAAGGTTTGAAGCTAAGCACCCCACCTTTTCTAAGTCCAAGCTCCCTTAACAATTCACTCAACGTCGCTAACTCTGTAGCCCCAGATCTACAGAAGCTTCAAAACGTCAGATTTTACAAGGTCAGGCAAATGAACTTCAGTTCCTAGATGCTGGGGTCAGAATTTTCAGGGAAAGAAAACTGTCTTGGATGTTCCCTGCCTTGTAAGGTATATGCAAAAAAAAAAAAAACCCCAACAAAACCTGGAATGCCTCTGTTTGGCCAAGTACAGAATCTGAAATCCCTAAGGGGCAGGTCAAGCAGGCCTAACATGTACTTTTCTCCTTGCACACCTCCTGGGCCTTTAATTCCCACCCCCAACTTTCCAAACAGGCCCTTCCCCAAAAGGCCCAGGCAGCCTGTCATTTGAGCAGTGCTCACAATTATTCACCCCCAAGAAGCCACAGCAATATAAACACTGGGCAAAAAATGGTAATTAATGCAAAAACTGAGAAGAGGCCAGCCAGTGCAGCGCTGAATGAGTCGCCTGAAGAGGGCATTACGTTAATGATGGACTCCACTTAGAGGTACGATTATGAGTGCTGCCGGGCTGAAAGGAACAGCACTTGGAACAAAAACCTCAAGGCACTTCCCGAAACACAAGAAGCCGGGCAAAAATTGCTTCCACAGCTGAGAGGCCCACAATATCCGGGCGATAAAACAAGAACAGCTACTTGGAATGCATAAATTGGAGATTGTTTTGTAAAGTGTGTTGCGGGGGTGGGGTGGGGAGAGGAAAGACGGCCACCAGAACCCCTGGCCCGGCACATCTAATATCCCTCTGAGCAATCAAGCTCTCCTCCCTCGGCGTTTAATTGCCCCACTTCAACTTGCTCAAATGTGTTAGCACGCAATTTAAACGCGCTAATCATTTGGAGGCCAAGGGAATGTCAAATGCACACACTTAAAAACGTTCGCCGCCACCAGAAATGGGACCGGGGTGTGCACACAGCTGCGATTATTAGAGAAGCAGCTCGGAGGAAGCCCGAAGGGGCTTGGGCCAATGGAGTTTCTCTCAAGGCACTGTCAGCCACCAGGCCTCGCCACAGTCACAAAGGTTGACCCAACTACGCTTGGTAAGGCAGTTACAGACGTTCCTAGATCAAGTTAGCTGGATCTCAGTTGTCCATGCACCGCTAACCTTATGGCTGGATTACTGAGATGTGCTCTATGTGAGGCTACACTTAGGGGTTGGTCTGGATGCTACAGCTGGTGCAGAGCATGGCGGCTAGGTTGATTGTGGGAGCAAACGACTGCCAGCATATAACACCTTACACTCAGGATTTGCACTGGCTGCCAATTTACTGCTGGGCCAAGTTGAAGGTTTTGGTACTAGCATGCAAGTCCCTATACCGCTCAGGACCAAGTTACTCAACAGACTGAGTTATGGCTTATGCACCCAATAGTTCACTGCAGTCCGTGGGAGAGTCTCTCCTGCAAATTCCGAAGATCTCAGACACCCGCTCCACAGTAACTTGGAGCAGGGCTTTTTAGTAGCTCCCTTGTGCTGTAGAAGAGCACTCCCGTTCAAGATACAACAGGTGCACACTTTCTGGAAACAGCTGGAGACATTTTTGTTTCGACCGGTTTTCCCAGATGGATGAATGGGTGTTTACCACCAAAGTTAGTATTTTAGTCTTGTTGGTTTTGTGTTTTTAAACTGCTTTTAATCGTTTTGTGTAACTTGCCTTGATATGGCAGTTTAGAAGACAACTAATAAATTAATTCTGGTGCTGGAGGAGACTCTTGAGAGTCCCATGGACTGCAAGAGGATCAAACCTATCCATTCTGAAGGAAATAAGCCCTGAGTGCTCACTGGAAGAACAGATCCTGAAGCTGAGGCTCCAAGACTTTGGCCACCTCATGAGAAGAGAAGACTCCCTGGAAAAGATCCTGATGTTGGGAAAGATGGAGGGCACAAGGAGAAGGGGACGACAGAGGACGAGATGGTGGGACAGTGTTCTCGAAGCTACTAACATGAATTTGACCAAACTGCAGGAGGCAGTGGAAGACAGGAGTGCCTGGCGTGGCATCCATGGGTTCACGAAGAGTCAGACACGACTAAACAACTAAACAACAAATAATTTAACTGTAATGATGATGATCCCCTAGACTCAGCCATTGGGATAACAAAGATGTAGATAAAATTGGCACAGTGGACAGGAATTAAACAGAAAATTAAATGCTAGCAGAAGCCGAGTTCAAATAGCAGCAAAACAGAAACGATGGTGTGTTTTCTTATTATTATTTTTTTGGAGAACCCCCTTCCTTTCCTGCCACTCAAGAGCTAAAGCCCAACCCCCTCCCTTCCCTGCCCCTCACTCACTCTGTAATCTTGGGGTCGAGGTTTCCGATCCACAAGCGATGTCCATCCTGCAGGGCCCCTTCGGACAGGATAGACGCATTCTCCAAGCGCAGGCTCTGCGTGGGAGGCACTGCGGTCGCCATCCGCACCTGGGGAGGCGGAGAGACAACGAGGAGAGTGCAGTTGGTGGGGTGAAATTGAAAAAGGAAGAGGTTGCGCACCCAGCAAGATTATCAGCATCATGAAAAAAATCCTGCTCAGTTTTCTCTTCTCTTTCTCTTGCTGATATTTAGAGCTTCACTTCTGAATCTGATCCCTATGCCAAGATCTAGCCCCGGAAAACATCACTGCAAACTTGGGTCTCCATATGTTTTTGAACTACAATTCCCATCATCCCTGACCACTTGTACTGCTAGCTAGGGGTGATAGGGGTTGTAGCCCAAAAACAGCTGGACCCAAGTTTGGGAGACCCTGCCCTAAACCATAGCATACCACTTCCTAGTACCAGCAATTTGGGGATAATGATGTTGATGATAGTTATGATGATACAGCGGACTGTTATTGTACACAGTGCTGGTATGCTGATCTTTAAAGCCTGGGTAAAGCCCTCCTGATGTCATTGAACTGCAATTGCCATCATTGCTACTAGAGCTGACAGGCTCAGAAGTAAAAAAACATCTGGAGAGTCACAGGTTGCTCATTCTTACTTTAAAGGCACCTGTAGTTTACATCCAGGTAACAAAGGCTAAACACTCCTATCCACACTTAACCTGGGAGTAAGATCCATTCAGTTTACCAGGACATTTTTCTAAGTAGACATGTAGAAGATTTCACTGAAAAGGTTTATCTATTTGTTTTCCTTTCCTTTGTGTTAGTGTATTATGACTTGCTAGTGTTGTTTTCTTTCTTAGGTTTCAGTAATAAAATTTATTTTTAAAAAAATAAAAATTATTGCCTACGCCCACACAAATCTACTCAAATGCCCAGGTTGCCCTTGAGTCCCATCACTGGGTGCCTCTCCCTATAGAGATGCAACAGGCACCAACCAACTAACCAGAGAAGGGTCTTCTTAGTTGTGGGGAGCCCTCTGTGAAACACTCCCCCTGGAGCAGCTTGCCTGCTGCTGCGGTCCAATGCTCCGTAACATAGTATTTTTAAAAAATCAAAAATTCAAATAAAGAAAGAAATGTCTGTTTAGCATCAGGTGAATCCTTTACTTAAGTATATCTGTTACTTGCATTGTTAGATTGGGGAAACCACATTGATTTTATCTGTGCTCTTCTGTTATTCATTATTATTACAGTGTACCTTGGGTTAAGTACTTAATTCGTTCTGGAGGTCTGTTCTTAACCTGAAACTGTTCTTAACCTGAAGCACCACTTTAGCTAATGGGGCCTCCTGCTGTTGCCGTGCCGCCAGAACACGATTTCTGTTCTCATCCTGAAGCAAAGGTTCTTAAACCGAGGTACTATTTCTGGGTTAGCGGAGTCTGTAACCTGAAGCATATGTAACTCAAGGTACCACTGTATTTGTTAATTGTGCACAGTTCTCCTTTAAGAATTATTTTGTCAGCCACCCTGGAAGTTGTCAGAGACCGAAAAGGTAGAGAATGAAAGGCCTTAAATATATATAGCAGCAGGCAAAACCAGAGCTGGCAACATCACCTGCCATCCTTGTTGCCAGGGCCTCTAGCTCTAGGTAATTTTAATCTATTTAAGTATTTTAACTTCGGTATGTTTTGAATTGTGGTTGTAAATTTTTCACGATTTTCTTGTTTTCTCTTATTGTAAACCGCTTTGATGGTTTCTTAAACAATCAAGTGGTATGCAAATTTCATGAAATAAATACACACATACATAGCTTGACAGGATCTGGCAAGACCCAACATGGATGCCAGCCTTGGGCCTCATATTCCTGCCCCACTCACTGCACAAAGCAATCTTAGCAGCACCAGGCGGCTAGATGTAATGACATTTTTAAATTTCCACAATGTGAGTGGCCTGCTGTCACTCTGAAGCACTGTGAGAAATTAAAGGGGTGGGAACCAAGAAATAAATGACCTCGGTCCAGTATATCTGAAGGAGCGTCTCCACCCCCATCGTTCTGCCCGGACACTGAGGTCCAGCGCGGAGGGCCTTCTGGTGGTTCCCTCCCTGCGAGAAGCCAAGTTACAGGGAACCAGGCAGAGGGTTTTCTCAGTAGTGGCACCCACCCTGTGGAACGCCCTCCCACCAGATGTCAAAGAGAACAACTACCAGACTTTTAGAAGACATCTAAAAGCAGCCCTGTTTAGGGAGTGAAGATCATCATTGGGAATGAAGATCTACATGTGATGTGTATCCTGGAGGTCAGATCTGCTGCTCCTGTGGATCCTGCCACCCAAGGCAGTCGCCTCACCTTTCCTCCTGGGAGACCTGGCCCTAAGTGGGGGAGGGCAAAGGTGACTACTATGGATCACAGCGGTTGCATGGCCTGTAGAGTTGGAAGGTACCCCTAAGGGTCATCCAGTCGAACCCCCTGCAATGCAGTAATCTCAACTAGATCATATGTGACTGATGGCCATCCAACTTCTACTTAAAAACCTCCAAGGAAGATTTTAATCTTGATTACAGCTGGATTTTGACCATCTGAGGAAATGAGAAGCAAGATAGAGAGAGATAGGCCGAACTCTTTAAACGGGGAGGCTGGTCTCAAAGCGAAGGGTCAAGCATTCTCTCCCTCCCTGCTGCCAGTCAGTGCCAGCAACGCTGAGAAGCGGCCTGGCCAGGTGAATAGAAGGCCGCTTCCCAGCCTTGTCTTTCAGCTGAGAGGGGCTGCAAGGGCGGGGGGGGGGCACGGGGTTTTTACACACTTTGTCTCCTGTTCTTTTGTGTTTGTCTCTGCCTGTGTCTCCGCGAGGCGCCCGCCGCCCGGCTCCCTCCCTCTCTGTCCGCCTAGCCTACCTCGCTGGGTTGTTGTGCGGGTGACGAGGGAGGCCCCGCGCGCCGCCTGAGGACTTCGGCGGAAGGGCCGGTTAAAAAAAGCGGCAGGGTCACCCTCTGGGCATGTGCAGAGTGCTGACACGCCCTGACACGACGGGCGCGGCCCCCTCGGCGTCACACTCACCGGCATCCCCTCAGCGCGACTCTCTTCCTCTCCGCTCCCCGCGCGCTCCGGCTGCGGCGTCACCGGCCCGCGCCGAGAAACGTCACGACGCTCCGTCGACGTCATTGGCGCGCGCAAGAGTGGGCAGGGGGGAGGGCCCAACGTCATCGACCCGCGCCGGCGTTGCCTCTCACTTCCATCCACACCTCCGACGAGGAGACTCGCGGGTTGACGGAGCGGCGGCGGAGGAGCGAAGCGTAGGCTTAGGCTTGGGAAAGGGAGGCGGTCTGAAGGGAATGCGCCGAAAGCGGGGACGGCGGCGGCGGGCGGGGCCTGCGGGAAGGGGCAGGGCTTGGCTGACATAGTATATAATAATAATAATAATAATAATAACAATAATAATAATAATAATAATATCTTTATTGTCATTGCCCCCTCTCGTGGACAACGAAATTACTTGGCTGCTCCGGTTTGTGAGGGCGGGGCTTGTTGGAAGGGCGGGGCTGGTAGGCTCTGGGGCGGGGGCTGGTGGGCGGGGCTTGTTTGGGGAGGCGGGGCTTAGGAGGGCAGGGGTTGGGGTTCTCCTATGGAGGTGGGACCTTGGGATTGGGACCCTTGACTGACTCATAGCTCCTGGCCATAGCTGTCAACTTTCAGATTTGAAAATAAGGGATCAGCAGCCTCAAAAATAAGTGATCAGCAGCCTCATCTGTCCTGGGGACAGTCTACGGGATATCTAACAATCCGGGATAGCAGCGGGAAACGGCGCTGGAATAAGGGAATTTCCCACCAAAAAAGGGAAGGTTGACAGCTATGCTCCTGGCTATGTCAGGGTCATAAAAGCCCATCACTGCCACGATCACCACAGAAGGGGTGACTCCAAAGAACCTCATCCCTTTTGGAGCCACAAGGGCTCGTATTATTCCATCCTATCTATTATTATTATTATTATTATTATTATTATTATTATTATTATTATGATGTTATTATTTATTAAATTAGCATACTGCCCATCTCACAGTATCTCACAGTATCAAGATGCAAAATACAAAATAAAACCAGGAAGTACGTGATAAAAACAAGTACAAGAACAAACCAACAATCCCCTCACACACACAGAGACACATTTAAAAGGATATGGAATGTTAATCAGTCCAAGGGCTGGTTGCAGAGAAACACCTTCACCTGGTGCCAAAAGATGTATAATGAAGGTGCCAGGTGAGTCTCCCTGAGGAGAGCATTCCACAAACGGGGAGCGACTGCAGAGAAGGCCTGTTTTCGTGTTTCCCCCCTATGGACCTCTCATGGAGGGAGCACACGAAGAAGGGCCTCAGATTATGATTGCAGGGTCTGGGTCCATTTATATGGAGAGAGGTGGTCCTTGAGATATTGCAGTCCTGAGCTATTTAAGGCTTTATAGACTAGATCCAGCACTTTGAATTGGACCTGGAGACTAATTCGTACCCAGTGCAGTTGGGCCAAGTGTATTATGCTGAAACTATCTTGCCCCAGTGAGCAGGCTATCCCTGCGCAGCTGAGCCACTCTATTCACCTCAACCCCAATTCTCCAGGAGATTGGATAGTGTGTAGTGCCTAAAGTGCATGTGTGAACTGTTTCATATGAAAATGTTTTCAGATACCTTCAGAGTGAGAGTCTGTAACTGGCAGGAGGCTGGCCCCTGGTGGGTGTGAGACATGGCAGAGAGCAGGTGTGCTCTAGTGTGACAGTGGCCAGGTGGCTTCTGTGGACTTGAGTAACACTGTTCTCATTTCTGTCAGATGCCATCTGGGATAAGTGGTTGTGGTAGATTTTGTTGGTGGACATTTGTTGTCCGCATAATATGGGAGGATTTTGGGGAAGGAGGCAGTGGCGTAGCGTGGATTGCCAGCGCCTGTAGCCATGCAGAGTTGGGGGTTGGTAGAAGGGAAATAGGCAGAGTACGCATGCACATTTAACTGCTTCACGGTGTCTGCATCACCCAGGAGACTGCAGTCATTTCATTGACCGGAGAGGTCACTTCCTGGTTCACGTGGAAAAGCCTTTTTCAATGGACCCCAGTGACGGAAGCATGCAGCTGTATTGCGGCAGCACCAGGTGTTGAAATTTTCTGCCCCTTGCAACTTTGTGCCCGGAGCAACCACCCAGTGGCCTCCCATGGTACGCTACTGGAAGGGGAGAAGGAGAGACATAGCTGTAGGAAGGTGGTAGGTTGTAGTGGAAGATGGGATCAGGGTTATTTATGTCTTGTTCCTTGCTCCCACCTTGCCCACAGATTGGTCCCTAGTTGTTCATCTTGGGGCATCTGTACAATGCCAGCAGAAAAAAACACAATTTTAAACACCCAGCAACTCTGAAATATCCAGCACAGAAAAGCAACCAGCCCAGCACACTCATTAAACAATGGTGTAACTGAACGAAAACCCGCCACACCTATTATTTACTTGCCTTTTTAAGAATTAATGGTTCTTTCCAGGCAGCTTTCAACAGGACATCATGGCTGGGCCTCTGAGATGCCTCTGGCAGTTGCCTCCCCTACTGCGTTACTCCACTTTGGGGACTGCAAAGCCATCCCTGCAGGCCCCTCTGAGGGGCCTTTTGCTGCATGGCTGCCTGGATAACTGGGCCCACCCTCAGATGGTGCAGGCCAGGCACCTCGCTACCAAGAAAGCCAAAGGTGAGAAAGGGAGTCTGTGGACCTGAACCTTCCCCAATTATGCATTTTCTACTGATCACCCCATCCTGGTGCCTTGAGAGTGGGTGGGAGGTCCCACTACTCCATGGGAGTTGTGGCAGGATTGAAGCAGTCGTGTTATTGATTGATCAGTTATTGTTATTTTTTATTAGGCCTGTCGTTTTTTGCAGAGAAGTTTCCAAGGGACTTAAAACATATTAAAAAACAGATACGTTGTAATATTGACATGTTCATGGAAAAACACGTGCAATTTGTAAAAAATGTATAGCTAAGACAGGTAAATAATGTTTTTATTCATCTTTTATGGTAAAGAACAGACATTTTGAGAAAACAATTGTTACAACAGTAAATAACAAACAATATCCTGATAAAATTACAGACTTTTGTCATGCTGTGTAATAAAGTTTCATTTGATTACTCCAAGAGATCACACCACATTTTCCCAAGAGCCACAGTCTGAACAATTTATGTATTCAGTAAATATCTTCCATATGTTATAAAAGGAATAGGGATTGTGTTTGCCCTTTGCCACTTGACTTTGTCATTTATCAGCCAATGCTGTTGACCATACTCTGGTATACCAAGTACCGTATTTTTTGCCCCATAGGACGCACCTAGGGGTTTTTTTTTGGGGGGGGGAATAAAGAAAAAAAATATTTCCCCCCCAGGTGCGGGGCTGGGGCGGGGGAAGCCCGAGCTTCCCCAGCCCCCAGAACAGGCTGCTATCCACAAGCCGTGGGAGAGCTGCACAAAGTCGCGCGGCTCTCCCATGGCCAGCGGAGCGCTGCGCGAAGCCCGAAGCTTGGGGCGTGCTGAGCTCAGCGCACCCCAAGCTTCTGGGTGCAGGCAAGCTCTCCGCTAGCCGTGGGAGAGCTGCATCTCCCACGGCTAGCGGATAGCTTCCTGAAGCCTGGAGAGCGAGAGGGGTTGGTGCACACCGACCCCCCTCGCTCTCCAGGCTTCAGGGAAAGCCTGCATTCGCCCCATAGGACGCACACACATTTCCCCTTCATTTTTGGAGGGGAAAAAGTATGTCTTATAGGGCGAAAAATACGGTATCGATGTTAAGCCCAATGCCAGTTTTCCAACACCTGACTACCTCCATATAGACAGCTGTCAATAAAAAGGCTAAGAGGTCATAATTAGGATGGGATTGTAAGCCAAAATCGTGCTACTGCAGGATACATTTCAACTGTTTTGCTATATATCAAGCTTATTTCTTTGAAGACAGCACTCCAGAAAGGTTTGATGATATCACTACACCACCACATATGGAAATATGTACCTTTGACTGCACATCCTTGATTGGCTTCCTTAGATATTCAGGATAGCCACATCACTGTCGCCTCACTTGTGCAGGAGTTTTAATGAGGCTTCCCTGATTTTTGCAGAAACTGATTTCAACAGCCATCCAGTTTTCACTGGGATTTGAACTTATAGGTCCATTTCCCACTGCATTTTTGTGTATAATACATTGCCATATTCTAGTGTTATTAGAGCTTTATAAATTGGAGTAAGCCATGCCCCTAGAGAATGAAGAGAGGTTAACAAAGAATCTTAACAGCTGATCGAAATGGTATCATGACTATTTAAGGTTTGGTATGTCATCTTTCTTACTTTGCAAGCAAGGGCTTGGTTGGTGTTAGGGAGCTGAGCTGGGTGGTCCCTTGGTCTGAGCTCACAAGGCAGTTCTTGTATTTTGTGAACCAGAGGTGGAGAGTGTGTGGCTCTCCGGGTGCCGCTCCCAGCACCCCAGCCAGCACAGCCAGTGGGCACAGATGATGGGAACTGGTGTTCCAGCAGTGCCCAGAGAGACACAGATACGCTACCCTTGCTTTAAGTGCACTCTTTTCTCATGCTGACTGAAGAATTCTGTGCAACTCATCAGGAATGTTTGCTTGCACAAGCGCCAATGAAACAAACAGGAGCTGTATAAAAACACAGCTATGTTCCTGCGGGAGCTTCCGTTAGGAGACTGTTTCTGCGTAGTAGTAGGGGCTAACCAGGTCTGCCTCCTCCGCCTCAAGTGTCCTCTGGCTGTTCTGTCAGCCTGTCTCAGCGGGAGAGATGGGAAGCAGAAGGTCCGTTTCATCAGCTTTGCTGGAGGCCCAGCACCACAGGGCACCTGCCCCTGAACTCTTCTCAGCTGCTCTTTATAAGAAATGGTCCTGTGATTCCTGCCTCCCACCCACTTCCCTGCCCCTTTCATCTTATTTAGAATGTAAGAATGCAGGGGCAGGGACTGTCTTGTTATAACTGATGGTATTTAAGACACTTTGGGGCTTTTTTTTAGCTGAAGAACTGGTTGCAAATACTCTAAATCAGTGGTTCTCAAAGGGTGTGGCAGGAGAAGATGGCAAGTGTGACGGCAAGATTCAAGGAGAATCAAAGAAACATTTAAACATTCTAGTATAGTATAGTATAGTATAGTACAGCACAGCACAGCACAGCACAGCACAGCACAGCATAGCATAGCATAGCATAGCAGTACCTTGGGTTACAGACACTTCAGATTACAGACTCCGCTAACCTAGAAATAGTACCTCGGGTTAAGAACTTTGCCTCAGGATGAGAACAGAAATCGTGCTCCAGCGGCAGCAGGAGGCCCCATTAACTAAAGTGGTCTTCAGGTTAAGAAAAGTTTCAGGTTAAGAACGGACCTCTGGAACGAATTAAATACTTAACCTGAGGTACCACTGTATAGTATAGTACAGAAATTGGGGGGGGGGAATACAACCAAGAACAGTATCCATGCCTCTCTTAAAGAGCCTTGGCTATTCTTCAACAGATCTCCACGACATATTGTTGTGAAGAGGGATTTTCAACACTGACAAATAAAGTGGTACCTCGGGTTAAGTACTTAATTCGTTCTGGAGGTCCATTCTTAACCTGAAACTGTTCTTAACCTGAGGTACCACTTTAGCTAATGGGACCTCCTGCTGCTGCCGCGCCGCCGGAGCACGATTTCTGTTCTCATCCTGAAGCAAAGCAAAGTTCTTAACCCGAGGTATTATTTCTGGGTTAGTGGACTCTGTAACCTGAAGCGTATGTAACCCGAGGTACCACTGTATGAAAGGTTAGAAAAAAAGAAAGGCTTCTTTGTATTGATGAGGAGACAAGATTTTGTTTGGTCTTTGTCAAATATAAATGAGATTAGCCGGCAAAAGCCAAGTTACACCTCACTGTGAGTTTGTGTATACACACTTAAGATACATATGCCAGAGGCTTATTTATATTTCAGGAATGGTTTATATTCTTATGTAGCTGCATTGTTTTATACTTCTTGGAGGTCCCACGATCATATTATAAAGTAGTTGTGTTCTATGTTGTAACTCAAGCACTGCTAGGAATTGTTCCTTCTTGTTTTCCGATGCATTTCTTACCAATATAAAATTCAGTGTGTTGCAAGCAAACTTTCATTCTGAAAGAGGAAAAAAGTTTGAGAACCACTTCTCTGAATAAATAAACAGCATTGCTTGTGCTTCTCCAGCTAAAGGGAAAGGCGGGGCACGTGTGAACATCAACACCTCTCTTGTTGAGGAGATCATTGGCTTGGATGAGGTGAATGAGAAAATGCGTTCTGTGGTCAAAACCCTGCAGGAGGATTTCAACAAAAACTTGAGCATCCGCACCTCGCCAGGTAAGTCACTCCCGCAGGTTTGCAGCACCTGCTCTGAAGCAGCAGCCCCCAGCTTCCCTACCTTGCCATCCAACATCTCCAGAGCTCTTCTCCAGACACAATAATTGATGGCTGCCCTTTTGATTCTTAACAAAAATGCTTTGCTTGCCCTGAGCTTGACCAGGAAGCATCCCTTCCTGCTAATAGCTTCCTGCAGGCAGTCACTGCAGAGTGGGAGATGTCAGAAGCATCTAAGCGAACCATTTGCAGATGTGATGACGAGGAGAATTGTCAGCTACCAGCGTGGCAGGAAAGGGGCAATTGCCACTAAATTAGCCTCTTGGAAATTGCCCTCAAGATGTGGGGAGGACCAGACTTATCTTGATGGACTGGCACCTTTGGCTTAAAACGGGGTTCTTCTGTAGTGAAGGACGGGGATCCCCTTCCTACAAACTTATATTGGTAAGCACCACGTTTGCAGGCCACAAGAGCAATCCTTGCCTCACTGATTTGATGGAGTTTCATAAGAAGAGCTTGGCTGAATTATAGAAAAAAATTAGTGACAGCAGTTGAGTGCAAGCACAAGACTTGGGCAAAGTGTGCAGTCCAGTGCACATTCACATGAGTGCAAGTCTCACTAAATTGGGTCGGCAAAGTTTTTGTGGCTTGGGCTGGTTCACAGTCCTGCGGACGCTGCGGTGGGCTGCCCCGCTGACACTGTGTGTGCATGCACACATGTGCAAAAGCTATTTCTGGCGCAGAAGAGGCGTGCGCAGCTTCCCATTGGCTGCAGGAAACCGGCCATCATCACGGAAGGTGATCAGCATCACGGAAGGTGTTCCCTGCTCTCCTCTGCGCCGGTTTAGCGCGGCGCAAGGGAGCCGACCAAGTGGGCAGCAGGGGTCCATGGGCCGGTTAAACGACCCCCATGGGCTGCTTGTGGCCCATGGGCCTTAGGTTGCTGACCCCTGCACTAAATACAAGGAGAATTGATTCTGAGTAGACATTAGCATTGTACTGTAAAATGTTGGACAAGCTGCCACAAAAATTGGCACACCTGCGCAGTCACACATCGAGCTTTTACTGTGTTAACGTGAATCTTATTGAATAGTGGCTCTTCCTGCTCAGTTTAATGTTTTGGTTTTTCTGTTGGCGCTGTGGGTTAAACCACAGGGCCTGGGGCTTGCTGATCAGAAGGTTGGTGGTTCGAATCCCCGCGACAGGGTGAGCTCCCGTTGCTTGGTCCCTGCTCCTGCCAACCTAGCAGTTCGAAAGCACATCAAAAGTGCAAGTAGATAAATAGGTAGCGCTCCAGCGGGAAGGTAAACGGCATTTCCGTGCGCTGCTCTGGTTCGCTGTACGCTGCTCCCTTGGCCAGTACGCTGTACGCTGTACGCTGCTCTGGAAGCTGTACGCCGGCTCCCTTGGCCAGTAAAGCGAGATGAGCGCCACAACCCCAGAGTCGGCCATGACTCAGGGGTCCCTTTACCTTTTCTGTTCCAGCATTTCCATTTAAACATTTCCAGAGAACCAGTGGTGGTGCAGTGGTTAGAGTTTCAGACTAGAATTGGGAGATACAAGTGTTCAAATCCTCTCACTTGGCTGTGACACTCACTGGTTGTGACTTGGTGCCAGTCACTGCCTCTCGGCGTAGCTTACCTTACAGTGTTGTTGTGGGGGTTAAATGAAGAGGGGAGCACCATGTAAGCCACTTTGAGGTCCTTTGGGGGAAAGGGGGGTATATAAATGAAGTAAATAAATATACTTCATATTTATAAATATACACACCCCGTCCGTCCGTCCTTACTTAAGTTTATCTGGCTGGAAGCATTCTGGAGCAAGAATCAAAAAAGCAGATTAACAAAGGGCCAGAAGGGAAGTGTCTGAAATTGCAATTACTGAGTTGTCATTCTGTGTGGGGCCCTGCCTAAAAAGAAGTTGGGCTGTTGCTAGTGAAAAGAGCTGTCAGTTGCCTGACCATTTGTCTATAAAAAGTGAATATCCGGTCATTCAGCAGGCGGGGTTCTATCTAGCTTTAGTCGTACACAGTGTGGATCCAGTGACGTCAAGCAGCATGGCTCCATTCGTTTCTGTGGGGCTGCTCTGAAAAGACTTTAGTTGTACACATCCCTTAGATCCACTTAACATTTTAGAGTGGTTAATTAGTTAAAACGTTGACATTCGTGTAAATTAGTTACTTAGCCTCTGGTCTCTTTTAGCAAGGTAAGGAAGAACAGCAGCCTACCTCACATATAAAAATAGAATAAAATGAGAAGGAGCTGGTAGTCGGACATTGGGGTGGAAAAAGTAGCTAGTCAGAAAACACTGTCTCCATCGGAACAACCCCCTCCTCAGTTCAGGGGTGGGGATCTTTTTTGGACAAGTGTTGGGCTTTGGTTGCCTTCATCACACTGTTCTGCTGTTCTGCCACTGTTGGTTTACTTATAAATATATTTGCATACTGCTCTATCGTTTAAAAATCATCAAAGCCGTTTACAGCGACGAAAGCATAAAGCCATGCAGCAAAACACTGAAAAGGCCATAGAAACATTGTTGGCCTTTGGTTTTAGATAGCTTAGTCCAGGGGACCTCCAATTCTGGAGGCAGAACTGTGATGATGCCTCTTGCTTCCCTGGGTGGACGTGTGTGTATATGTATATGTACATGTAAGAGTACAACCCCCCTGACTTTCGCATGGTGGGAATGTAGCCTGCTGTTCAAAGGGAGGAGTCAAATAATTGCCCTGCTCCCTTTTGCCTGCCTCTCCACCCACCCATTCACAACGCACAGCCCTTGCAATTGAAAAGGTTGACCACCCCCAGTATAGAACTGCATGACGTTTGGGCTGTTTCCATGCTGTCTTTGCTTCCACCAGCACCCAGATGCTGACATGGCTTTGGCATCAATGTTCCTCTTGTTCCAGGGGCTCTGGACCACATCACTGTTGCAACCAAGGATGGGAAGTTTCCCTTAAGCCAGCTTGGGCAGATCTCCCTGAAATCCCCGCAGCTCATCCTTGTCAACATGAGCAGCTTCCCAGAGGTACGTGGACAACCCTTGATGGACTTCTGCATGGAGGGATTGAGAACTGCATGAGCCAGAAAGGAGACTAAACTAAGGCAGCCATGAATTCACCAGGTGACCCCAGGAGCTGAACACTCCTCAAGGGGCCAGGAACAATACCCAGGTAGGACTGGGAGAGTTCCTTGCCTGGAGCCCAGAAGAGCCATTGCTGCCAGCCAGTGTACTGAGCTAGATGGACCCATGGCCTGATTCAGCATAAGGCAGCTTCCTATGTTCTCACCCTTAGCTGAAATGAAGGCTTAAGTATAACGGCCATCGCAGCTGATATTATTCATCTTGCCTTTCCCACACTGTTGACATTTAGAGTTGTAAGCTCCTTTTGGGCAGAGCCTTCTTTTGGTGCCATGCTTTAAAGGTAAAGGTACCCCTGCCTGTACAGGCCAGTCTTGCCAGACTCTAGGGTTGTGCGCTCATCTCACTCTATAGGCCGGGAGCCAGCGCTGTCCGCAGACACTTTCGGGTAACGTGGCTAGCGTGACAAGCTGCATCTGGCGAGCCAGCACAGCACACGGAACACTGTTTACCTTCCCGCTAGTAAGCGGTCCCTATTTATCTACTTGCACTTAGGGGTGCTTTTGAACTGCTAGGTTGGCAGGCGCTGGGACCGAGCGACGGGAGCTCACCCCGTCGCGGGGATTCGAACCGCCGACCTGCGATCAGCAAATCCTAGGCGCTGAGGTTTTACCCACAGCGCCACCCACGTCCCATGCTTTAACAACAATAAAAAACATGTGAACTGCCTTGTCAGCATTGGAGCATCTCTGTAATTTTGTAAGCTTTCCTGTTTCCAAGGGACCCAAAGGTTCATTTAGTCCAACCCCTGCAATGCAGGAGTCAAGGCTCCCATCCTCCATGACTCCAAAACATTCTGTGGATTCAGCAGGGACCCTATTTCTTTCCATCTCCCCTTCTTTTGTCCTTTTATCTGTTTTTCCTCCAAGAGTGAGTAATGCTGGCAGGGGTTGATGTGAGTTGTGGCCCAAAGACTCGCTGGAAAAGACTGGAGGAGAGGGCTAGATGGAGCTGTGATTTGACCCTGCATAAGGCAGCTTCATATGTCTAGGTGGTTGCAATGGTACCTCAGGTTACAGACGCTTCAGGTTACATACGCTTCAGGTTACAGACTCCAGAAATAGTGCTTCAGGTTAAGAACTTTGCTTCAGGTTGAGAACAGAAATCATGCAGTGGCGGCACAGCAGCAGCGGGAGGCCCCATTAGCTAAAGTGGTGCTTCAGGTTAAGAACAGTTTCAGGTTAAGAATGGATCTCCGGAACGAATTAAGTACTTAACCCAAGGTACCACTGTACTGCAAAAACTGTTGAGCTATATGGGGTGAACAGGTTTTCAAGTGACCAGGTTTGACTTCAGTGTTCTTCATGATGTTTGCTTTTCCCTTGAGTAACGAAACCAGAATAAATTATGCAGGAAGAAGAGGTGGGTTGTTTTTTTTAAAAAGAGAATGAACAAACTGACAACCCGTGTCTGAGAGAGCAGTAGAGACAAAACCCCCCACTGCTTTTCGATCAACCTGGTATCATTTTATTACATTTGCAACATCAATAGAACAGTCACAGGCCTTTGGCAACTTGTGGAATTATACCTTTGTTTAAAAACTGAAATGGCTCAGAAGTTCAAGTTAATTAAATAGACTGCTGGTGCTTCTGGTGGTGGCTTAGGTTGGGCAATATATCAATATAGCATCCAAAACCTGTTTGAAGTCCATATTGTTAATCGGTTTCATAATTTTTGACCTGGCAATATATCACAAATCGTGTGTGTGTGTTTGCTATGCAAAAATCACCATACAGGAAAAACCGTGAAGCCAGCCAATGCCTCTACATAGATCATGACGTCTGAAATAAGAATGGAGCTATCAGTATATCATGATGTTTAGCTAGTGATATATCACAATGTTGAAAACCAGCTTTCACCCAGCCCTGGTGGTGGATTTCTTTCGATATTGACTGTTGCTTGTAAAAATAAATGAAAACAATTAAAAGTTGGGGGGGGGAAGGATGATAATAATTTAGACAGGTTTCTTCCTTTTGCACAAACTATGCAGGGTGTAGAATACAGATTTTGAAGTTCAGTATGTAGACTGCCTGGGCACAGCACAGTGTGTGTGCAAGTATTTTAAAAATAGGCCCCCGGAAGGCCAAAGCTGCCCCCTCCACATTGCCTGTCAAAGGGGCTGTGTGCCTTGTCTCATCCTTGCCTGCCTCCCAGCTCTGGCTACTACAGATGGGGCTGGCAGCTTTCAGATCCTGCCTGAAAATCCACAGCTGTGAAAAACAGGCCTTGTGCTAATCCCCGTTATTTTCACACTTGCCTATGGTTGCAATGTGGAACGAGTTAAAATGATTTAACTCTTGCCTCTAAGCTCCTGCTGCATGAGATCTTTGGCACGCAGAGTCAGACCCTGGAATCTTTCATCTGCTTTTGGCCTATGTCTTGCAAAGTCCAGAGTCTCCTTCCACCAACATCCCCTTGGGAATTCACCTTAAAAAAAAAAAATCTGTATTGCCTCAAACCATCAAAATGGTTTTGGTTTTCCACTTTTGGTTTTCTTCCTCCCTTCCTTAGCTGCTGACCCCCCCCTTGCCCTCCCCCCACAGCCACTTCACTGATACCTCAATACTGGGGATGAGGGAGGGGCTGCAGTTTGCAATCCAGTTTTGATCAAAGGGGCTTGCGCTGTTGTAACTTCCTGGTTTTGCTGGTAAGCGAACTAAATGTTTCCATGTTCTGTCAAGATGGATTGCTTCCATTGATGGAGAGCTCCGGCATTTGGTAATAATTATTTGCTAATTCCCTCCGCCTTTTTTATCTCAGGGTGGTTTTTTCGTTTTTGTTTTTTGCAGAGCGCAGCTGCAGCTATCAAGGCGATCCGAGAGAGCGGAATGAACCTGAACCCGGAAGCAGATGGCCTGATCATTCGCGTGCCTGTTCCTATGTAAGTAACCACAACAGCCGTCTCTCTTAATTTGGCGACCCCAGTGGGGGAACGCGATAGCGCTGGCTGGCTTTCCTGGGCAACCCTAGCTTTGCACCCTGGATTTCTTTTATGGAGTTGAAGGGATTAGCTGAAGGAGTGTTTTCTGTCATGTAAACCTCTCTCTGTGTTGAGGTTCTCTGGGTTCCTCACACCACCACTTGCAGCCCAAGCGATTGGAGAGAGGCCTTTCTCAGCAGCAGCACCCAGACAAGGAGATTGCTGCCAGCTCCAGATTTCAGTATGCCTTTGGGCAAGGTGGTCTCTGTGAATCCCCTTCCTCAAGGGAGTCCACCTCTTGCTTTGTTGTCCAGGACACAATGCGGTCCTTTCCCAGTTCCTTGTACAGCTGGCGCCCACTGAGCTGGCCTCGCTTCTGAACTGACCAATGCCAGCAGTGAAGAGGTTTGAAAATGTATGATGGAGAGATGCTCTTCCTCCCCACCCACTCCATCACCTTGTTTCACCAGAGGTAAAGCGACCCCTGACTGTTAGGTCCAGTCGTGGCTGACTCTGGGGTTGCAGCGCTCATCTCGCTTTACTGGCCAAGGGAGCCAGCGTACAGCTTCCGGGTCATGTGGCCAGCAGGACTAAGCCGCTTCTGGCAAACCAGAGAAGCGCACGGAAATGCCGTTTACCTTCCCGCCGGAGCGGTACCTATTTATCTACTTGCACTTTGACGTGTTTTTGAACTGCTAGGTTGGCAGGAGCAGGGACTGAGCAACGGAAGCTCACCCCGTCACGGGTATTCGAACCGCCGACCTTCTGATCGGCAAGCCCAAGGCTCTGTGATTTAACCTACAGCGCCACCTGCGTCCCATAAGTTTCACCAAAAACATACCCATAAAGGCTGGTTGTTTATGTATTTATTTGGTTTCTGCATCACCACTCCTTCCACATTGGAGCCCTGGGCTGCATACAACATAACTAGAACAGCATCAAAGAATGGCAATGGGCAGTAGCTTCCAGACTGGAAAGAAAACTGCCCTCTGAAACACACTTAATAATTCCAGCGTCATCAATGTAATTTAACTTAGGTTCTATTCAATAGCACAGCACAATGAACAGTGCAATGGGTGCTATTTACAGATGAAACCTTACGCAGTCCAAAAAAGCAGTCTTTTTAAAGGAGTAGATTTGATTCTTGGGCAATTGATTAGTGGGTGATAGACAGTAACTAAGGACCTTAGAATAGCCCTGCTGGATCAGACCAAAGGGGGCCCAGCTTCCTGTTCTTACAGTTCTCCAGCCATGGAGGCAGAGCCGAGCCATCTAAGTTTTATCCTCCATTAATTTGTGTAATCCTCATTTAAAGTCATCACTGCCTCCCGTGGGAGAGAGTTTCATAGTTTCAACTATGTGCTGCATGAAGAAGTGACTTAGTGGAACCTATGTTTGCAGAGCAGTCTACCTCAAAAATAAGAATCTATGGGCAAATAGCAAAGGAGGGTCACGCTGGAGCTGGCCACTTTGGAAACTGACTGCTGGGCAAGAGGGGTCTTGACTCTGGTCCAAATTTCAGCCTCCAAATTTCCCATGGATAGTATCAAGAGGATAGTATTTGATGGCCTTGGAGAAGGTGACCAGACGGGATAATGTTGGGTATTAGATTAAGCATATCATACAGTGTTAGTCCTACTCTGCGTAGAACCATTGTACTTGATGGCCGTGGCTAACTTGAGTACATTAATCTTATTAATTTCTTCAATAACTATGCCATTGTGATGTAACATCACCGACACTTTGTTTGATCAAACTTACCTTTGTTGATATCTACAGGAGCCTGGCTAAAGGAACTTTAAAGATTGAATCTTCCTTTTGGACACAATTTGAATGAGTTTTCTGTTTGTGGCTTCTGTAGTAGATCTTGTACCTTGTTCTCTCAATTTTTGGATTATTAATATAAGATTTAGAACATAGAATGGTTTGGCAGTGTTTTGTGTGCCGCTTATGTGCTGCTTACTTCATACTGGTCTACATTGTGATGTTTAAGGCAACTTTACTTGGCCCCGGGGGACTCACAAAAGTGGAGCCCTCAGCCCTACAAATTACACAGGCTTCCTCCCCTTGCCTTAGCTTTATACATACGTAGAAATTATATCCCTTTCTCAAGGCAAAAGCATGCCTTCGTCATCAGAGCTAGATGCCAGATTTGGTGAGAAGAACAGGTCAGCTCAGGGCTGAGTTTTTTCCTGCACAGGAGTAATTGACATTCTTCATGCAGTCTAAGTAAGCAAAGCCGTCTATCTTAACAATATCCTTTCACACCCTCTTTTACATCTCTTAGGCTGTCTATCAAAGCATAGAGTATAATTCCCACTACAAGGGCAACTCTTGAGTAGAACTTAGCAGGGATGCAGCCCAAAGTCCCGAAAGAAGCCTTAATAAAAGCAACCTCCCCACTCGCCTTGGCTCCTCCATTTCCCTGCACGTGGTAGGAAATCCAGCTTTTGGGTTCGGGCTCTGCAGCAAAGGCCTTCAGGGAAGCTCACCGTAGCAATTTCACAGGCATGTAGCCAAGGGCTGAGGGACCTGGGCTCCCAGCTCTTCTCAGCACCGGCCAGCATGGTCTGAGGTTGGGGGTGAGGTCAGCTTCTCTTCCCATACCCCGGGTGCAGGCAACATTAGGAGAGATCAGCCTGAAATTAGTGCGGCCAAGCGCTCATGGCAGAGAGTGGCCTGCGCATCAGCATTTTTGCTTTGGCCGATAAGATCCTGCTCTGGTTTCCGCAGCTCCTCCTGCTCTCTTCTTCCTTTCTCTTCTCCCTGCCCGGTTCTCCCCTCCCCTCAACTCCCCCCCCCATGCAATCCTGAAGGAGGCTGCTATTATCCTCCTAATTGCTGAGGATTTCGGCTGGGTGCACAGCAGCCTGATTGTTAACACACTCCCAGATCATCCCCTGGTTTGAATTACACAGGAGGAGGGAAGAGACCCAGGAGGAGCGGAAAGGAAGGAAGGCAGGTTCCAATGTTACTCTCACATCTCCTCCTTTGTCGCAAGGCCACGCTTCTCCCTCTGCTGCCCCATTTCCTGCCCCCAATTGCAGGGTGTAACCAAGGCTTTTTTCCCTAGAACTTGCTGAGCACCCACCCAAAGTCGTTGAAAGAAATTGAATATCTTTCTTGTGGCACACATACTGTGGAACTCCCTGCCTATTGAAACCAGGCAGGTGCCCCTGCTCCTTTCAGTGCCTGCCTGCCCAGACATGTAGAATGCTGTCATGTGTTTTAAGTTTTTAGTTCATTGTTGGTTTTACCTTTTGAAAGTTTTAAAGAATTTTTACTGAGAATTTTATTGTTTTATTTTCCTTGTAAGCTGCTCTGGGTTTGTTTTTTGTTGTTGTTAAAACAAACCTGTTGGGCATACATTTTATGCTTTAAATGAATAAAATAAGGCAGCCAGTGTCCTCCATGTGTTTGGGGCTACAGCTTCCATCAGCCCCAGCAAGTGCAGGGAAGCATAGAAATTGCCCGGAACATCTGGAGGGCCTCAGCTTCGCAAAACCTGCCATGTGAGGAACCTTGCTCTTCCTCACCTGTCGTTCTTGTCTCCCTCCACCTCTCCCATAAAACCTTTATCTCCTAAGCACAATTTTCCCTGTCGCTCAAGGCTTCCCCCCCCACCCCGTTTTCAGGGCCAACCAGATTTGCATCTGCGTACACATTCAGAAACCTTTCTAATCCCCTGCTCCAGTAGCCTTGTAGCAATTCGCCCACACGTTTATTGAGAGTGGTTTTCCTGACATTTCCTTTTTATATTACATTTAATCTTATCGTTGCAATTTATTAATTGCCTTCTAAACCACCATCCCACAGCAGATTACACGTAAGATAGTTGAAATGATTTAAAACACAGAACCAACAAATACATTCAAAACAAGACAAAAACCCTAGATGTAAGAGGACACTCATGGTAAAGACCCATCGATCCAGCTGAGGATTTGAAAGTGCACATAGCAGGTGCCTGTTGCATCGCAACAGGTACGTGATTCCACAGGGCAGGGGCAGCCACACTAAAAGCCCTGCTCCAAGTTGCTGCAGAGTTGGCTGCTGAGGTCTTTGGAACTTGAAGGAGACTCCAGTGATGTCCTAGGTGCATAAGGGGTAAGCAGTCTCTCAGATAACCTGGTCCTGAGCTGTATAGGAACTTATATGTTTAGTACCAACACCTTAAACTTGGCCTAGTAGCAAATTGTCAGCCAGTGCAAATCCTGCAAGCAAGGACTGCGATGCCTCGAGCACCGCCTTACCCCATATGGACCAACCTGGACCCTGTGATTATCACCTGAGGTCCTTTGTGTGCCTCCTGCAGGGGAATTTCTGGAGGGTGGCAACACAAGAACAGACCTTTTCTGTGGTGGCTCCCTGCTTGGGGGGTGTCACATATTTTGGGGCCATGCAGAAACATTCCTCTTCTCCCAGGCTTTTGGTTAGTTAAGCAATCTATGGCCTTTAAAACTGTGGGTGGGGAGGTGTTGTAGTTTCTGTTTGTTACTATGTCAATGTGTTTTTGTATTGCAAACTACCCTGTGATCCTCAGATGAAGGGCGGTATGGTAATTTAATAAACAAATAAATGAGAATTGCCCCCACAATCCACTGAGCCGCCATTTTCTGTACCAGATGCAGCCTCCGGGAAAGCCCCGAGGGTAGCTGCACATGGAATACATCGCAGAAATCCAGTGGTGAGGCTGTGAGTGCATGAGCAGCTGAGGTCAAAGACACCCTTTGCTTACTGTTTGACTAGGGTCACCCGCGAGCACAGAGAGAACCTGGTCACTGTGGGAAAGCAGCTGACAAACAGAGCGAAGGAGTCCCTGCGGAGAGTTCGCGCCGAGGCCATCAGCCAGACTAGGAAGGCCAAAAGCTCCACGTCAGAGGATACCATCCGGTTGATAGAGAAACAGGTACTAGTTGATTGATGGGCCATTTTCTAATACAGTGGTACCTCGGGTTACAGACGCTTCAGGTTACAGACTTCACTAATTCAGAAATAGTACGTCGGGTTAAGAACTTTACCTCAGGATGAGAACAGAAATCATGCAGTGGCGGCACGGCGGCAACGGGAGGCCCCATTAGCCAAAGTGGTACCTCAGGTTAAGAACAGTTTCAGGTTAAGAACAGACCTCTGGAACGAATTAAGTTCTTAACCTGAGGTACCACTGTATTCTAATAATTTTGATGATCGCGTTACTGAACCTTGTTTGACTGGGTATGATTTTGCTTTTACAGTGGTACCTTGGGTTACAGACGCTTCAGGTTACAGACTCCGCTAACCCAGAAATAGTACCTCGGGTTAAGAACTTTGCCTCAGAATGAGGTGGCACAGCAGCAGCGGGAGGCCCCATTAGCTAAAGTGGTACCTCAGGTTAAGAACAGTTTCAGGTTAAGAACGGACCTCCAGAACGAATTAAGTTCTTAACCCGAGGTACGACTGTACTATATTATTATTATTAATTATTTATTTATTTATTTATTTATTTAGTATTATATTTAACCCTGGAACGCATCTGGACCTGCTCCCACATCAAAAGCCAGCCTGTCAGGCAGAACTCAGGAGGGGAGAGTTATGCTTTTGCACTTGAACCTGCTTGCTTACTTCTCACTGTGAGAACCTCTCCACTATGAATTTGTCTATCCCTCTTTTCAAGCCATCCCAAGTTGGTGGCTCATCACTGCTCCTGTGGGAGTGAGTTCCATAGTTTTAACTGTGTGCGGCATTACAAAAAAACCACTTAGGTGAAATCCACACACATATAAAAATGCTGTGAAAATGCTTAAAAAAAAAAAAGTTTTGAAAACTATATTCAATTTGCCATAGCTCACTATCGCCATCTAGTGTCCCATTTGTGTGTTGCACTTTACAACACAGTCAAAATGTTTTATTTGCAGCTGTATAGCTGAGTCCTTACTTTCATCTGTCATGAACTTACAAACATTCAGCTTCCTTGAATGTCCGTAATGTTTTGTTTAGTTTTTTTAAAAAAGTTGCCTGCATTCACACACTTTTCTCCCCCTGCAGATCCAGCAAATGGCAGAGGACACAGTAGCCGAAATGGAGAAGCTGTTGGCAGCAAAGACAAAAGAGCTGCTTGGTTAGCCTGCTTATGGGAGATTTCAAGTCATCTGTCACCAGGAGGAGTTTTCTACCCATCACTGGACTCTCACAGCCTCTTGTGTGGCTGCAGCATTTTGGCTCCCATCATGTGTGAGGCTCTTTGGATCGGGTCTACGATCATCCCTGCCGCCCTCCCTAAGACTTTGGCATTGGCCAGAAAAATTGTGTTGGCAACTTCGAGGGCAGCTGGGGCTGATGAAATTAATACGGACAAGGTTGCAGCCCCACTAAAACCTGGTTGACGTAACCACGTAGAGTGGTGGTTCTTGGAAAGAGAGAGAGTGTGCATCATCAAAAAGGATTTTTTTTTCCCTAGGAGCAATCACATTTTGGATTGTCGTTGACCGCCTTGGCCATTTTCACTCGCTTGTAAACTTTGTGGGAGGAGGCAGCAGAGGCCAGGCGTCTTCACGAACTCACAGGGAATCTTGTACATTAAATAAAGCACCCCAGGAGGTATGAAGTATCTCCATGTGATCTGATGATTCTTCCCCTGCCCTTTGTCCTTGCTGGGGTTAGAATGCAGGAAAGGTTACATGCAGACTTCCATAGCAGTTCGGGGCAGGGCAGCCTGAACTGCTGGGCTGGGTCCCATGGTTCCTGGTGGCAGTTCCCATACTGCCTCAGTTTCCTAGATGAGAAACCTGGTGCAGTTTCCACACCCCACCCTTATGGTAGAGCACGAGGCTGCGTGAGCAACTTGACTTGGGTAGGCTGCTAGTTTCAGTTTCTTGAACGCCTAGCCCTCATGGCTGCAAAGTTAGTCCTATGTTGGCAACGCTTGCGGGTGTCTCTGAAGGCAAGTTGAGGTGCCTGAATGAGATTGCTCATTGCAGGGTGCAAGGCTCCTCATTTCAGTGCAGCAGCGTTGAAATGAAAATGCAGAATTATTAAAATCCCATGAATATGCTTAATGTGGGCTGTAGGGAAACGTGTGGCGGTAGGGTAGGAGGGGAGAGGAGAATGGTCACATCCAGCCCCCCAGAACACAGATCTTTAAAGAGTGTGCCTTTTTGTTGCAAAGGGGGCATTAGGGTTGTAGGAAGCTATTATATCCTGAGTTGGAATGCTGCTTCATCTAGCTCAGCACTGCTTACACTGACTGGCAGCCACTCCTCAGGGTTTCAGCATGGAAGAAAGGGCTCATTTGATAAATGTAAGGCTAGCTCAAAAGGCCTGAGCTGAAAGAAATTTGCTGAGCCAAGTAAGCACTGTGGGGCATTCATTGCCTCCTTGATCCATTTATCAAAAGAGGAGGCACGTCTGGCAGGCGGCAGCAGACATTTGAACAGATTGCAAATGTGTCTACTCAAAGTAGACCCACTGAAATTGACAGTCATGATGGATGGCTAGGCCCATTAATTTTAATGGATCCTTCTTCTTTGGCGATCACTCGTAGCCTAGTAAGATTGTCTTCCATAAACACGGTTTTAACAGTCAGTCAGTAAGTGACTGGAGGCCAATTCTGGATCCACACGTCCTTCCACAGTGGGGACATTGGTTTCCGGGCAGGAGCTGATCACGGTGTGGATTTGCCAAGTGTGCCTTCCTCTTAGCACGTTTCTCCCTTGCGTCCTGAGTTCGAGTGTCTTCAAAGCCCATGACACCTTTGGTAAAGGCTGTTCTCCAACTGGAGCGCTCGCGGTAGAGCTTAGTTAGCTACTACCTGATATTTCTAAGCACTTTTTGAGGGCAGGATTGTATAAAGCGGGGAGGGGGCAGTCCTGCCTGGAGGTTTCTAGGGCACAGGTGAGGTCCCGCTTAGTCTGGAGGTCCTTGGCGGGTTGTTTGATTTTTTTTTATATAAGGTGGGAGAGTCTTTTAGGCGGAGGGGGTCTTTGCAGCCCTCCCCGCAGTTGCTGCCCTTGGGGGACTGAACTTTGCTCCATGTCTGCATGCATGCCCCTGAGCTGTGACTCTTCCCTGTATCCACGAGTGCTTGGGCCCGGCTGCTGGCCTTGGGTTCAAGTGATGCCTTTGCAAAGCACCCTCTGGTCCCAGTAGAGAGAAAGTGAGTGTGTGAAAAGCAAGTCGTGCAGGGGTGGCGGGGAGAGAACGGAGCAGCGCGAGGGTCTGAGCCAGAGTCGAGTCCCTCCAGTGTCAAAACCCAACGCTGTACTTCAAAGGAGAGGTGATTGCTCTCTTTGTGAGCCACTGGCGGCAGAGAGAGACGGTGCAATTGCGATTGCTTTTGTGTAAAGGAGGGCTGAATCCTCTCTCTGATTGTAGGCTTTCTGGATTTGTGTCAAACAAGGCTGGTGGTGTGTCAGAGTTTAGGAGGCGCATACATCTTTCAACAGTGCGCCTTGCCTGCCGGCAGTGCGGGCAGGGGGGCGGGGGGGGGAGATGAGGGAGATGCGCCCCCATAATCGCCTGCCTTCTATATTCAGTGTTGATTAGACGCGCTTTCGGCCTGGATTGTCAGGAGGCTCAAGTGGGTTTTTTTTAATCACTACAGAAGCTCATTACAGCTTCCCAGTGACTCTTATGTCCTCCAGTTCTCCTTTCAGATTAGAGCCCATCGTCGGATGAATATTGGATGATTTCATTACATACAAATGCAATCAACAGTTTTGCATAAAATTTCTCCTCTTTTTCTCGAGTTTCAATTGACCCCGGCACCCGTGGCGGTAGGCGCAATACACATGCAAATGAGCCTGCGCTACCGTGCGATATATATATATATATATATATATATATATATATATATATATATATATATATATGGAGGGGGGAGTAAGGAAAAGGGACACTCAGAAGCAAAATAAAAACCTCTGGAAAATCTTTGGGCATTGAGTGGGGAGCCAAAGGCTTCCAGCTTCTCCCCCTCCAAAAGAACACATTTCGTCTGGGAATATACAGCTTGGCTCGCTCTTCTGAGTTAGCTAGGGCTGTTTGTGCACTGACACACCTCTTGCTTATTTGTTTGTGGCCTTTAGACCTCACCTTTATTTCTCCAAGGACCTCAATAGTTCTCAGTGCTGCCTTTGAAATCCTGGTAACGTCCAGGAAATCTGGACATAGGGCACCCCTATTCTGCATAGTAATACACAGGAAGCTGTCTTATACAAAGTTGTTGTTTTTCATGGTGAGTGCCAGCATTTATTTTTCTAGGCGGGGAAAGCACCGGTTCTGCCAACCTGGAGATGCTACGTTGGGGTGGATTTGACCTTTCCGAGGCCTCCATGCAAGGCAGGTGCTCTACCACCGAGACTCAGGCTTCCCCCTTAGGCATTTTGTAAAGGGCAAAGTGGGCGCAAAAAAGCTATTTTAATCATTTGTCAGTGTGCAGCCCCCGGTGCTAAGGCTAGAAGTCCTGGGGGCCCAGTAGGGATTGCTTTCTTCCCCATCTTGTTTCTGTTTGTTGAATCTGGGAGATAAGTGGTTAGTGCAAGACCAGCATACGTGTGTGTGTGTGTGTGTGTGTGTGTGTGTTTGTTTGTTTGTTTATTTATTTATTTATTTATTTATCGTATTCTTGCAATTTCTCTCCCACCTCCAAGGAGGCTAAAGTGGAGTACATGGTTCTTTCAATGACCAGCATTTCCTACATGTGGAATCGCTTGACCTCTTCTTGACCCTCAGAGGTCAAAAATAAAATTACAGTTCTGAGGTAGGTTCGGCTGAGAGGCTGTGGCTGGTCGATGGACAGCCTTCCAGCCTACCTCTTTAAAAAGGTAAAGGGACCCCTGACCATTAGGTCCAGTCATGACCGACTCTGGGGTTGCAGTGCTCATCTCGCTTTCTTGGCTGAGGGAGCCGGCGTACAGCTTCCGAGCCATGTGGCCAGCATGACTAAGCCGCTTCTGGCGAACTAGAGTAGCGCACGGAAACGCCGTTTACCTTCCCGCCGGAGTGGTACCTATTTATCTACTTGCACTTTGACGTGCTTTCAAACGGCTAGGTTGGCAGGAGCAGGGACCGAGCAACGGGAGCTCACCCCGTCGCAGGGATTCGAACCGCCGACCTTCTGATGGCAAGTCCTAAGCTCTGTGGTTTAACCCACAGCGCCACCCGTGGCCCTTCTGGACTTCTTTAAACACCCACTAATTCAGTGGTTCCCAAACTTTTGTTTGTTTGTTCCATAGGCTTATCCCCTGTGCCCCAGAAGCCTATGAAAAGCATTATTCAGAGTAGCTTTCTGCAGGAGCCATTAAGGAAGATAATAACACAATAAAATTCAAAACACTAACCATTAATTGCCACATTTATTCAGAGTCTAGTTGAAACTATTTAGTTCAATTAATTCAACAAAGCTGATGAACTTGATACACAGGGATACCAGCTTTTCAAAGTTTGGCAGCTCTTTCCACCTGCTGCCCCCTTGCCTATTAGTGCCCCCACCCTGGTAATCCCAATGCCATGAGCTATGGACCTTCAGCTGGCTGAAATCCAACTTTTAGCTTTTAGCAACAAACAGACCATCCAGCCAAGAAAAGGTTCCAGTCAAGCTGCTAGCATGAAATTGGAATCCCATCAAAAGAAAGAACTACCTAGCCTCTGCTTGATCCTATGTACTCATTAGTCAAACGGGTAGGCCTCATTTTCATCTAGTTTGCTTGTCAGGGGAAGGAGGGGGTCATTCATTACCCTGGCGCCCCAGCAGATGACGTCACCACTTCCACTCTGGGAAAGGAGAGAGAATGTCCCAGAGTTGCACTTCCTTGCTTTCCCCTTTTTGGTACCACTCATTCTGGAATAAAGGTGAAAATGATTTGAGATTTCAGCAAGGGCTAGAACCTCCAGGCCCTTTTCACAGACACAACGGAACCATCGTTTTCAAGACAGCCCTCGTCACAATCCTGCCAAATCTGGAATTAGACTTGGGAATCAGATCCCACTGATAAGTCTTCTTGGACTTTGATGTTTTCACCTGTGTGCGACTGTACTCGTTCTATGTGCCTGTTGCATAGAAGAAGAAGAGGAGGAGGAGGAGTCTGGATTTGATATCCTGCTTTAGGAGGATCCCTTCAGGAGTCTCAAAGCAGTTCACAATCTCCTTTCCCTTCCTCCCCCACAACAAACACTCTGTGAGGTGAGTGGGGCTGAGAGACTTCAGAGAAGTGTGACTGGCCCAAGGTCACCCAGCAGCTGCATGTGGAGGAGCGGGGAAGCGAACCCGGTTCACCAGATTACGAGTCCACCACTCTTAACCACTACACCACACTGGCTGTCATAGGTTTTCCCCCCAGCTTTTAATTTTCATAACTGATCTCCCTGTTTTATATACATTATAAAATGAAGTTTTTGGGTTTTAAAACTTTGCAGGGAAATTTGCAGTAAAACGATGCTGGAGATGGGTGTGTGTGTAGAGCATCTCAGTAGGAGAGACCTGCCTTGCAAGCTGAAGGTCCCAGGTTCAGTCCCCAGTGGCGTCTTCAGGTGGGGCTGGGAGAGGTTCCTGCCTGAGACCCTGGAGAGCCATGGCTGCCAGTCAGTGTTGACAGCACTGATCAAGATGGACCTGTGGTCTGATTCGGTAGAAGGCAGCTTCCTAAGTCCCAATGAGGGCTTGAGAACAGAGGCCTCCTAGGAAGGGGGAGATGGGGGAATCCCAGCTGAATTTGTGGACTGCCTGCTACTATTAATTATCTCTCTGCAATTTACAAAGAGCTCCACCCCCACCCCCCTGTTTGGCTATCACTCCATCCAGGGCTGCCTTAAGCATATGTGGCGCCAGGGTACAAAGATCCCAGGTTGCCCAGTCCCAGGCATGCAGGAGGGCAGAGCCGGCCAGCTGCCTCGGTCGCTCCATAAACTTGTGGCACAGAGCCGTGTGCAGCAGAAGAGCCCATTGTGGCACTCTGACCAACAGACGGGCTCATTCCTGGACTCTTGGGCCCTGGACTCTCGGCCTGGCACCCCAGAGAGCCCGGCACCCGGGTGCCCCACACCCCTAGCTCCTATGGGTAAGGCTCCATCACTATCTTGGTCTCCCTCAGCAAATCCCTGCAACGCATCCAACTGCAGGACCTGCAGGGCATGAGGTGGCACGGGTGCCCACAGCATGGGCAGGGGGGACACCCGCCTGTGAAACATCACCCCCAGATTCCATTAAAATAAAGAAGAGGTTTCCAGCATACTTATCCACACAGCACCTAGTGAAACTGCGGAACTCGCTCCTGCCGGAGGCCATTATAGCCACCAAATTGTATGGCTGTAAAATAGGATTGTGACGAATTCACAGAGCATGTGGCTCTCTAATAACCCTCACAGTTATGCTCTTAACTCCATGGTTTAGGGGTGGGGCTTGTGCATAAGGGGCGGGACAAAGCAAGCTAGTGGGAGGAGCCCATTTTTCTTTGGCGATTCCAGGAGCAGAGAACAGTGCCCAGGCTATTTATTCCCCTGACGTGTTCAGCTTTTTAAAATAATAATAGCAATATTCAAAACAGTTGGGGGAGATTTGGGGCTGCTTATCTTTCCTGGTAGTTGTTCTTGACTGCATGCACTCACTTTTTAATTCCAGTTTTATGTTTTGTTTGATATGTTAGTCACCTTGCTTAGATTCTCTTTTTCTTTTCTTTTTTTCAGTTGCCTTGGATATCTTACGAATAGAAAGCTAGGGCAGAAATACTTTTAATAACATACTGATCTGAAATTCAAATACCTGGGCAGGTCATGCCCCAGCCCCAGACAAGCTGGCAGCCCCACAAATGCACAGGGGCAGATTGGAAAAGGTGGCAAACCTCTTTTTTCCTCCTGTGTTTGAAGGATGTTGATTATACCTTCTGACGGGAACCCAAGGAAGGCCCAGCCCTCCCTGCCTCTTTCCTAACCATCTCTCTCCTAATCATCCATGCTAATTTAAAGAAGCTGTCATTATAAATTAAAACCTTTACCAGCAAAGGAATCGGTGGGGAATGGAGGGGATAAGCCACTTGGGCTGCGAGAAAGCCTCACCTTCAGCCGCTTAATTTTCTAAAAATCAAACATACATACTCCCTCACGCCTACGTTGCCTCAGAGGGGAGGCAGGGGAAAAACAAACCCACTGGTTCCTTTTGATATTTTCCCCTTGCCGGTCTTAATCGTCTTTTAATTAACGGGAGCAACCTACCCTGCAACTGTGGCAATGAGCAGGTAAGGTTTTCCTGGAGGGCTAAGCCGTTGCTCACCCCCCCCCTTAAGCCCCCACCATGCCCAGGGTCTGCTTACTCCATTTCTCCTCCTCCCCCGGACGTAGGTCCATTCTGAAGCAATTTTTATAAAATAAACTCTCTAATCAGGTAAATGATTCCATACGCTAAATTGCTGCCTTGCAGCTGCTTTCGTAAACCTGCTCTTTCTTCCCCCACTCGCTCACTTAAAAAAAAAAAAAAACCACAACAAAAAGGGGGTAAAACAGGGCTTGTGGGGGCAGGCAGACAGACAGACAGTAACTGTGCCCCCCCCCCCAAATTAAAGACAAGTCTGGGTTCAGGTGAAAGGGATCCTTTGCAATGATGCATCGCCCAATATTAAGGATGTCACCTGGGACAATTCTGGTGGGCAGCTGATAACCTGGGGGTGATGGGGGCGGGGAGTATTGCCTTCTGTTTAGGTTCACATCCGCTGCAATTTCCTGGCCTCTGGCGTGGACCATGACAGACTGCTGGGCAAGTCAAACTCTGGGCCACGTGTGGCCTCCCTCTGCCTCTTGCTGACCTGTGTCCTGATGAGAGAGAGGTGGGGGGGAACACCAGCCAGCCCAGCGTTATTTTGCTGATCATTTGGGCTGATTTCGGAGGCTGGGGTTTCCTAGCCACCCAGCCATGCAAATCTTCCCTCTCCACCCTTCCAAAACAAAGGCAAGATTATATAAACAGCCAGCCTCTGAGCATGTAGAGAAACACGCTTTCCTGCTATGCTCAGAAACAAAGGCTCTCCCTACACATTTCGGAAGCGTTGTCAATGAGCTGTAATTCACATCACGGCATCTCCCATTTTCTGCAGAAGCTGCAGCCAACACACAGCACTGCTCAGAGGCGCTCTGTTTGTAAGGCCTGGGTCTCCAGTTAATGCTTCTAGCTCAGGTTCATCCCCAGCACGTATTTGTTTTCTGAATCAAAGGGCTGTTCCCCCACCCCAATTCATCTTCCTCTTCTACTGAAAGGAGACCACCCAGGATGGCAGGAAGGGGCCACCCCCTTGAGGTTACTATAGAAAACCCTTAGCAACCTGGGACCAGTTTACCTGTGAGATCACCTTGCCCCATATTAGGCTTGCCGTATTTCAAAAAGTGAAAATCTGGACACAAAAGCTACACTTCTGACACGGGTTGCCATACATCCGGATTCTCCCGGACATGCTTGCGAATTCCAGATGTATGGCAACCCGCCATATGCGCCCACTCAACCAGATCAACTCAATCTGCAGAGCTGACAGGGGCTGCATTTGTAAGAACTCAATATTTAGTGTGACTGCGCTCAAACTTTGGAACTCCCTTCCTATTGATGCCAGGCAGCTGCCTTCATTGTACTCTTTTCTACACCTGCTAAAAATATTTTTGTCTAAGCAAGCCTAGCCAAATGTGTAAAATGTTGATGGGCATTTTTATCTGATTTTAGTTTATCTCTGATTATATTTTATTGGAATCTTTTAAATAACTGTTTTTAACAATAAACTTTTTCTTTCGCTGCTTTGAGTTGTTTATAATTTATGAATTAACTAAATCAATATCCCAACAAGCCTTGGAGGTGGGCTGTGGACCAGCCACCCACTTTTAGCCTAAGGCACCTTTGCCCAATCTGGGCTCCTCGTGGGGGTTAGGAACAGAGGGTGATTATTCCACTAAGTTTTACTCAGAGTAAATCCTTTGAAATTAATGGACCTAGCTTTGTCATGTTAATTTAAGTGGATCCACTCTGAGTAAGGGTGGCGCTGTGGGTTAAACCACAGAGCCTAGAACTTGCCGATCAGAAGGTTGGCGGTTCAAATCCCAGCTACGGGGTGAGGTCCTGTTTCTCGGTCCCTGCTCCTGCCAACCTAGCAGTTTGAAAGCACATCAAAGTGCAAGAAGATAAATAGGTACTGCTCCGGCGGGAAGGTAAACGGCGCTTCCGTGCGCTGCTCTGGTTCGCCAGAAGCGGCTTAGTCATGCTGGCCACATGACCCGGAAGCTGCACGTCGGCTCCCTTGGCCAGTAAAGCGAGATGAGCGCCGCAACCTCAAGAGTCGGCCACGACTAGACCTAATGGTCAGGGGTCCCTTTGCCTTTACCTTACTCTGAGTAAGATTTAGTTTAATACCACCCACCATAATCCAGACCCCTGGTCCTTCACACTCAAGACTGTACACCACGAGTCTTCCACTGGGACCCACTTTGAACTCAAACAGGCATTTGGGGGCCAAATTCAAAATTTCTAACCATCTGTTTGCTGCTGCTATTGCGACAGGCAAAGGCCTGTCAGTGAGTTCCAAACTAAGAGCGAGATGCTCTCGAGGGTTCAGGGCAGGTTTGGGCTGCCATACATCCAAAAGGCAGCACTTTGTTTTGGATCTTAAGCTCAACAACTTTCAGGGTGTCCTGATTTTTACTTTTTGAAATACGGGAACCATAGGGAGGTTAATTAAGTTAGAGTTCTTGTTAATAATGTACCAAGAAAAATGTTATGTAATACTGTTTTATAATTTATGATAATTTAGAATTTAAATGTATTTTCATGTAATATTTGATACTTCCAGCTGATGAAGGTGAATACATCGAAACAGAGCCCTGTCCTGGTTTCTGATCCACAATTGACTTCTGACTTCTGCTCAGTGATTGAAACTAAGACCTCCACGTCGAATTTGACTATGGACTGACATAAACTTATCTCTACTCATAAACTCTTATCTCTAATTCTGTAACGAATTATTGTGTTATACATATCTTTATGAGTTTGAGTTTGCAATCTCTGTTGGAGTTTGTAATCTCTATTTGAATTTGTAGACATAATTTGGGTTAGTTTTTGTTAGAATTGATTATTGATTTGCGAGTAGGGACCACTCCCAATATTGAAACTTACATTAACTGTAGAGAGGTGGCATTCCTGGACACACCTGGAGATGCCGCTGGGGGGTTCAATCTGGGACCTTCTGCATGCAAAGCAGGTGCTCTACCGCTCTGCTATCACCCTTTCCCTGAGCAGAGAGTCCCACAACATGGAGGTGGGTGGGGGGAGGCAGAGGCTCCCCATCTCTGCCCTACAAAATGATGGGGGTTCCCTCACATACATGAAGGCTGCCTGACCTACTGCTCCAGCAGTAAATAGCCACAACCAACAGCTACATAAATAGAGGTCACATCCACACCAGACATTTAAAAGCACTCTTATACCACTCTTAACGGTGACTTCCTCCCCCAAGGAATCCTGGAAACTGCAGTGTTGTTTTGTTTTTAAAAGGCATTCAGAGTTATTAAGAGGCCCCTCGCAGAGCAAAAATTCCCAGCACCCTTACTAAACTGCAGTTCCCAGGTCCTAGTCCTACATGCTAAAGATTGCACCCACACTGCCTCTGGTGAGGATGTGAACAGAATTAGTTCAAAACCAGTTCCAGGGCCATGTGGAGCAACTTTCTGCCCTGTCTGCCAGTTTTGTTGTGCCTTTCTTACCTCTTCAGGTGAGATCCGCTAAGCCTAGGAAGGGAGGAGAGGGCCAGCCCTGCAGGTGCAAGGGATCATCGCTGCAACTCAGGCCTGACACAGGAAACTTCATGCAGCTCTATGGGAATCTTTTTTGGCAGGAGGAGAATGCTGGATCAGACCAATGGCCCATTTAGTGCAGCGTCCAGTTCTTACTGCTGGAGACCAGCAAGCAGGATCAAGCGCAAGAAGAGCCTCCTGCTCCATGAATCTGTCCAGTCCTCTTTCAAAGCCACCTAAGTTGGCAGCCATCACTGCCTTCTCCAGTGGGAGGGAGTTCCACAGATTAACTAAACACCCAGCATATCACTTCTTACTTGCCTTTTCTCTTAACTGAAAAGTCCTGAATGTGGTGACTGGGGAACCACTCCAACCTCATCTCTGTTGCTCTTTTCTGAACCTTTTCCAACTCTGCTGCTGCTGCTGCTGCTGCTGCAGTAGTAGTAGTAGTAGTAGTAGTAGTAGTAGTAATAGTAATAGCAGGACCACAACTCAAGCAACATCTTTCTAGCAGCAGCAGCAGCAGCAATAATAATAATAATAATAATAATAATAATAATAGCAGGACCACAGCTCAGGCAGCATCTTCCTAGCAACCTGGAAGCATTTATGCCTCTGAAATGGATCCCTCTTCTCCATGCCTTGCTGGGGATCTGCTGTGGCCAGCTACCCCGAGAGCACATGATGGATTTGATTGCTGAGCAGCTGCTTTTTCCGGGAGGACGTCTTGGGTTTCGCTGTCCCAGACTTCCTGTCCAGCACCAGACTTGGCTTTTCATCTCTCCTTCCAAGAGGTCTGTCAGTGGCTCAGGAAACAACCGCCCTTCTCCAGAGGATGGCAGCAGGCGCAAAAGGCCACAGGGCAGCAAGGCTGGCAGGAGCCGGCAGAAAGAGAGAGGGTTGATTGTATTTTTAATATTTTGTTGGAAGCCGCCCAGAGGGGCTGGGGAAACCCAGCCAGATGGGCAGGGTATAAATAAATTATTATTATTATTATTATTATTATTATTATTATTATTATTATTATTACTACTACTACTACTACTACTATTACTACCAGGCTTTCTGCTGTGGAGCACAAACCAGCATCATGGGGGGAAGAGGGAGGGAGGGGAGAGCCCCCAGACCTGATGGCCACCATAGTGGTCACCTAGAAGTTTTCAGTGCCCCTCCCCTTACAAAACAACACATTGTTACTATTTTTAATTAATAAACAAAATTCATCAAAGATAAAGAGCACAGCAAATGCTGCTGCAGGAAGGTTGTAAGCAGCATAATAAAGTTGGGCATTATTGTTGAACGTCGGTTTTTTCAGGGTAAGCTTTATTTATTTACCGTACTTCACTTTATAGTGCATATGGGACGCAGGTGGCGCTGTGGGTTAAACCACTGAGCCTTGGGCTTGCCGATCGGAAGGTCAGCGGTTTGAATCTCTGCAATGGGGTGAGCTCCCATTGCTCGGTCCCTGTTCCTGCCCACCTAGCAGTTCGAAAGCACGTCAAAGCACAAGTAGATAAATAGGTACCGCTCCGGCGGGAAGGTAAACGGCGTTTCCGTGTGCTGCTCTGCTTCGCCAGAAGCGGCTAAGTCATGTTGGCCACATGACCTGGAAAAACGGTCTGTGGACAAACGCCGGCTCCCTTGGCCAGTAAAGCGAGATGAGTGTCGCAACCCCAGAGTTGTTTGTGACTGGACTTAACTGTCAGGGGTCCTTTACCTTTATAGTGCATATAAAGCAGAGAGAACGATTATAACACCAGAAGAAAAGTAAAGGCGAAAGAACCAAACTACAAAATAGGCATGTAAAATGGGTACTGATGCACATGAGTTAAAATAACAAACTCCAAGTAACAGATATCAGCAGGATCTGATTGTCAGTCTAGTTCTCCAGGACTGGGATGGGGACAGTGTTTAAAATGATGGTTCTGCTGTACATGTAATAAAGAAATGCCAAATCATGCAAACAGTGTGATTAAGTCCTTGTTGAAATCTGAAGTTATACCTATTTTTCTCCATTATAGCTATATTCCGGAGCGAGTGCTACAAAGCGTCCAGGTTTATAGTTCCAGATCTCTGGGCTTGTGACAATAATTGAACTTGTTGCAAAACTTTACCCCCCCACACCGAAAAAATACCAATTTCTCCATAAACTCATTGGGCTGGTTTATATGTATTATTTGGTAATAATTGTACCAGTTTTTCTCAATGCACTCAGATGTAGCAGGAGCAGTGCTTTTTTTCTGGGGGGGACGCAGGGGTACGCATACCCCTAAACATTTTGTGAAAATTCGTACTTTTGTCCATTTACTCTATTTATTTTACCTGATTTGAACTATAAAATGGTAGTTTTCTTGAGTTAAAATGAAAGTACTCCTAAACATTTTTTTAGGGGGGAGGGAAAGCACTGAGTACCAGGATGTATGTCTGCACCCCTCCATTACAGTATTTCCTATTATTATCTCAGAAGCAGTTATAAGGTTGAACACTATTTCTCGATCATTTTCTGAAATAATTTACAGTGGTACCTCGGGTTAAGAACTTAATTCGTTCTGGAGGTCCATTCTTAACCTGAAACTGTTCTTAACCTGAAGCACCACTTTAGCTAATGGGGCCTCCCGCTGCCGCTGCACGATTTCTGTTCTCATCCTGAAGCAAAGTACTATTTCTGGGTTAGCGGAGTCTGTAACCTGAAGCGTATGTAACCTGAAGCGTATGTAACCCGAGGTACCACTGTATTTTGGATAACCAAGCATAAACATTTTAGGTTCCAAGAGTATGCCATATCCTAACCTGGCAGTTGCTCTCCCCCCTTGCCTTTCAGATGGCTTTAAAAGAGCATTGGACAAGGCTTATCAATGGCTACTAGCCCTGATGGCTCGGCTCTGCTTCTGTGGTGCTTGCAAGGCAGCAAGGATTCTGAACACCAGTTGCTGGAAGAAGCCACAGGAGGGGACAGTCCTGTTTGTGGGTTTCCCACAAGCACCTCATTGGCTTCTGTGAGAACAGGATGCTAGCAGGGCTAGATGGGCCTTTGGCCTGATCCAGCAGACCCTTATGGTTCTTAAATGCAAGGCCAGGCAACTTCCATGCAAAGATCTTTAAGTAAGAAACTAGAAATAAAACTGCCAATATCATAATGCAGTTATTCAAAGCTGTAGCGCGAACCACATTTGGAATACAGTAATACCTCTGGTTGCGAACAGGATCCATTCCGGAGCCCTGTTCGCAAACTGAGCAGAATGCAACCAGCGTGTGCGCGTGTCGCGATTTACCGCTTCTGCGCATGCGTGTGACGCGATTCACCACTTCTACGCATGCGTGTGCCGTCATTTTGAGCATCTGCACATGCGCAAGTGGCGAAACCCGGAAGTAACCCTTTCCAGTACTCCCGGGTCGCAGCCTGAAAAGATTTAACCTGAAGCAAACGTTAACAAGAGGTATGACTGGACTATGTTCAGTTATGTTCAGTCTTCCATCAAAAAGGAAGGGTGTTGCAAAGGTTCAATGGGATGGAGGAAGCCCCCACTGCAGAAAGGTGTGGGGCCTTTTAATGTACAGTAAAGACAAGGAAGAGGCTTTTTTTCTTAAAAAAGTAATGTTTAGGGATACTCTCATTTTCACTCAAGAAAATCACCATTTTATAGTTCAAATCGGGTAAAATAAATACAGTAAATGGACAAAAGTACAAAGATACACAAAAGGTTTAGGGGTGTGTGTACCCCTGTGTCCCCCCGGAAAAGCACTGATAAGAGGGAACACAACAGAAGTTTATTTTTTTTAAAAAAAAAAACCTAGAACTTGTGAACATCCAACGAAGCTGGATGTTGGAAGATTCAGGACAGAGAAAAGGAAGGGAGGGACACAACAGCTGACGAAGGCTTTGGGTCTCAGAATAGCATCTGGTTGGCCACTAGGGGTCAGAGGACACTGTCCCATATCATAAGGTTCTTCTGAAGTTGGCTTCTGTGTTAAGTCATTGGCCTTCAGGTGGTAAGTTGCATAGGAGCCAAGTCCAGGGGTCATGGGTGCTTAAAGGTAAAGGTAAAGGGACCCCTGAATGTTAGGTCCAGTAGTGACCGACTGTGGGGTTGCGGCACTCATCTCCCTTTACTGGCCGAGGGAGCCAGCATACAGCTTCCGGGTCATGTGGCTAGCATGACTAAGCCGCTTCTGGCAAACCAGAGCAGCGCACAGAAACACCGTTTACCTTCCCACCGGAGCGGTACCTATTTATCTACTTGCACTTTGACGTGCTTTCAAACTGCTAGGTTGGCAGGAGCAGGGACCCAGCAACGGGAGTTCACCCCATCGCGGGAATTCGAACCGCCGACCTTCTGATCGGCAAGCCCTAGGCTCTGTGGTTTAACCCACAGCGCCACCCTCGTCCCAACAGGAGGCAATGATGGCGACCAATTTGGAGAGCCTTGATGGAGGTTTGGACAAATCCATGGAGGAGGAGGAGAGGAGCCACAGTTACTGGGCTGTGCCTCCGTGGTCAAGAGGCAGCGAGGCTTCAGAATACCAGATGCAGGAAAACACAGGAGAGGAGACCTGCTCTTGGGCAAGAATCCTGCTTACTGGTTTCCCACAAGCATCTAGTCAGCCACTGTGAGAACAGGACTAGATAGCTCATTGGCCTGATCCAGCTAATGGCTCTTCCCACCTTCATAAGCGTCATCGGCTTCATCTGCCTGGATGAACAAGGACTGACCTTGCCAGCCTTATGCTTTGCGGATGAGCATCACGCTGGTAAAGGCTATGCGAGATAAACAAACTGTATCGGACAATCAGTTCTTCTTCTTACATTATGATGTTCCCTAAACAAACCTTCACTTCAAAGGCACTCTGTTGTGTTCCTCCCTAAACACCGGCTGGAAGGATTGGGGCTTAATCTGTTTGGCCTTCCCAGGTGACAGAAGGACTCAGCTAACATGGGAACCGTGATCCAAGGTGAAGCAGCTCAGCCAAAATGCAAGGAGTAGGAGGAGGAGAGAGACAGGTGTGAAGGTGTAGGTCCCACCCTGTGGAACGCCTTCTCATCAGACGTCAAGGAAATAAGCAGCTATCTTATTTTTTTTATTATTATTATTTTTAAAGGTAAAGGGACCCCTGACCATTAGGTCCGGTCGCGGACAACTCTGTGAATGCAGCGCTCATCTCGCTTTACTGGACGAGGGAGCCGGCATTTGTTCGCAGAAGGCTTTCTGGGTCATGTGGCCAGCATGACTAAGCCGCTTATGGCGAACCAGAGCAGCGCACGGAAACACCGCTTACCTTCCCGCCAGAGCGGTACCTGTTTATCTACTTGCACTTTGACGTGCTTTCAAACTGCTAGGTTGGCAGGAGCAGGGACCGAACAACGGGAGCTCACCCCGTCACGGGGACTCGAACTGCCGACCTTCTGATCGGCCAGTCCTAGGCTCTGTGGTTTAACCCACAGCACCACCCGCGTCCCAATATATGTTGGTATCCACAATGATATAATTGTGGGGGCTGGACACCCACAAAGTCAATGAGAAAAGCTGGCCGGCATACAAGCAGTTCCATTCCGCCCTCCACAGCCACCGAGATAGGCAACAAAGACGTGTGACACCACACACACCTGCCTGCGTTCACCCACAATCCTGAGGGTGAGTTGGCTCCCCTGCTAAGTTGCGAACCAATATATTAGCTATGCGGTTTTACTCTTCCCTTCAACCAGGAAAATGCATGATCAGTAAGAAGACAGTCCCTGCCACCAGACTCTTAATCTAAATGACACGACACAAAAGGAAAAGAGATTGGGAAGAAAGAGGGGAAGAGCAAACCCAGGCACTTGTTCTGCGTTACAAAGTTCTTGGGCCAGGGAGAAAGCAAGCTTGCTGCAGCAGCTGGTTCTCTTGCCAGCGGGGGGGGGGGGGCAGGCTGGTCTCCCCCATGCCATGGTGCTGTTTCTAGGAGGCAAAGGGAACAGCCTCTCAGTGTCCCTTAGACTCCTGGTCAACAGAATGTTTCATCAGGAGGAGGGGCTGCAGCTGAGCGGTCAAGCACCTGCACTGAATGCAGAAGGCCTCTTAGCCTGGCCAGGTAGGGAATGGCCCCCAGCTGAAACCTGCTATCAGCCTGCTTGCCAGAGCTTAAGGCTTAAGGAAAAAAATATAACAGGCTAAAGAAGAGGTGAGGGAGACATACAGCCATCATTTAAATGTTCCGTTTTGCAGAGTGGAGCTGGTCTTTCCTATAGAGATGGTCATAGACTCTATTGCTGCAAGCAATTTGTCCTCAAATATGATGCCTGACTGCCCCTCAGTGGCCAAATGTGGATTTGCAGCATGTCCTAACCCTGCTCTGTCTCCCTGAGCTGTTCACAATGTGCTGTTGTCATACATAATGGGCCCGCTTTATCTTCTGCTTTCCGTGCTCGTATTTGTGCATTTCCACCCGCACACACACACACAGCCCAAGCCAGTGTTAAAAGGATGCGGCCTAGGACCCTCGTACCTACGGGACCACCTCTCCCGGTCTGCCCCACGGAGGACCTTAAGGTCCATAAATAGCAACACCCTCAAGGTCCCAGGCCCTAAGAAAGTCAGATTAGCCTCAACCAGAGCCAGGGCCTTTTCAACACTGGCCCCGGCCTGGTGGAATGCTCTGTCTCATGAGACCAGGGCCCTGCGGGATCTGATTTCTTTCCACAGCGCCTGTAAGACAGAGGTGTTCCGCCTGGCCTTTGGCTTGGAATCCACTTGATTCCCCCCCCCTTTCCTTTGCCCTTTCTCCTTCTGTGATGGAACTCCTATTTGGGGACTTCCCTGGCTTTTTTCTGGCCCACGTAGGACCAGTCTGGATAGTTGGCCTTGGTGAAGACTTGACGTTTTCTCCCCCCAAAGCAGTTTTTGTTCTGGGCTTCCACTGAAATGAGGCTGCATTTTAAGTTGTACAGTATTTTAATTCTGTTTTTAAGTTGCATTTTAATCAATTGTTTTTATACTTGATGTTAGCCGCCCTGAGCCCGGTCTTGGCCGGGGAGGGTGGGGTATAAATAAAATTTATTATTCTTATCATCATCATCATCATTATCATCATCTCTCAAATATAGAATAAATATTCATAAATGTGTGCATATCTAAATATATAAACCACGTGTCTGAAATAGTACAGGAGAGTAATCCTGAAGCCATTTTGACTCTCCCAGTGACCTCAAATATTCCTTTGAAGTAAGGGGAGGCAAAAAGGGAAAGCCTTCCCATTGTCTTTTCACTTACAAATCCTGTCTTAAAGGTGTACTGTATTTGTGTCTGAATAGGGTAAGCCTGTGAAGGATTCAGGAACCAAAGTCTTAACCATCACAAAAGAATGGCCAGGCTGCCCAGGTAATGCAATCAGCAACCATTATGAGGTATCCTTGCAGACAAGATTTCTGCTATAAACAGCCTCCTATGATGTATGTATGATGATTTTTGGGTGGCTAAGAGGTCTTTGGCTAAGGGGGTTGGACAATGTCAAAAGTCTTTAAAAGTTCCTGGACACTTTTGTTCAGGGTCTCTCCCTCCTTGGAAAGAGTGGAGGGAACTCTTTGGCAACAGAAAAATGAAGATTTGCCTTGCTTTCACTGCATCCTGCCTCCATCCATTCTTCTCTGGCCGATCATGGACTTAAGGGACTCAAAGTCCCATGGGGAGTTGGGCAGCAAAACCAAAACCCCAATTTTTATCTCACCAGCATGACCTACAATGGAACTCACTGCCACAACACATAGTCTTTTTGCTGCTGAAGTTTTGCTGTCTCGCTGTGCCTGTTTGTGGGCAGCTGTAATAAGTTTGTTTCTATGCAATACTTTTTGGCTGCTTTAAAAGGGGATGAGACACAGGGGGCAAGATGGCTGTGTGTGTGTAAAATCTTGGCATCACACAGGGTCCTGCTGAAATTTGAAAGACCAAAGTCCACCTCTGCTGCCTGGCATCTCCCAGAGGCATCTTGTTTGTTTCTTTGTTTGTTTGCTTGCTTGCTTGCTTGCTTGCTGTATTTATGATCCACCTTTTTCTCCAAGGAGCACAATGTGGCATGCAGTAATTCTCCTCCTCATTTAATCCCCACAAAAAACTTGTGAGGTGGGCTATGCTGAGAGGCAGTGACTGGCCCAAGGTCACCCAGGGTGCCCTTAAAATAATGAAATAATTTGTTAAATCATGGCTTGGAGCTCCAAGCCCTTCCACACCCACTAGCCCCCTAACCCATTAGACCTCCCCCCCCCCAGAGTCTTGCTCAGAGCAGCCCACCCCATTCTCCCCGTCTTTCACACGTAGACAGAAAAGGTTGACCACCTGCTGTAGAATATTAGAAAGGGTTCTTTGCAAATTCTTGGCAAATATTCAAAATAGCTTTCCCAACCTTATTTGTATAAACGTGGAAGAAACATCAAATGGTTTATATACCAAAGGCCTTGGGGTATAAACCATCTGGCACATTTTGCAAACAGCATCCATCACAACCGCAAGAAAAGGAATTTCTAAAAAGCCTTTTAGAGGATCCTGTACACTTCAGCTGCATTTATTTCCGTAAGCAGGACAGCAACTCTGTTAGGTACGTGAGGGTCAGGATTATATCTCAGCAATGCAGACCAGCAACGGAGTGCTGGAAAAGTGAGGTTTGAGGCAGCCCTGTTTATGAGGTCACAGCTAAGACACTGAGCTACATCAGCCCTCAATGCATTACGTATATTGGATCCTATGCATTTTTTTTATTTACTCTGATGTAAGCCCCATTGAGTTTTATGTGGGCTGGTTCCTAAGAAACTGCGCTGAGGTCTGCAGCCACAGTCAAATTTTAGACAGGAGGGAAGGGGCTACTCCATGTCATGAGAGAAAGATTCTTGAGAGCAAAAGCAGTAAGGCCTACACAATCATTCAAGCCTAGGCCTGCTAACTGTTAACTGTTGAATAGTGGCCCAGGGTGAGAACTTCAGTACATAACACCAACGGTTAGCAGCAAACTGCTAAGTCACTGTGACTCGTGGCTCCTCTCTATGGGCCTCAGTCAGAGAGCTGTATGGATTGTGTATGGAGTAGTCTGTGGAATATAGCCATACAGTGGTACCTCTGGATGTGAACGGGATCCATTCCAGAGCCCCGTTCACATCCTGAAGCGAACGCAACCCGCGTCTGCGCATGCGCGGGTCGCGATTCGCCGCTTCTGCGCATGTTATCATTTTGAGCATCTGTGCATGCGCGAGCGGCGAAACCCGGAAGTAACACATTCCATTACTTCCAGGTCGCCATGGAGCGCAACCCGAAAATGCTCAACCTGAAGCTACTTCAACCTGAGGTATACCTCCTTTTGCGTCCAGGATCCATTCCGAAGCCCCAGGCGCTCAACAAAAGGGACGCTCAAGAAAGCGCTCTTCTGCGCATGCGTGAAGCACAGTTTAGTGCTTTTGCGCATGCGCAATGTAACGCTTCTGCGCATGTGTGAGCAGCAAACCCGGAAGTAACCCATTCCGGTACTTTCGGGTTTGCCGCAGACATTCGACGAAATGGACCCTAACCGGGGCAGACTCAAAACGAGGTACAGTGGTACCTTGGGTTAAGGACTTAATTGGTTCTGGAGGTTTGTTCTTAACCTGAAACTGTTCTTAACCTGAGGTACCACTTTAGCTAATGGGGCCTCCTGCTGCTGTGCCGCTGCTGCGCAATTTCTGTTCTCATCCTGAAGCAAAGTTCTTAACCCGAGCTACTATTTCTGGGTTAGCGGAGTCTGTAACCTGAAGCGTGGTACCACTGTACCACTGTAGTGCTGTTGTTGCTGCTATGTAAAGCTAAGACAGACAGAGTGGCTCCAGGACTCTAGTAAATCACTAGCTAAGACCAGTGGCGTAGCGTGGGTTGTCAGCACCCGGGGCAAGGCAAGTAATTTGCGCCCCCTAACCCGTGGATTTTAGTAAGGGCAGAGAGCTGCGAGTGTGAGCACGCCCCCCCCCCCAGATGTTGCTCCCGGTGCGGCTGGCCCCCCTGCACCCCCCACGCTACACCACTGGCTAAGACTGTGCCTCTATGAAGAGTCAGTTAGCTGCTATGAGCACTCTGTGTATGCTCTTTGACTATGCTGTTTCTGAACAAGTTTATTTTCTTCTGTAGAGTTTTATTCTGTTTATGAAGAAGACTGTGTGTGGTTACTTTACCATTGCGGACACTCCAAAGGGTACTTCGCCCTGCCTGCTTTCTCCCCTTGCTTCTGTGTCTTCTGGAGAAAGCTACACCAGGCAAACTGAAAAGCAGAGCAGCCCTGGAGAGGGATCAAAGGTGACAGACAACCTGAAGAGAAAACACTAACAAAGTAAAACAGGAACAGAAGAGAAAACTGGAGCTGGTGGGGGTTTCTTTTTGTGTGTGTGTGTGTGTGTGCGTGTGTGTGTGTGTGTGTGTGTGTGTGGTTTTTTTAAGGTGAGAAATGTTTCAACCTAGGAATGTTGTTTTCAAAGGATAAATAAGAAGCACCAGACCCAGATAACATTTTGGATGGAAGGCACAAGGCTGCAACTGCAGGGGCCTGAAGGGGCTTTGACGCTAAACAGGCCAGACTCCTTTACACATCTGTAAACATTTCAGGCAGCAAGTCAGATGGCAGAGCAGTCTTGTCAGACAGCACAAGACGTGAAATGTGTACTTTGATTTGACAACGCTTACAGCTGGGTGGGTTATTTCTTGTTGCACTATTCTGTATATGGCAGGAAGATGGAGGACACAGAGCAGCTCTTAAGAGCAACAGCAGCAAAAGGTTCCCAGAGGCGAGGCCTACATAGCTCTTTGCAAAACAGGGTAAAATGCTGTTGTGTGCACCCAATCCTTGGGATGAAGGTCAGTGGAAACTGTGGTGTCTTCAGGATATATGGTTTTATATACATACAACCTGAGCATCGTGTGGAGGGGCTCACAGCACTGACACTCCCGTAGTTCTTGTTTCCCCATTAAGTTTCCAGGGAAGCTCCCAAACTCAGCTTTGGATCCGACACAAAGCTTCCAGGGCCAGTGTGATAAGAATGTTAAAGTCTAAGATATATAATAAATGTACCAACCAAGCACGTACATAGATCAGCACAGGAAGACCGACCTGAAACCATTTTTGATTCCCAAACTGACCAAATGTTTTCTCTGCAAGGTCAAAGGAAAATGGAAAAGCCTCCCCATTGTCTCTTTTCTCACAAATCCTGGCTTAAGGGCACATTTAAGATATGAATAAGGTGTAAGCTTGGGACCTGGCACAGGAACTAAGTATTTATCATTACAAAAGACTGGCCAGGCTCCCCAGGCAATCCAATCAAGAGACCATTAAACAGGTAACCTGGCAGACAGGAGGTAAACGAAGCACTCAGATTTCTGCTGTAGACCGCCCTTTCTGTGATATAGGTATGATGTATCTGGGGAGGTGGTCTTGAGCTCCACCCCTTCTGTGATGTATGTATGATGTTTCCGGAGGTGGTCTTGGACTTGATACAATATATCCATTTATTTCCAATTGTCAATGTCAAAAGGGACTAAAATCTATAAAATTCATAGAAAATCAACGTGCCAATTTGCTCAATTTCTCTAGGACTCCATGACACCTCCCCTGTCCTCCATAATCCCTCAAGCAAGGTGTCAAGACCCTAATCCTGTCAAATCACTTAGTCCGACGAGCTGGGTGGCGTCTTCTATGATGATCCCGGGATCGATGAATAAGCCAGCTGGATCCCTCTTTGCTCCCTGGCTGAAATCCTGGGGCTTTCGATTACCGCCCGGAAGATGGCCGGGGGTCCAAAGGATCTTCCCAGGCAAAATGGCCCGGTGCCGGCTGAAGATTTCAGGGCCCCCGGTCAGCAACACGGGAGAACCGCAAAGCCCCACATTGGGCGCCATCTGTTACGGTAAAATCTGGGTGCGAGGCTGCTCTGCCACCCAGCTCGTTGGACTAAGTCCGTGGGTCCCTGTGGAGGAAAATGAGCTCAGCCGGAGACAGGAACAAACTGCAGAAGATCCAAGTTTATTGCGCAACAGGTTCAAGGCGAGATTGAACAGCCAGAAAGGGGTGACATGAACTTTTGAAACTTCCCTCCATGCCCCAGAATACAGTGCAAAACACATCCCAGTTACATCATGAATACATTAAGAAGAGGTTGGGTTACACAGATTGCATCATGAATACATTAAGAAGAGGTTGGGTTACACAGGATTAACATATGGAGGAGGGAGGGGGGAATATGCAGAGCTGGAGATATGCGCAGATAAGCACATCCTGAGTACGGGTGATGAGAAGACAATGGTCCATGTACTGGCATTGCCTGAAGGAAAGGCTTGGCAGAGTGATTTGACAGGATTAGGGTCTTGACACCTTGCTTGAGGGATTATGGAGGACAGGGGAGGTGTCATGGAGTCCTAGAGAAATTGAGCAAACTGGCACGTTGATTTTCTATGAATTTTATAGATTTTAGTCCCTTTTGACATTGACAATTGGAAATAAATGGATATAGTGTAGCAAAGAAGAAGGTGAAGAAGACATGCCCCCCTCCTTTCCGTATCAGACTCCAGGGAGGGAATTTAAAATGTCTATGTAAGACCTTGCGTGCCATTGTTCTGGGTTCCTCCTCTTCTCTCCTGCGTGTGAGGGGAGCACCCTGTTGCAACAGTTCAATAAAGATCAGGCTTACTAGCTGCTTTGCTTCTCAATATTCTTTGGTTGGCCTCTGTTATTTTCTCCTACCAATAGGGAACCCACGCAAGGACTCTCTATGAGCTCTTGGATACCCCATTATGGAAAAGGTGCAGATTGATTTTGTTTACAACACCCAAACCACAGCCAAAACCACACACATGTACATACACTGCCAACTTGGCCTATTGTACTGCATCCTAGGATGACATGGAATCTGCCCTTTGTTTCCCTAGCAACCTCTTTGGACTAGTAAAAGGAAGTGCTTAACTGGCCATCACTTTAGCAAAGTTCTGGTTTGATTGATTTACTTCATACATTTTATTTATTTGTTGCATGGACGTGCCTCCTTTTTCTCCAAGGAGCTCAAGGTGGCGGACATTGTTCTTAAACTCCACCTACAATCCATAAAACTAACCCTGTGAGGTAGCCTAGGCTGAGGGAAGGCAGTGACTGGCGCCAAGGCCACGCCCAGCGAGTGGCATCGTGGCATAGTGGAAGTTTGAACCCTGGTCTCGCCCAGGTACTTGCCCAGCCCTGTACCTACTGCACCACAAGTGGCTCCTGGTGTTAGTGAATGTTAGTGGGCATTCTGTGGGCACAGCATGGTTGAGGGCAGGGGAAGGTTCACAGTTTCTGAGGAGCCCCCAAGGGCAAACCCAGAACTATGGGCTCAACCACACTTCTGTTGTGGCCGCATTTTATTCTGTTTGCCCTGTGCTTTCAAGGCACGGGTTTGAGGGGTTTTTCGTTTCCCCCGCCACTACTTACCTACTGTTTACCACTGAATCAGAACAAATTGTCCATCTGTGAAAAACCTGATTTATGTTTGTTACCATTCCGTGGCAAACAGTGGAGAAAGAAGTGAGGTCACACAACAAAACTTATCAGACCTTTGCCTAGAAAGCCCAGGGCAGGGGGAAGGGAATCTGTGGCCCTGTAGATATTCTTTGACCCTCAATTCCCGTCAGCTTGGTCAGAGGTGCTAGGGGCTGGAGCCTCATGGCGCCCAGCTGTGATGAAAGGCAGCTAGTAACATGCAAGCGTTTTGTCACCACCGTTTTCATTCCGCTCCAGATGCAGCCAGCCACAACATTCTAGTTCGGGCGCCCAGCCATGGCTTTTTAATCCACGCCTGAATTCAAGCCAGGAAGGCAGAAGTACCCAGAGCCAAGGGACAGCCGCCCAGCAAGACTAACACCAAGATTGGAAACATCTGGGGTGAGGCAAGGCCAGCGAGATCACGCAAGGGACCTGGAATGGCAGGGAACGCAAATGCAGATGAATCAGTGTCTGCAGAAAGCCAGGCTATGGGGGGGGCCTCCCTTGCACTCGATTCAGAAGCTGCGGCTGACAGGAGGGGGCCCTTGTCAGCATGTAAGCCCCCTGCTCAGAGACCTGCACTGGTTGCCCATTTGCTGCCACGACAAGTTCAGGATATTACAATATAAGCCCTTAACAGCTTGGGACCAGAGATCCTCTTACTCCATATACGCCCACTCTACTAAATCAACACAATCTGCAGAGCTGGCACTGTTACAGGTGCCGTATGGCACCCATTCTGCATCCGAAAGAAATCAGCATCTTAGTGTGATGGCACCCGCCCTTTGGAACTCCCTGCCTATTGACCCCAGGCAGATGCCGTCACTGTACTCTTTACAGAGCCTGCTAAAAACATCTTTGTTTAAACAAGACTATCCAGATACAGTGGTACCACAGGTTACATACGCTTCAGGTTACATACGCTTCAGGTTACAGACTCCACTAACCCAGAAATAGTACCTCGGGTTAAGAACTTTGCTTCAGGATGAGAACAGAAATCGCGCAGCAGCGGGAGGCCCCATTAGCTAAAGTGGTGCTTCAGGTTAAGAACAGTTTCAGGTTAAGAACGGACCTCTGGAACGAATTAAGTTCTTAACCTGAGGTACCACTGTATCTGGAATGTTTACATGTGTCTCAATCTGGTTTTTAGCTTATTGTTGGTTTTAATTATTTTTTGAATGTTTTCAATAGCTGTTTTTAACTGTTTTTCCTGATAACTTTATTGTTATATAAACCCCTTTGAGAATTAATTTTTTTTAACACAATCAGTGGTATATAAATTTTATGAAACAAATGAATAAATACATACCCAGAAGGAGGCTTAGACTGCCAGCCAGAGCTGGTTTTCTTTTGCTCCCAGAGGGTAGGACCCGGACCAAGGGGTTCAAATTGCAAGAAAGGGGATTCCAACTAAGTGCTAGGAAGGCAACACAGTTTACTTTGTTTGCAAAGAGTTAGAAGACCAAGCTGGCATCCTCCTTGAGACTCGCCTATCCTATCAGAAAGCTCTCATCATTAGTCACCCCAGGGGTTTGGTTTTCCTGTTGCAAGCTGGCATTTTGTGCGTGTCTGCTTTGTAGCAAAGGAGATAAGCTGCTCTTCTTCCTCTACACAGCTTAACGAATCAAAGACTGCAAAGCTCATAAAAGGGGGCTGTGGAATTGAGAACCAAGGCTGGGCCCAGGGAGGGTCCTTCTGGGTTAGGTAGAAGCAGAAGTTTGTGGGTGGCTATGGAGCTACTTTGCATTAGATTTCTCCACCTGGGTGATGTCAGCCCAGCCTCTTGCTTCACATTGTTTTACCACTGCTAAGGCTGGGGAGGGGAGACCTTTTGGCAGGAACGGTCTACCGCCAGGAAGGGCCATTTAAATGTGGAAGGGGAGGGAGAGAGAGAGACCCACTGGTCACACTAATTGAATTAGCCCCATTGAATTGAACATGAAAGGAGGTGCCGCACCACTGTGGAGGGCAGCAGCTGGCTAGTGCCCACTGTGGTGTCACCAAGCACCAGGCTTGGTTCTCAGTGAACCTTCTAGACAGCATCTTAAAAAGCAGAGACATCACCTTGCTACTTGACTCTATGGCAACAATGCCTCAGGGCCTCACAGAACAATGGGTTCACCAACACTTCTTAATGCCCCATCATTTCTAGGCACAAGTCCAAGAGGCTTTTCTTTCTTCACACTGCTTTCCCAGGAAAACCCACACTTTACAGTCAATGCTAATCACGTTTTCAACAAAGGTCCGTATAGTTAAAGCTATGGTTTTCCCAGTAGTGATGTATGGAAGTGAGAACTGGACCATAAAGAAGGCTGATCGCCAAAGAATGGATGCTTTTGAGAGTCCCATGGACTGCAAGAAGATCAAACCTCTCCATTCTGAAGGAAATCAGCCCTGAGTGCTCACTGGAAGGACAGATCGTGAAGTTGAGGCTCCAGTACTTTGGTCACCTCATGAGAGGGGAAGACTCCCTGGGAAAGCCCCTGATGCTGGGAAAGGTGGAGGGCCCAAGGAGAAGGGGATGACAGAGGACGAGATGGTTGGACAGTGTTCTCGAAGCTACCAGCATGAGTTTGACCAAACTGCGGGAGGCAGTAGAAGACAGGAGTGCCTGGCGTGCTCTGGTCCAGGGGGGTCATGAAGAGTCAGACACGACTAAACAACAACAACAACAACAGTGAACCTTCCACACAATGAGTTATTGCTGGATTGGGCTCCATATTAATCAGTGAGATGCGGCAATAGTCATTGGGATTTCTCCACCTCAGAAACTGAAATATATTCAGCCACAGTCTTGGCTTCTTGAGAGTGGGGGAGTGGGTGAAAGGAGAAAAAAATCCTTCCAACTCATTTTCAATTTGGTAAGCTGTGGAACTCCTTGCAACTGGGTATAAGGCCAGAAAATGTTGGGACTTTTTGTATACAGGAGCTTGCTTGGAGAAAAATGGGTGTGGAAGTGCAAGGAGTCTGCCAGTTTCACCCACCCCTAGAGCTACATGCCTGCCTTGCGCTGATTATATCACTCACTTCCTTGCCTGGGGCATAGCAGCCATCATGAGTAATGTGGGCTGAGACTGGCAAAATGTGGTGCAAAAACACTTGACAAAAATGTGCACCGCCTTGATTTTTAAGACTTGCCATGTGTTGTTGTTGTTTAGTCGTTTAGTCGTGTCCGACTCTTCGTGGCCCCATGGACCAGAGAACGCCAGGCACCTCTGTCCTCCACTGCCTCCCGCAGTTTGGTCAAACTCATGCTGGTAACCTCGAAAACACTATCCAGCCATCTCCTCCTCTGTCGCCCCCTTCTCCTTGTGCCCTCCATCTTTCCCAACATCAGGGTCTTCTCCAGGGAGTCTTCTCTTCTCATGAGGTGGCCAAAGTACTTGCCATGTGTAGCTACATTAATAGGTTTGATTAATCAATTGAAAACATTTGTGTATGCCTAAAAAAGGTGTGTAAAGTTAATGATGCTGCGACTGAATTTTTATTTTAAATATAGGTGTTTAGATTTTTATTTTATTTTAAAAAAAGAACTGCAGGTGGCCAAGGGGCCTCTTTGAAGTCTCTTTCTCTCCTATCTCTGAGATAGAATCAAGGAAGGAGGCCTCTTCCAAATATGATGTCAGCTGCCTAACGTCATCTAAAACCCAAAAAGTGTTTGCTCTCCTGCAAGACAGTTTTAGGTTTGAGGGGTCAGTCTGGGTGGCATTTGTGGATGATCCTGGACCTGTGAGGTTAGGACCAATGAAAGAAGCTTGTTGGACCAATCAGGCCGGTTTCTCCCTCAAGGAGAATCAGCATCCTAAAAGGGTGAGCTCTGTTGCCATAGAGACAAAAGGTGGGGCTTTCCCCACTGCAACCGGCCAGCTGTCTCCTCACCTAGGAGGGCCAGGGCTGCGTGTGAGAGAGTTTTGGCTGATGGTGGAAGCTGTAGTCTCAGTCTTGACACCTTGGGCCCATACTGGAGGAAAGGAAGAGTTATTCCCAAATATTAGATAAATAAATATTATTTCTGACTACATAGGTTCAACTTGTAAAACACACAGAGCATTTAACAAAAAAAAAAAAATCTGTCAGTTGAAATGCAAATTAGAATGCTTTTAGTAAGAAAGGCAAGGGACGTGGGTGGCGCTGTGGGTTAAACCACAGAGCCTAGGACTTGCCGATCAGAAGGTCAGCGGTTCGAATCCCCATAACGGGGTGAGCTCCCGTTGCTCGGTCCCTGCTCCTGCCAACCTAGCAGTTCAAAAGCACGTCAAAGTGCAAGTAGATAAATTGGTACCGCTCTGGCGGGAAGGCAAACGGCGTTTCCGTGCACTGCTCTGGTTCGCCAGAAGCGGCTTAGCCATGCTGGCCACATGACCCGGAAGCTGTACGTCGGCTCCCTCGGCCGATAAAGTGAGATGAGCACCGCAACCCCAGAGTCGGCCGCGACTGGACCTAATGGTCAGGGGTCCCGTTACCTTTAATAAGAAAGGCAAGCAATCTTGCAAAGAAGTGTTGTTGTTGTTTTTAATAACGGTTGCTGTGTATAATATTAATTAATAAATAAAATAAAAATATTGTTTTTATAATTCTTCTGTGCTAATCAGTCACAATCCAACTTAAAAGCCTCACTTGGAGGGCAAGCGATTATGTCACCACTCTTCACCTGAAAAGGCCTCCTCTCTCTCTCTCTCTCTCTCTCTCTCTTTCTCTACCAATCCACTGGGCCTATCCACTGTCCCTCAGACCTTGTGGGGGGCCAGACTATACTTTGGAAAAAAATATATGAACAAATTCCTATGGCCCACAAATAACCCAGAGATGCATTTTAAATAAAAGGACACATTCTACTCATGTAAAAACACGCTGATTCCCGGATGGTCCACAGGTCGGATTTAGAAGGCGATTGGGCCGGATTCAGCCCCCGGGCCTTAGTTTGCCTACCCATGATCTAGCATCTTCCTATGGAAAAAGGGCAGTCCTTCCAAAAGATGGCTTTATTTATAAAAGAGAAGAAAGAAGGATTAATGGTTTTGTAGACTGAATTTCCATGTACGGAGGCAGTTATCATTGTATAGAAAGCTGATGGGTCCTGGGAACAAACAAGGTAAGGCCATCACTTCCATTCCCCTGCTTTTAGGATCTCCTGGGTCACCCAGCTGGTTTATTTTTTACAATGTGAATGCTGGATTAGAGGCAGACCCTTGGTCTGATCTTACAAGTCCCCACTAGGAGACCTGCGAACTCACAGGGGTTGCTAAATGATTAAAAGCTTTGGAGTTATGCTGATCTCTTCCTCAGGCGAGTTGCTCCATGAACTGAAAAAAATGCAGACCCTAAAATATGCACATTAAAGTCTGGCAAACCAACTCCCCTCCTTTGCTTTTAATGGGGGGGGCATGTTTCCCCACTCCCAAACACACAGTTGGAAGAAGCGGTCTGTGCAACTCAAAAGCTTGCACGTTTAAAAGATGCAGGCTGCATACACACTGCTGCACATTTCCACCTCTGGTGGGGTTTGAAGCTGAGGACACAATCCATAAGTATCCTGTAGCTTCTTAGCTCATAATCATCATCAATAATATTTATATACTGCTTTATATGCAAAATCCCTGAGCACTTTAACACAGTAAGATAAATTTTTAAAGGAAAAAAGAAAATATACAGCATTTTAAACAAAAAAATAAAATAAAAACACCTCACATCAGAAAAAGCAAAGAAACTGTCAATGATGATGGATTTTTATTAGGTAGATGAGGGAATATAATTAACTATACCCCCCCCCCAGACCTACATGTCTGGATCAACAGTCCAAAGGATCAGCTTTTCAGCTTGTTTTTAAAAGCGTGGGCCTGAGCAGAGTTTAAAATCCCATCTTAAGCGGTTTAATTGAAAGCAAAGGATTCAGCTCTTAGGCTGATCTCCCCCTCCCCCCCCTTGTAACCCCATTTATCAAAGAAACAAGCTGCAGACTGAAAAGTAAGTTTAAGACATATAGTTTATACACAGTCAAGCCTTTGTCTTTAGCATGTTGCAGCCTCCCCATCATTCAGTTTGTACAAACACGACACATACACACTCACACACGACATACGTGACACTTCTGTTATAAATTCATAGAAAATCAGTTGTACATCGGATCTGTACCGTTCCACTTTATTTTACTCCATGAAGGTAGGACTATCAAAGGAGGGAGACTTGACACAAGGCAGCCAACACTTCCCCAGCGAGCCCTACCCAGTTGGCATGTCAACCTTGATGGTCCTAGACAGAAGATCATGACACTCACAAAGGACCCGCATATGGAAGTGGATTCAGCACGGACTGAAACAAAGGACAGTGACCAGCCCTTCCCTCTGGGGGCAGGAAACAGTGAACTCCTCTTTGTCCTCAGGAATGTAATCATATGGGGAGGGGGAAAGGAGGAACCTGACAGGTGACAAGACACTCAGGTTACCACCACAACTCCTCCCTGAACCCCTCCTCTTTGTGATGTATCATGATGTAGTTATGATGTAGTCTTAGGGGCGTAGCATGGGGGATTGGTAGCTAATAAAAGTTGGGGTCTTCTTTGGTTCAGGGCTTCCATCTTGTTCCACCTTGTGGCAGGTGGGAGTCCTGTTGCAACAGTCTTCAGTAAAGACCAAACCTACTGGCTGCTGTTTTTGCTCTGGTATTCCTGGCTGGTGTCCTTGTCTTTTTTGTCCAAGGGAGCCCTCAGATTTCTCCGTTAACAAGCAGCAACAGCATTAAAATAAATGCAGTAAAATACTTGTGTTTACAGTAAAAACAGCTTCAGGCTTGTGCCTAATGCTGGAGCATGTTTAAAAGATAAACCCACAACAATCCAGTTTCCATCCATTTGTAAAATGGAAGCCAGACCCTCCAAGTTTCCCTGTTTTCCAGGGAAGTCCCAGATTTAGAGAAGCCGTCCCGGTTTCTGATTTGATCCAGGAATGTCCCACTTTTCCTTAGGATGTCCCTATTTTCATTGGAGAAATGTTGGAGGGTATGGGAGGTTGCAGCCAGACTCAGGCACGTCCATTTCAGACAGCCATTGCACATGTTCAGATGACTGCAGGCACTGGTAATGGCTTCAGTGAATTCGAGCTCTGCATGGGGAAATCAACTGGGCAGTGGACACTGGGTGAAGAAGGCACCCTCCCCTCTGGAACGCACACCATTATGTGATTTGAAAAGCAGTGTTGTTCAAATTCAGCAGCAAATAATAGCAAATGCAGATGTCCACATCTGAGACAGAAGTTCCTGCCAAAACAACTGTATTTGCTTTGCTGGCCTGATCTGTAAGAAGTCAGGGGGCAAAATAGCTTGGATTCCTAAGACGCAAGAAGCAGGAATGAATAAACAGTTCAGTTCACCAAACAACGTTGTCTCATTTCTGAGTGAGCAGAAGCTTAAGAGGAAGCCATATGCTTCGGACTATTTGTCCAACTAGTGTAAGAGAGGTTTCTCAGTGGCTGCTAGCCACAATGGCTATGCTTCACCTCCCTGGCTGGAGGCTGTATGCTTCGGAATACCAGTGTAATAAACGAAAATCTGCCCTTATTCCCTTATGGGGGACACAAGAGCCCTTATAGGTTCTCCATCGGTCAGAGAAAATAACAGAGGCCAACCAGAGAATATTGAGAAGCAGAGCAGCTAGTAAGCCTGATCTTTATTGATCTGTTGCAACAGGGTCTCCCCCCACACGCAGGAAAGGAGGAGGACCCAGACCCCAGGTGTGCCCGCCCTTATATAGACATTTTAAATTGCCCGCCCTGGAGTCCAAGACCACCCCCAGAAACATCATACATACATCACAGAAGGGGTGTAGCTCAAGACCACCCCCCAGACACATCATACCTACATCACAGAAAGGAGTGGTCTACAACAGAAATCTGAGTGCATTGTTTACCAGAAATCTGTTGTTTACCTCCTGTCTGGCAGGTTACCTGTTAATGCTTACTTGACTGGATACCCTGGGGAGCCTGGCCAGTCTTTTGTAATGATAAATACTTAGTTCCTGAGCCAAGTCACAGGCTCACCCTATTCATACACAGACATACCCTTAAGATAGGATTTGTGAATGAAAAGACAACGGGGAGGCTTTTCCATTTTCCTTGACCTTGCAGAGAAATTATTTGGTCAGTTTGGGAGTCAAAATGGTTTCCGGGCTGTTTTCCTGTGCTGCTTCAGACATGTGGTTTATACATTAATGTACATGCTTCAGTGGCGTAGCGTGGGTTGTCAGCACCCGGGGCAAGGCAAGTAATTTGCGCCCCCTAACCCCTAACCTGCCGCCGCTGCCAGCTTCTTCTTGCTGCTGCCTGGTCTGGTCTGGTGTGGTTCTCTCGTGCTCAGCGCTGCGCTGGGCGGCCGCTGCACTGTCCCTCCCCCAGATAGTCTCTCGCTCTCTCTCCGCACCGCACGCCTGGCACCCACCCCCTCCACAGTGGCCGGCGACCCGGCGGCTCCGATCGGATTCGCACAACTAGCACTTCAGTGAGAGAGAGTGAGTGAGCCAGGTAGGGGCAGAGAGCTGTGAGTGCGAGCGCCCCCCCAGATGTTGCGCCCGGCCCCCCCTGCACCCCCCACGCTACGCCACTGACGTGTTTGCTTGGTACATTTATGAACATTTATTATATATATGAGACCTCAATTTTTTATTTCACCAGAAACCACGAGAGGAAAGATGGCACTTGTGTTTGTGTCCTGCTTGCAGATTTCCCACAATGGGCATCTGGTTGGCCACTGTGAGAACAGGATGCTGGAACAGATGGGCCACTGGTTGGATCCATCAAGCTCCTTATATTCTTCTGCGTCCTGGGAGTAATGGGGCTTGCAGTCTAAAAACAGCTGGAGGGCACTAGGTTGGGAATGACAGCTCTACTCACCAGGGTATCTAGCAGAGAAGCGTGTGGGTTACCTGATGCCTTCTAACAGGAGGTGTTTGGGACTGAACCTAAAACTTTCTGCATACAGAGCAGATGCTTTGCCCCCAGGGTGTGGGCAGAAAGAGGGGGAGAGATGACCAAAACAGAGAGAGAGAAATGAAAGAGGTGGCAGAGAGAGAAGGAGGTGGCAGAAGGAGAGGTGGAGGAAGGGAGGGACAGAGAGAGGGGGGAGGGAGGGGAAGGTGATAGAGAGAAAAAGGTGTGGCAGAAAGGGATGGCAAAAGAGAGAGACCAAGGGCTTGCAGAAAAAGAGAGAGAACGAGGGTGGCATAGACAGCCAGGAAAGTGGTGGTAGAAAGAGAATACAGTGGTACCTCGGGTTACAGGCGCTTTAGGTCGCGCGTTTTCGGGTTGCGCACTGCGCCAAATCCAGAAGTACCGGAACAGGTTACTTCCGGGTTTCGGCGCTTGTGCATGTGCAGGAACACTAAATCACGCTTTGTGCATGAGCAGAAGCACCAAATCGCAACCTGCACGTGCGCAGATGTGGTGCTGCGGGCTGCAAACGTGCCTCCCACACGGACCACGTTCGCAACCTGAGTGTCCACTGTATTTATCCCTCCAGGTGCCAGGTATGTGGGCTGACCCTTGACAGCAAAAATTAAAAGCATAGGAATTAGGCCGCAAAGCAAGTCAAGCTACAAAGCAAGCTGGCTTCACCCTTCCTAGCCCACTTAAGAAAGAATCATGCAAGCAAGTGTAAAAGTAAGATTTACAAAGTTTATAATCATGCATTGGTTTGTAGCAACATTGGCAGTAAAAACCGTGCAGGCAAAATACTTAAATTTACAATGTAACCTGCTTCAAGCATGTGCCTAAAATTGGAGAGAGCGGGCACACGTCTGCCTCCAACACTGGTCAGAGGAAGAACAGGAAGTACTTGATGCGTCTTCCTCTCCAGGAGAGGAGGGGAAATGACATCACACAGAGCACTCTCTGCTAATTTTATCTGCCTATCAGCAATATGGATGCGGGTGGCACTGTGGGTTAAACCAAAGAGCCTAGGACTCTCTCATTTTGGTGCAGCAAAGCAACCTTTCATAACCCAGCTTGGCTAGGGCAGGGGGCAGAGGTGGAATCTACTGGTCAGGGGTGGGAGCACAACCTTGTTGATAATCCCAGTAATTAGCAAAAGCAAGACAAGATTAGGTAAAATAAGAAGAAAAAGGGCCTGTTGTCAATGCATGCCAGCAACTGGATTCAGTGGTTTTGGCATGCAATTTTGAAAAATTCATTGCAAAACAAACAGTGGGAAGTAGTAAATTTATGGTGGGACCGTTGAAGAACTGAAGACATTCCATTCTGTGCACATATTATGCCTGGCTCTTAAAAATTGATGGTGGCTCCCAGGAATTTGAAGTATTTTGCCTAACCTTAGAAGTGACTTTGAAGGGTTTTAAAAAATGGTTCCATTGTTCCATTGTTCTCCTCTGGGTAAATGTGGAGGAGGTAGGAAGTGGAATGGCAGAAGGCTTTGTGTTTGTTAGGGTTGGATGAGAGAGGGGACCAGCCTTTGGCAAAGGAGATCTGCAGCTGAGTAGCTACCAGGTTAGCAGAAACAGAGAAAGGTTTTTCAAAACACTAGGGGACATCTAATGAAGCTAATGGTTGGAAGATAAAAAGAAACCCTTCTCATGCAGCCATAGTCATTAAAAGCTTCCCTAAACAAGGCTGCCTTCAGATGTCTTCTAAATGTCAGGTAGTTGTTTATCTCTTTGACGTCTCATGGGAGGGTGTTCCACAGGGCAGGTGCCACTACCAAGAAGGCCCTCTGCCTGGTTCCCTGTAACTTGGCTTCTTGCAGTGAGGGAACCGCCAGAAGGCCCTTGGAGGTGGACCTCAGTGACCGGGCAGAACGATGGAGGTGGAGATGCTCCTTCAGGTATACTGGGCAGAGGCCGTTTAGGGCTTTAAAGGTCAGCACCAACACTTTGAATTGTACTCGGAAAAGTACTGAGAGCCAGTGTAGGTCTTTCAAGACCAGTGTTCAAGACTCACTCTCAGACTAACCTGCCTCACAGGGTTGTTGTGCAGATAATGTGGGCAGGGATCTTCCTATGTTCTCTCTTGGGGGATGACCAACATATGTTGGACTCCTAATTCCCATCAGATTCAGGCAGTGTCTCCAGGCTGGTGGGAGACCAGTAGTATCTTCAAGGCCCCCACGGGGCTCCCACCCCTGGAATAAGCCTCACCATAAGCGAAAACAGGAGGGGGCTTGGAAACTTTTGGACGTTGCCCAGGCGAGTCGCAAGACTGAGTCAGTCAAGGGAGGCCTTGTGAAGACCTGTTGCAATACAGCTGCTGCTTTGATGACAGATGGGGGAGGGTGAGTGCCGCCTGCTTTTGCCCCAAGCTGTCTGTGGGGCCCAGGAAGCTGTGTGCGATTCTCCTAGATAACACACCTCAGAACCCCCAGGTTCAGTCCTCTGCATCTCTAGGTAGGACTGGGAAAGGTCCCTGCCTGAAACTCTTTTGAGAGTTGCATTTGTAGCCCTGCACAGCAGCTGCCCACACACACACACACACACACCCAGGCTTAATTTAGAACCCCTTTCAAAAAATAGCACTGGCTGTGCTGCGGAAACTTTCAGTTTCCTCTGTGTCCCAGGCTTGTGTGGCGTTGGCGCTCTGGCATGCAGGAAAGAGCCCTGTGGGTGTCTAAAAAGGTTACCCACCCTACCCTAAGACTGTGGCCTCTGTGGCCAAGGTGCCGATGTTCAGGTGCATATGCATAAGGATATAAGAAGATTGCTGACATTCCGCTTCCGTGGATGCCCATGAATTATAGCGTTTCAAGAGAGGGAGGAAAACTTTTCACTATCCACTTTCTTCATGCTCTTAGGGCTATGTACGCTTTTGTCCACTCTTTAGGGCTCCATTGGAGCAAATGGCAATTGGGTTTCCCACAGATTCTCATTTGTTCCAATTTGACGCTAAAGAGCAGGTGTTCCATGAGAAAGGAGAGGGGCAAGGGAAACACGGCTCAGACTCATGGTTTCTATGGGAAGTGTGGAGAGCCCTTGTTTGCCTCTTACATCCCAGGTGTCCGAGGGCCAGGGCAATCAATATTATATTTTGGGCGTGATTCGTGTCTTTATGCAGCTACCTTGTTTTTTTACTTTCTGCATGTCCCATAATCGTGTTATAAAGTGGTCGTTTTCTGTGTTATAAATCAGTCATGGCCGGGAGTAGTTTCTTTTTGTTTTTCATTGTATTTCTTATCAATAATAATAATAATAATAAATGGTGTGGCATAAGTAAGTTTTTATTCTGAAAGTGTGGCCCAGAGAAAAAAGTTTGAGAACCACTGGCCTAACTGTTGCACTGCTGTAACTGCTTTGAAATGAGACAGTTTATATAATCCTAAGCAGATGCAAGGGAAGGGAGCAGAAGCAACTGCTTACCCTCTACTCACTTTCATAGAGGTGACAGCAAAGTTGTGAAAGTTGGCTTGCTTGCTGTGTGTGTGTGTGTGTGAAAACACGAAGTCACCACAGGAGTGCCAGCTTGGCTCCGTGACCATGCATGGCCCTGACACCGAAATTTGTGGGTGCCTGGCCCTTTCATGGGGGATTTTATGGGTGCTCGGACACCCAGGGCCCCAGGGAGTTGGCACCTGTGGCCAACGCACAATAGGAGAAAACTCAGCTTGTCCCTTCCAGCTTCTGGGCAGCTCATGTATCACACTCAAAGACTTGCAAAAAGACCCCCATCATAGGAACACCAGAAAAGCCTGCAGGATGCCTGTGGGGAACCTGTAGGTAGGATCCAGGCACAAGAGTACTCTCCTGTAGCTCTCAGAAACTAGTGTTCAGAAGCGTTATTGCCTCTGAGTGTGGAGGCAAAGGCCATTGATTGCCTTTATCATCCATGAATTTGTCCAGTCCTCTTTCAAAGGTGGTGGCCATCACTGTCTCCTTTGCGAGGGAGTTCCACAGTTTAACTACGTGCTTCGTCAGGAATTCTTTCCTTTTCCAAAGAAGAACTCAAGAGCCCACCGGCACAGCCTGTGCAAATGCAGGCAGAGGCAAGAATCAGAAGGAGGAGCGTCCGACGGGGCGGGGACTTTGCCGGGCTGCCTTTGGAGCCCACGGCAGGCAGGAAAAGGCACAGCTATCTGCCTGCTGGATTTACCGTGCCTGGAGGCTCTCTCCTCTTGCAATGTACTGTAAGTCCTGGCCAAGCGCCTGGCCGCTCCCTGCTCCTGCTGCTGCTGCTGCCCCCTCTTTCCCTCTCCAACCCCCAAAGGATTCTTCATCCTCACTCCCACCACTAACCAGCTTCCTTCTTTTTCTGACTTTGCAGGGCTGTGCTGCGCTCTTCCCTTGGTGATGCTGCTGGGGGCCAGCCCTGGAAGTTTCAGCACAGGTAGGGAAACTCTTCCACCACCAAGAACACCTGCAAGCTTTGCAGCAAGCAGCTTGTGCCAGTGAGACCTGGGCAGTGTGGGTGAGAGACAGAGAGAGAGAAAGACTAGGCACCAATGTGCGCCCTGAGGTCTCTGAGGTCAGTGGCACTGGTCATTCTTGGATGGCAGTGAGAGAGCTGCAGTTGTTGGTCTGCAAAAGGCAAGGATGACACCCTGCCTCCCTCTGCTAGCCAGATTCTGAGGGTGAGCAGGAGGGAATGGGCTTTGTTTCCATAGGCTTCTCAGAGGTGCCTGTCTGACCAATGCCAGAAACAGGATACCGGGCTGCGGGTGGGGGAAGGGTTGGTCTGATCCAGCATTTCTTCCCCCTTGCGTTTTTCGGGATGGGAATTTGATTGGAACCAGGTCTTTGCTACAGAAGAGCTCCGCTGCGGAATACGCAGGAGAGGTTGTACTTTCACACATCCTGAATTAGGAAGCAAGAGGCTCCAGGGCATCTTGGAGCATGAATATCTGGCAAAGAGGCAGCCAGAGGCTGGGGTTGCTTCTGAGAAGTGTTTGGCTTAGTTATGTGGACTCAGACCGGGCTCAGAGGAGGTAGCGCATCAATTTAGGTGAGCCCTCCTTCACCTGGTGCTCTCCAGAAGTTTTGGACTGCAATTCCCATCAGATCCAGACTGCTGGCTGAGACAACTGGGAGTTGTAGTCCAAAACATCTGGAAGGCACCAGGTTCCAGAGCACAGACATGTGGGCGTGTTGTGGAAGTTATGGCATGTGCTTAAGTAACTTACAAAGCTTTTATAATTCACATTTTCCATTGTTGCTCTTTCATATGATAATGAAAACCAGTGGGCATGTGTGTGTGTGTGTGTGTGTGTGTGTGTGTATTAAAGCTTTACCCGCAAGTTAAAAGAAAAGAAATGATAGAAACATTAAAAAGATTAAATCGGATTTGACATTGATATATTGAGGATTTTTTAAAATTTGCAACTCAATATATAGTACAGGATATATAATTTATATACAGTGGTACCTTGGGTTATGTACTTAATTCGTTCCGGAGGTCCGTTCTTAACCTGAAACTGTTCTTAACCTGAAGCATCACTTTAGCTAATGGGGCCTCCTGCTGTTGCCGCACCGCTGGAGCCCGATTTCTGTTCTCAACCTGAAGCGAAGTTCTTAACCTGAAGCACTATTTCTGGGTTAGCGGAGTCTGTAACCTGTAGCGTATGTAACCTGAAGCATATGTAACCTGAGGTACCACTGTATAATTATTTTCTGCCCTTAAATATTGCTCCTGTTTCCCTCGTGTAATATACTAAGCCTTTTTAATTTTAAAAAAAAGTTATAATAATTTACAAATAACTGTATGGCATTTACAAGCAATCCATAGATTGAAACCCGAAGCCTTGCATTCCTAACGGAGGAGAAACAAACCCCATTTTTCTACAGCCTTACCATCTGTCTACCTGCCTTCCCTCTCTCTAATAAGACTTGTTAATTTAATGCTATCGATCATCACCTGAACTTCAGATAACTGCAAATCAGTTGAGGGTGCCGTATGGTTTTTCCAGTTCAGACAAATTATCATTCTGGCAGTACAGATGGCTATGATGTTTCTGAGCTATTTCTGAGAGCGAAATACTTCTAAGATGTCAGATGAATGTGCTGCAGTGAACTTCCTTTGGGAAACAGTACGTGAAACCCTTAGGGGGCAGAGGACTGTGCTTGTGTCTTCGGGTGCTCAGGGCCAGCTCTGGAGGTAACCAGGCAAAGCGCCCCCAAGCAGGCTCTCCGCTGGTGGTGGAAGCATCTGTACTGGGTGTGTCCCCCCCTCCTGGTCAGTAATTAAAAGGTCTGAGCTTGAGTGCCAAGCATGTGGCTGAGGTGAGTGACTTGAGGCTTCCAGCTGTGGAATTCTATCCTGCAATTGGAAATATTTTAAAGGCTCTGGCTGAGGCTGGTGTGAGGCCTCCAGGCCCTTGGACCACACGAGGTGCATGGGTGGGCTTGGCCTGAATATCTAAGGTCCTCTGTCCTTCACTCCTCACCCCCCACCCCTCAAATACCTCCTTCCTTTGCAACCCCTGATGGGTTGAGAAACTGACCCCTGGGTAACCCCAGTGGGAATGAAAACAGCGAAGGTAGAGCTCAAAACCCCCATCTTGTTCAGTCAGGGTGTTCTCCAGGCTGCTACTGCCTTAAAGGAGGGATTCAAGTCTGTGCTTTCAGTTTGCAAAGTGTGGCAAAAGGGCTCTGCAACCAATCCATCTTTTTTTAAAAAAAGAAACAGGCTTTTTGCAGTTTGGGAAGCCATGGAGAAAGGCACTGAAAAGTGTAGGGTGAGCAAAAGATGAGCAGGAATATGTGTAAGGACCACTTGAGCAAATCAAGATGTATAATAGAATTGTAGAGTTGGAAGGGACCCCCAAGGGTCATCTAGTCCAACCCCTGGCAATGCAGGAATCACAGCTACAGAATTCTGCTTAATAAACCTCCAGTGAAGGGGAATCCTCCACTTTCCAAGGGACTCCACTGCACTGTCATGCAGCTCTTACCGTCAGAAAGCTCTTCCCAATATATGTGATGAGTGTAGGAGCAATGCTCAGAAAAGACTGAATATGAGCTAACTCTGAGCTAACTCTGCATATGCTAGACACAAGCTATTGTTGATGGATGGATTGGATTTGCACTGGGCTCTTCAGCTAAGAGGGGCTTCCAGAGTGACATTTGATAACAACCAGTTAAAACAGGACAGTCCCTGCCTTCACCTGGAATAACATGACACAAGGGGAAAAGGGATGTGGAGAGAAGAGGAAAAATCAAAACACAGATTTCTAAACAAAACACAATAAATAAAACAAAACAAAACCCTTCCAGTAGCACCTTAGAGACCAGCTAAGTTAGTTATTGATATGAGCTTTTGTGTGCATGCACACTTCTTCAGATACAAGGAAACAGAAGGACTGCAATTGGTCTTACAGGGGAAAGCAAGGGGTGAGATGGCTAAAATCATGTATAATGAGATAAGAATCCAATGCTTCACCCATTCCCACCCCACCCTCTCACTATATATGAGGGTCTGGTGACTTCTGTTTCAGTGTATCTGAAGAAGTCTGCATGCACACGAAAGCTCATACCAATCACAAACTTAGTTGGTCTCTAAGGTGCTACTGGAAGGAATTTTTAAATGTTTTTATTTTATTTTATTTATTTTATTTTGTTTCGACTACAGCAGACCAACACAGCTACCTACCTGTACACAGATTTCTAAACACTTTCCCCTATATTGACCCAATGCTGACTCAAGCCTTGCCTGATGGAGCTGGCCTCTCACAGCAGAGCCAGGATGGTTGCTCAATAATTATGGACCTTTTCAGTGTTGGCTCCCTGTTTGTGGAAAATTCTTACCAGGGTGGATCCCATTTATCTACTTTATCTACTTTTAGCCGCCAGGCCAAAACTTGCATTTTTAACTCTGGCTTTTGGACCTCCATTAGAATCTTTTCTAGTACTTGTGGCATCTTTTAGCGAGGAAGGATCTGTAAGGCCTGGCTGTTACCTTTACAGGTGTGGTTTCTAAGTTTGTTATTGGCTGCGCTCATTGAAGCTGGTTTTTATCTGTTCACACGGTGTTTGATCACTTTGGGTCACTCTGGCAAGAAAGCAAGTAATATAAAAGCAAATATTTATTTGTTTATTGCATTTATATCCCACCTTTTCCAAGGAGCTCAAGGTGGGGTACACAGTTTACCCCCCTCCCCATTTTATCCTGCCAACTATCCTGGGAGGCAGGTTAGGCTGAGAGGCAGTGACTGGACCTCAAGGTCATCCAGTGAATTTCATGGCTGAGTGGGAATTCGAACCCTGGTCTCTCCCAGGTCCTAGTCTAACACTCTAACCACTACACAGCATTGCCTGGAGGAGTCCTACCCAACTGGCCTTTCAGCTCTTCCAATCCAAGTCCCTCCTGCTGCAAACCTCTCCCTACTGGAGCTGAATTTAGGTCAATGCTGTTCCTCCTAACCTCTTTTTGGCATCAGTGATCACCTCTGTTCCATCACCATTGACACCCATTGAGCTCCCACAACTTCAGTTGCTTGAGAGGAATCTGCCTCTGAGCATGTGAAGAATTCTTTCCCCTAACCCCTGATTACCAGGCAACCCCCAAGTACTCAAGGCTTAGTGGGTGATAGGGGCAGACAAAGAGTTTTGTTGCATTCCCTTCTCATGCTGCAAACCAAACACCTTCCTTTCTCCTACTTTCAAGTTGTTTCCCTATTGCTAAATTCTTAAACCTACAGAATGCAGACAGAGTTATAGAGGTGGGAAGAGGGGGGGCAGGGGGCAGGGGTCAAAGCTAACTAAACAGCTCTCACAATGAATATTTTATTTTAAGCATTTATTACAATCTGTTCTGGCTTATGTTAGACCAGTGGTTCTCAATTTTTTTCTCTGGGCCACACACTCAGAATAAAAATTTGCTTGTGCCACACTAAACTTTTTGTTGATAAGCAATACATTGGAAAATAATAAGAAACAACTCATAGTAGTGTTTGATTTATAACACTGAAAACAACTACTTTATAATACGATCATTGGACATCCAGGAAGTATAAAACAATGCAGCTGCATAATATATAATATTATGTATAAAATAATATTATAATAAGTATATAATATAATACAATATAATATGTTTGTAATATAATAGAATAAAGTTTATAATATAAACGACCTCGGCCTAGTACACCTGAAGGAGCGTCTCCATCCCCATTGTTCAGCCTGGACATTGTGGTCCAGCTCCAAGGGCCTTCTGCTGGTTCCCTCACTGCGAAGTTAAAGGGAACCAGGCAGAGGGCCTTCTCGGTAGTGGCACCCGCCCTGTGGAACGCCCTCCCATCAGATGTCTGGGAAATAAGCAACTATCTGACATTTAGAAGACATCTGAAGGCAGCTCTGTTTTGGGTAGTTTTTAATAACTGACGTTTTAATGTATTTTTGACCTTCTGTTGGAAGCTGCCCAGAATGGCTGGGGAGACCCAGCCAGATGGGTGGGGTAGAAATAATAAATAATAATAATAATTATTATTAATAAACAAGTCTCCTACATATGTTAGGGCTGTCATACGTCCGGATTTTCTTGGACATTACCGGGATTTCAAAGGTAGACTGGGGGGAATTTCTGAAAGGCAGCACTTTGTCCTGGATCTTGGGCAAGTCAGTCGAAAAATCGTGTACCTTAGGTCTGTATACAAGCTCAATGAGAGCTGTGTTTGCATCACTATCACTTGATGCTTTTGCTCTCGTTTTGAGAAGACATCTCTCAACATTCTTCAAATTAAAATAATATTTTGATACTATACTATATTGCACTGAAATGTTTAAATGTTTCTTTGATTGCCCTTGAACATTGCTGCCACAATTGCGGTCCGCTCCTGCCACATGAATGTGGTGCAGCACATGCTTTGAGAACCACTGTGTTAGACCAACATGGTGCCTGCCTGCAGACTTTGAAATCTAAAAGACATAACATAAAAGGACAAAGGGATGGGCAGGGTAGAGGAAAACAAGCCTGCTCAGGCACCCATTGGTTCTTAACTCATCAAGTTCTTGCAATTTCTGGAGGGGGTCGAAACAGAACAGAGGCAGAGCCAAGTGAAACTGATCGCTGAGCATTGGCCAATGGAGAGACATTGTACCCCCATTCCCCGCCTTGCTGTATTCAGTTTCTTGACTGTCCAACTTAGGCATCTAGCAACCTTATCAGGGATATAGAAACCGAGCAGCTGGCATGTTGCAAAAAGGGGAAACTGCAAACCTAGCGACTTCTTTATTTTTTAAAAAAAGTTCCCCAGAACTTCAGAGTTCCTTCATGTATCCTTGTATTCCAGTTTTTCAATCTGGGTCAGCAGAAAAGGGGAAATGGGACTTCATATCATCTGCATCCTGATAACCCCACACTATAAATTCCTGGAAGGCCTTACAGAATGTGCAGAATGAAATGGAGAACCCATCCACACTTCCCGTTGTCTTGTGGTTTATTCATTTGTGATTTCAAGCCATGGGTCCTGGAGGTTTTTGCTTTCCCTCGCCACTTTCCCAAACTCACTGCTTATTGCTGAATTGGGACAAATGCCAATCTGCAGAAAACGTGATTGTTGTTGTTTAGTCGTTTAGTTGTGTCCGACTCTTCGTGACCCCCTGGACCAGAGCACGCCAGGCACTCCTGTCTTCCATTGCCTCCCGCAGTTTAGTCAAACTCATGCTGGTAGCTTCGAGAACAGTGTCCCACCATCTCATCCTCTGTCGTCCCCTTCTCCTTGTGCCCTCCATCTTTCCCAACATCAGGGTCTTTTCCAGGGAGTCTTCTCTTCTCATGAGGTGGCCAAAGTCTTGGAGCCTCAGCTTCAGGATCTGTCCTTCCAGGGAGCACTCAGGGCTGATTTCCTTCAGAATGGAAAACTAATTCTGCTTTATTAGTTGTTCTGCAATACTTCCTCAGTGCTGCCACTTATTGTTGTCTGGAAAAGGCTGTAGTTCACCAAAGTGGTACCTCAAACATTTGCAGAACGAAACATCGTGAGATTGCAGCAGGAAATTACAGGATATGTACTGACTGGAAACAAAGAAATGTGTCCTCCCCAAAACTTTTGCAGGCATGAAACGTATTGAAAGCAGGATCTCATACTAAAGTCTTGATAGCCTCATGAACAAGGCCGTTTTTAGGTTTGATGAGGCCCTGAGCTCCTGAAGGTAATGGGGCCCTTTATATGTCCAGCTGTCCTTTGTCAACAACAAATTGTCGCTGTTTTTGTGTTGAATATATGCTATATTGGAATATATGGACCTAATAGGTATCTAAAGCCATTTCAACATAACAAACAGGAGCCTACATAACACCTTTGCTGTATGTAGGTTTTATTTTATTTGTTTTTTATCTTATATTTTGGAAATGTACATCCAGTTTTTTTCCTTTAATTTTTTTTGGGGGGGGGCCAAGAGAGTGAGGCCCTAAGCCTGAGCTTGTTTAGCTTATATGTAAATCCGGCACTGCTCATGAATTGTCACGAATACACAGTCAAAAGGATGCCTGGAGGGACCCAAAAGGAGTCATAGAAATTGGGATCATGAGTAGACAATGTGTTGGCTAATAATTGCACCTCCCCATCCTAGCCCTGGTGCTTCATTAACTTTAATGTAGCCTTTGACGCCTCCCTCTCCATGGAGGCGCAGGTTGCAGCTACAGCAAAGGCGGCCTTTTTTCATCTCCGCCATATTAAGCAGTTGGTCCCTTACCTTTCTGGCCCCGATCTGGCCACAGTGATCCATGTGATGGTCACCTCCAGGCTTGATTCCTGTAATTCGCTCTACGTGGGGCTGCCCTTGAAGCTGACTCAGAAACTCCAGCAGGTGCAGAATGCCGCGGCGAGACTCCTTACGGGGTCCTTGCCATGGGATCACATTCATCCATTGCTTTACCAGCTGCACTTGCTGCCGGTGGAGTACAGGGTCAGTTTAAGGTGCTGATTTTAACCTTTAAAGCCCTATATGGCCTAAGACCCACGTACCTATGGGACCGCCTCTCCTGGTATGCCCCACGGAGGACCTTACAGTCCGCAAATAACAACAGTTTGGAAGTCCCAAGCCCCAACGAGATCAGATTGGCCTCGGCCAGGGCCTTTTCAGCTTTGGCCCCGGCCTGGTGGAACACCCTACCGCAGAAGACCAGGGCCCTGCGGGATTTGATCTCTTTCCGTAGGGCATGCAAGATGGAGCTGTTCTGCCTGGCCTTTGGGCTGGACTCAGTCTAACCCTCCCCCCTCTCATTTTTTTTTTTAAATGGAACCCCTCATATGGGATTTTGTATATAAATTTTCCCTTGGCTCTTTTTGCTGGTCCATGTAGGACCAGCATGCATAGTTGGCCGCAGTGAATATTTGACGTTTTCTCCCCTTATGGCTTTGATCTATAGGCTGCATTTTAAGCTGCATTTTAAACTGTATTCTAACTTATATTTTAATCAACTGTTTTTTGTTTGTTTTGAATGTTTTTACTATATTTATATTCAGTGTTAGCTGCCCTGAGCCTGGTCTTGGCTGGGGAGGGCAGGGTATAAATAAAATTTGTTTGTGTGTGTATATTTTTTGGGGGAGGTGTTCCACTGGTTTTGAAGGATTGAAACTGGAGTATTAGCTCATTTATTAACTGATTGCACCATGGCCATAGCCAGGATTTATGTTAAGGGAGACAGAACCTCAGTTAAGTATTTTTATTGATTTACTTGATTTACAATAAAAAGTAAGTTTTATTGTTCCCCACCCTGAGATTTCATGATAAAAGCTAGGCTACCAACGTCTTTAGTAAACATAGTATAAACTTAAATGAAAGCCTCATGACCCAAAGTGAAGCTGTGTTTCCTGGGTCATAACACAGCATTGTTCCCTGTGGCTTTTGTAAAGTAATGTGTGTGGAGGGGTGTGATTTGAAATCGCACGCCACCCTTGTGAGGGCGGCCAGAGGCCAAACCACACAGGGCTTCTGTGCCTTTCGCAGTTGTGCAGGCGAGGGAATTTCAGGAGGTGCACGTTGTCATGAAAGGTGCAAGATCCGTGGCTGCTTTTAAAAACACAAGACTACCAGAACAGCCCTGCTGGATCAGACCCATGGACCATGTAGCCCAGCATCCTGTTCCCACTGTGGCCAACCAGATGCCTGTGGGAAGGCAGCAAGCAGGACTTGACCACAAGTCCCCCCTCCTGCGGCTCCCAGCATTACTGCCTCCAGGTGTGGAAGCAGAAGAGAGCCATCATGTCTAGCAGATGCTGATCGCCTTGTCCTCCCTGAATCAATCCTCTTTTAGAGTCCTCCAAATGGGTGGCCATCATTGCAAGTTCCATAGTTAACTCCGTGCTGCATGAAGAAGTACTTTATTTGCCATTGCCCTGAATCTTTCAACATTTAGCTTTGCTGGATGTCCACAAATCCTGGTGTTGTGACAGAGGGAGGAAAGCTTTTTTTCTGCCCACTTTCTTGATTCCAAGCATAATTTTATAACCTTCTCTCAGGTTGCTTCTTTCTTGCCTTTTCTCTAAGCTTGTTGTTGTTGTTTAGTCGTTTAGTCCTGTCCGACTCTTTGTGACCCCATGGGCCAGAGCACGCCAGGCACTCTTGTCTTCCACTGCCTCCCGGAGTTTGGTCAAACCCATGCTGGTAGCTTCAAGAACATTGTCCCACTATCTCTTCTTGCAGTCCATGGGACTCTCAAGAGTCTCCTCCAGCACCATAATTCAAAAGCATCCATTCTTCAGCGATCAGCCTTCTTTGTGGTCCAGCTCTCACTTCCATACATCACTACTGGGAAAACCATAGCTTTAAGAAGTCCCAAATGTTGCACCCTTTCCTCACAGGGGAGTCCTTCCATGTCCTTGATCGTTTTGGTTACCCTTTCTTGAACCTTTTTGCATCTGGCCATCTATCCACCTTGTTACACTGAGTTCAGAGAGCTCTGCCCGCCCTGCTCAGGTGGGGAAGGGGATCCCCTAGCCCACCCAAGGACAGAGAATATGTGAAGCTAGTTGTGGCATCGTCCCCATGCTGCTCCAGGCTTCACAACACCACCAGCATCCACAAGGCTTTATTTTTTAAAGTTAAAGAAGGAAAAGGGGTGGACATGACCCTCAGCCACATCGAAAAGCCTTGTTCACACATTACACTGAACACAGGGTACCTGCCTTTGTCTCTGCACATGTACAAGTGTTTGCATGAAAGAGGGTACACTTGTTGATTTGTACAGGTCAGCTCTTCCATACTCAGGTACACTTATTTGTGAATAACTACAGGTGGAATGTGCTAGTATGGTGCAGACTCAGCTCAGCCTGGGCACTCAGCACCAGACTGCATTATGAACTGAGGCAGGACCCTAGGTGTTATGTACTGAGTTGAATAGAATCCAAAATGCAGCAGTCTGATTGGTCCTAGAGCAATAGGATTTAGAATGCAGCAGTCTGATTTGTCCTAGAACAATAGGATCCAGAATGCAGCAGTCTGATTGGTCCACAGGAGCCACCCAATCCAGCTCCAGGTGGAAGTGAATCCGCAACCTGATTGGCCTACAGGAGAATCCCGGAATTAGCCAATCACGTGGGGCCCATTGTGTAAATAATGTATATAAAGCAGACATTTCGTGGGAACTTCCACTCCTCCTCAACACTGTGAGCTGAATAAAGAGCATGAAATCCACTCTCGACTTCGAGTATATTTCACTGAGAATGCACCTAACATTCTCCTTGCCTCTCCATGGCAAAGGTACAAGCAGGAGGGCAAGAGAGTGTTCAGGTGGCCCAATTAAAAAGAGGACCTGTGTTGCTCCTGCGCCTTTAATAGTTGCGTGGCAGCTGAAATTCCCTCTTCTGCACTTCTTTTAAAGGTGCAAGAGTGCTTGCCACCTTTGTTCCTAGTCTTCCAGGCAAGCTGGTCAAGTTTGTGATGAAACTTCTCATTACGGAGCCGCAGAGAAGCTTGCAAACAGCCCTCTCTGGAGTTTTTTTCTGTCTCATTCCCAGAAAGAAAAATAGCAGCTAGCTTCCGAAGCGGGAAACAGGCACAGCTCAGTCTTTACTGGCCTGAGATAAAGAGTTGCTCCCACTTCTTCCGAACTGACTGCTGTATTAATATGTCAGCCCCTTGGCCTCATGCATCCCTCTTGCACTTCCCGGAGGTTAACCACAAATGAACTCCCACAAATGAACAATCTATAGGGAGTTACCAGGAAGAGCCACCTCCACACTGTTTTTCAAAGGGACAAGCGAGTTGCGTCCTTTCCTTTCAGCAGATTCAAATAGCTGGGCATTCCAGAAAGTAAAACGTTCTGGAAATATGTGAGGAAATAGATAGGCCTTTTAAAAGGGCTTGAAATGTTTGCTTTAACTTAATTTGCAAGTAAGGCATGGGGGAGAGAGGCTTTGACATTCTCCCTTCTCCAGAGATTTAAGCCTTCCTAGGCCCAGATGGTTTATTTATATGTGCAAATGAAACATTTTATCCTCTGGACAAGAACCAGGAATTCTAGCTCAGAGGCTGCAGCCCAGGATAGCGGACACGAGGGATGGGGTTGGGTGGGATTTGCTTCAGAGTTCCTCAAACATTTGTAAGAGCACAGCTTGAATTTATGCATCAATTGTAATAATTGAATCCACTTTTAAAAATATGGGTCTCCTACCTCTGAATGTTTCTCTTCTAACCTAGGGCTGTGTCCACAATGGCACTCTCAACCAAGGGAGGTGCTGGAGAGGGCGGGGGGCAAGTACCCACCAAAAGAGCTCATTCTCCCCCCCCCAATTGCTGGACTCATTAACATATTGCTGTGTGGCACCCCACTCTCCAAGTGGTGAGAAATTCCTGTGGTTCCAGCTCCTTACCCAGGTTCAGTTTCCTTGGAGTGAAAGTCACCGGAGATTGTGGTGTGCTTAGGATATGTAGTTTTATTTACACATCTATACAACCTGAGCGTAAGATGGAGAGACTCACAGCATTAACATCCCAATGGGTTTTGGGATCCAGCAAAGAGCAAGCATGTCTCTGGGTCTCCAGCTTCCAGCCTGCTTTTTTCAGCTCATCTCCCACACACCACCCTGGCTCTTGTTCTCCTACCTAGCAGCCAGGTAGAGGAAAGACCTGTCCATCAGCCTGGAGGGCCTCCTCCCTTCACTGTAGCTCTTGCAATGGAGCCCATCCTTTTGGGATATGGATGAGGACACTGCAGTGGCCAGCCAAGGCCATCGTCTTACAAAGAAACTTGCCTGGCTAGTTCAGCAGTAGGATCCTCTCTTTGAATCTAACGCTCCCCAGGTACAGGACCCCAAGAATCGGAAGGGACTCGTGGCAGCATCCAGACTGACCGCCACAAAGCAAAACATCATTCAAGTGTAAGGTAAAGGGACCCCTGACCATTAGGTCCAGTCGTGACCGACTCTGGGGTTGCGGTGCTCATCTCACTTTACTGGCCGAGGGAGCCAGCGTACAGCTTCCAGGTCATGTGGCCAGCATGACTAAGCCGCTTCTGGCAAACCAGAGCAGCACACGGAAACACCGCTTACCTTCCCGCCGGAGTGCTACCTACTTATCTACTTGCACTTTGACATGCTTTCAAAGTGCTAGGTTGGCAGGAGCTGGGACTGAGCAATGGGAGCTCACCCTGTTGTGGGAATTCAAACCACCGACCTTCTGATCAGCAAGTCCTAGGCTCTGTGGTTTAATCCACAGCACCACCCACGTCCCTCATTCAAGTGTAGTCATATATTATTTCTGTAGCTTTCCAACAGTGCAGCTGCAGCTCTTGAGGCACAAATGTCTGTGTCTTTTGCAGCTGCTGACAACAGATCATTCAGAACCTAGAAATGGGGAAGCATCTAACTTACAGCATTGATCAGCTAGATTCCCACCTGGTCTCCACCTCCAGCATCCCAGACCCACCCAACCAGCATGGAAACCGAGCCTTTAGTCACTGAAGAGATGTCTCCTAACCTTTTGTGCTGATTGGAGCCCACCAGAGTGAGAGGAGTATTACCCATGAGGATGGGCTTCCAGAGTCACTTTGTGGGAGAGGTGTGGGAAAGACACTGAGGAGGAATGTGGAGGACCTGGAGAGGATAAGAGCAGACAAGCACGTACAAATTTACCAGCAGCCTCCTACTCTAGTGGTGACCTTGGAAGCTCTTTTCTGACTCCATTGTGGCCACAGTACTGCACTCTGGAGAAGGTTTCTTGCTGCTATTTGAGAGCCTAGGTGCTCTTGAGCTTCACCAGACGCAGGACTTGCACACAACTGAAGGAACCTCAATCAAAGTTTGCTGCCCGTTTTGGTTGTCTAAAGCTGCGTGCATCATCACTTGGGTTTAAAGCAATCATTCTGAAATGAGATAGTCACTTCCTTTGGTTTTGAGATGCTGCACGGATTGTCACGGCAACATTTTAAAAGAGATCAAGAGAGTTTTGTGTCACGCCTGAAGACTAGCAAATATATTTCACAATAAGCGTTATAACTTAGAACTCTAGTCTGTAACCTTCAGATAGTCCCTTAGCGCCTGCCAGTTTCCCTTCACCCTCCCAATTTTGCACTAAAAAAAATGTAGGGAGTTGGACTAGAAGATCCTTTGGACCTCTTCCAACTCTACAATTTGGTGCTTTGGTTGGGATGGTCTGTTTTAGGGGGCATTATTTTGGGGTCTTTTTTATTATTTGAGGGGGGGGTGCAGATAGGTGTTTTCCTGTTTAGAGGTGAGTGAAACAGGGAAGACTCAATATGTGTCCATAATGTTGTCAAAAGGATGCCGTGAGCATTAGACAACTACTTGAGGAACCCCAAGGGAGTAGTGTCAGAACAAGTTCCAGCTAGCATTGTATCATTGATCAGAAAGGGTTGAGCCCCATCACCTGTATTTTTAAAGACATCAGCCTCTGGGGGTCTGCATGAGGGTGTGGCAATCTGTGCCGTAGCTGCACTGCTTTTAATTTTTATGTGGGGGGTTGGGGTGTGTGTGTGACAGGACTGCTACAAGCATTGTGCCATTGTGGTGTGGTAAGAGAGTGGGAGACCAGGGTTCAAATTCCCACTCAAGTCATGAAACTCGCTGGGGGACCTACCATACAGGCAGGATATAAATGTAATAATAATAAACATATTCATATATATATATATATATATATATATATATATATATATATATATGCTTTCGTAGATTTTCACGGGTACAGGAATGCAGGTTTTGGTGTCCTCGGGTGTCTTCCCGTGTAAAAGTTGGGGTGTCTAGGCGACACCCCAGAGGCACACAGAACGCCATCACCAATCAACCACACCAGACCCAAACCCAGACCCTCTCCACAGATAAATTACAGACACCATCCAGTAGCCAAACCATGGTGGCACCTCCGGATGCTGCACCCCCCTGCAATCCCTACACAGATCTGGCTGACACAGGCCACAAAACCACAGCTCGCCCCTATACACGAAGCCAAGCCAGAGCACAACTAAGTGCAGTACAGCCATCTTCTCAGAAAAACTCTTCACAAAGTTCAAGAGGTCAAGACACAAAGACTTTAGCAACTAATCCACACCTAATGACCCACCTAAGTGGTACTCAGGATATCACTCAAGAAATCACTCAAGATATCCCTCAAGTAATTAAGGAACAAAAGAAGAAAAGGCACACTAGCCTGGGAACTTCCTCTCTGCCCAGAACATTGGAGGCTATACACCACACCCCCTCAACAGTATTTATAGGAACTCAAACACTGAGATCCTGCTCTGTTCCAGTAACAAGAAGCCGAAAGCACCAGCCTGAAGATGACGAGTGAGACCTCGTCGAAACGTCGCCTAGACACCCCAACTTTTACACGGGAAGACACCCGAGGACACCAAAACCTGCATATATATATATATATATACACATACATACATACATACATATCATTTTCAACAATCATTTAACATAACTTCATATCTTATACAATATTTTAGACTTCCATCAACAACCTCTGATGATTTTCCGTTCTTTATCATTCTGCATTTCTTAATTTCTCTATTACTCCTTATTATCATTAACTATAATAATTCTCTTCATAATCTTTCTTGCAATATTTCAAATAGTCCTCATTACAGAACTTCTTGCAGTCCTACTAGCGTAATCTGTTCATTACAATTGCTTTTCAAATAGTTCGTATATTTACTCCAGTCTTCCAGTTTCGAAACCTTCCAGTTAATTTATCTAATTCTGCATAGTCCAATAAACATGTTCATCTTGCTCCAGCTTGATTGATGGAATCCACTGCCATCAACCTCTCCTTCATTGGAGGTTTTTAAGCAAAGGTTTGATGGCCGGCTGTCTGGGGGTCCTTAAGCTGTGATTCCTGCATTGCAGAGGGTTAGACTAGATGACTCTTGGGGTCCCTCCCAAGTCTACAATCCTATGATCAGAGGAGGAGGAGGTATCTGTTTATGTCTACCAGTCATGGTGGCTGCATGGCCTTCAGAGTCTGCCTCATTTGCTAGGGAACAGCAGGAGGAAAGGACTGTGCTTCCTAGGCTGCATGGATCTCTGGTCTGATCCTGCAGCTGAGCTGTTCTGGAGGTAACTTCTGGCATCCAGTGGTGGATGCCTATTCCAAAAGCAGGAGGCAGCATCGTGGGAAGAGGATGGGCACCACCAGGTCTGCACTTGCCAGGGGAGTGACTCTTGTCCCATGACGCTTGTCCATGCGCAGCCTCAGGTGGGAAGGGCATGTACTCTCAGGCCCCACCATCCCCACCTCACATTCCCTGGGGTTGCCAAGTGTAATTCATCACCACAGCTGAACGAAGCCAGGACTTCCAGAGGACATTCCCTTTAGAGACTGGCGCCAGGAGGGTGTGTGTGCATTCACAAAGCTTCGGGGGAAAGGATCCTTCTGGGAAAGTCCTTCTGGAGGGCAACCAATATGATAATGGATCTGGAAAGCAAGCCTTATGAGGAACAGTGAAGGGAGTTGGGGATGTTTAGCCTGGAGAAGAGGAGACTGAGAGGTGACAGGACAGCCATCTTCATATATATCTGAAGGGCTGTCACATGGAAGATGGAACTAGCCTGTTTTCTGCTGCTCCAGAGGGTAGGATACAAACCAATGGATTCAAAGGAGATTCTGGCCGTAGTAGATTCAGAAGCATTTTCCAATGGTATGAGCTGTCTGCAGGGGAATGGACTCCCTCGTAAGCTGGGGGACCCCTTTTCACTGAAGGTTTTAAAGCAGAGGTTGGATTGGCCACCAGTCACAGATTCCTTAGCTGTGACTTCTGCATTGCAGGAGGTTGGACTAGATGACCCTTGAGGTCCCTTCCAGCTCTGCAATTCTGTGATTCTATGAAATGCTCAACAGGCTTGATTGTTAGAGGAATGTAGGAAGGACCGTTCCAGTTCAGGAGAATTATGAACAGAATTATGAACATTTAGTAATTGTGACCGTCCTTATCTTTCTATATTTCACATATGTAAGTTGCTTTTTAGCAAGTACCCATGCAGACATGCAAACCATAAAAGAACACCCACGTTTCTCACTGAGAAAAGAGATCGGTAAAGGGACCCCTCACCATTAGGTCCAGTCATGGCCAACTCTGGGGTTGCGGCGCTCATCTCGCTTTATTGGCCGAGGGAGCCGACGTGCAGCTTCCGGGTCATGTGGCCAGCATGACTAAACCACTTCTGGCAAACCAGAGCAGCGCACGGAAACGCCGTTTACCTTCCTGCTGGAGCGCTACCTATTTATCTACTTGCACTTTGACATGCTTTCGAACTGCTAGGTGGGCAGGAGCAGGGACTGAGAAACGGGAGCTCACCCCGTCGCGGGGATTCGAACTGCCGACCTTCAGATCAGCAAGCCCTAGGCTCTGTGGTTTAACCCACAGTGCTACCCGCGTCCTTGAGAAAAGAGATATTTGCTTGTAAAAAGGAATAAGTATTTGTGTGCTTCAAAAAAAACCAAAATACAAAACCCCTTGGAATTACAGTACATACTTTCTCCCTTTCTTTGCGATGCTCTCTGCTTGACCTCTCCAGGAGAGGCTGTTCTCCACCCAGTCAGGAAACTGGGACAGGAGCCAGTAAGGGCTTGGGATCTCACAGAGCAAGGAGTGCATGTTCAGGAATAGTCCTTGGCCGCCAGTTGGTCTAGAGCTGCATTTTTGAGACTGTTACTAGCAACTGTTAAGCACCATGTGAATCTCATTCCTCCCTATCTGTCCTGAGGGTGGCCAATCATCAGTGATGGAGCCAGGGTTCCTGTATGTTTAATAGCTGTGGAGAAGAACTGCAGGTTTCAGCAGGTGAAGACACTCTCTTCTGCACAACTGTTAAAACCGGCATTAAAGTACAATTTGCCCTGACAGCAGCCCAATGGCAGCCATCACCTTCATTTCCAAAGCCCTGTCCTGAATAGGAAAGTCTTAGCCTACCCAACAAAAGGTTAATAAGAAGAAGGGAGTCATCCTAATCTCTCTTGGGAGGGGTCTCTGGGAGCATCTGCAGAAAAGGCCCTCTCTCCTGTCACCACCAACTGTGGAGAGGTGTTCACAAGAGGACCTTAGCACCTGGGCAGGTTCAGACAGGGAGATACAATTATCCAGGTAGCCTGGGGCCAAGCCATGTAGGGCCTTATAGGTCATAACCAGCACTCTGATGCCCAGAAATAGATTGGTCACCAGTGATGTTGTTTTTTTAACAGGGGAATAACATTCTCTCTGTAACCAGGCCTCAGTCAGCAGTCTGGCAGCAGCATCCTGGACAAGCTGAAACCTCCAAACACTTTGCAAAGGCAGCCCCACATGGAGTGTGCTACAGTAGTCCAACTGGGATGTAGCTAAGGCATTGCATCCTGTAAAAAACCAAACTCACAGTTCTGAGCTTTGTGCTTTAATAATGTTATAATTATTCCTTCTGTTTTATTAAATCTGAGATGCCAAAACTCATAGCACCTTGATACTGGGTTTTTCCTAAGCTCACCATACAGTTTAAAAGGTTTTAAGGTTTCTACCAAGTTTTTAGTCTGCTTATGGAAGGTTCAGGCCCATGCATTTGGAACGGGTGCTCAAAGACCCATGGAATTGTAGAGCTGGAAGGGCCCTTGATGGACATCTAGTTCAACCCCTGCAATTCTGGAATCACAGCTAAATAATCCCTGACAGGTGGCCATCTGGCCTTTGATTCAAAACTTCCAGGGAAGGAGAGTCCAACACCTTTTAAGCTGGTCTGATGTCAAACAGCTCTTAGCATCAGAAAATTATTCTGAATGTTTAGTCAGAATCTCCTTTCTTATAACTTGAATCCATTGAGTCCTACCCTCCAGAGCAGAAGAAAACAAGATTGTTCCCTCTTCCATGCGACAGCCCTTCAGATATGTGAAGATGGCTATCGCATCTCTTCCCAGTCTCCTCTTTTCCAGGCTAACATACGGTACCTTGCTCCTTCAACTGTTCCTCATAAGGTTAGTTTCCAGACCCTTGACCATCTTGGTTGTCCTCCTCTTCACAGTTTGTCAATATCCTGCAGAACTGGACACTATTTCTGTTGATGCAGTCAACAACAACAACAACAAAATAATAAAGCTCAACAACTTTGCCCCCACCCCTCAAAAAAACTCAACAACATTTGTGTCTGGATTTTCAATTTATGAAATATGGCAACCCTAATACATACATAAACATACATACATACAAACAAACATAGATACATCATTTTTTCTTGTCTCCTATCCATAGTCCATAGGGGTAGGCAACCTAAGGCCCGGGGGCCGGATCTGGCTCAATCGCCTTCTCAGACCGGCCCACAGATGGTCCGGGAATCAGTGTGTTTTTACATGAGTAGAATGTGTCCTTTTATTTAAAATGCATCTCTGGGTTATTTGTGGGGCATAGGAATTCGTTCATTCCCCCCCCCAATATAGTCCAGCCCACAACATGGTCTGAGGGATGGTGGACTGGCCCACGGCTGAAAAAGGTTGCTGACCCCTACTCCAAACCATGCTCTAGGCAGCTCACATGGGGGAAAATGTAATTACAAACATAGCAAAAGTAGTCAAACAATAAATAAAACATCAAAAAGTACACAACCAAATAGAATAATTTCCACGTAAATCACAAGATGTAAAAGAAAGATACATGAAAGTAATATAAATAACAATCAATGTCGCTTTTAAAGCTTGACTCATCTGTAAGATCCTTACGCAGCCATGCCAGTTTCTTTAGGTACCTCCCACTTTTCTTTCTTGTTGGAACTGTTTGTGATTGTGCCTTAAACACCTCACCTTTAAGAAAGTCCCGTTCATCATGGACTCCCATTTCTAATAATGGGATCTTGCCCAGAAGTTTTTTGAAACCAGCTTTCTTAAAGTCCAGAGTGTGTGTTTGACTACACTTCGCTTTCCCTTGCCTCTGCGTAATCAGTCCCAAGAGGAAATGCTCACTGCATGAGGAAACCTTGCCTTGGGTCCAGGAAGCAGCAGGAGCCTTGATAACTTCATTTATGAACAACAGCTCAGCAGCTCAGCAGCTCAGCACAGCAGCTGGATCTTGCTTTAGGCAAGGCTAAGGCTCCAACTATCTCCCACGATGGAGGGACTCACAGACCAAAGAGAGGAGGGGGTTAGGACTAGATGGCTCCTCAAGCCCCTTCAAACCCTACAATTCTATGATTCAATTATAGATCGAGTACGTCTCTCAAAGGAGAAGGAAACCCGAGACAAATCTGGAGTGGGGTTCCTAAGATAATTGGCAGGCGCCTGGTACATCTCTGTCCCGCAGCTCTTGCAGCCAATCTGGTGCCAAACCTATCTGAAATATACTCTGAGTCGAGAGTGGATATCATGCTCTTTATTCTGCTCATAGTGGTGAGGAGGAATTGAAGTTTCCCCGAAGTATCTGCTTTATTTACATTCTTTACACAATGGGCCGCACGTGATTGGCTAATTCCGGAATTCTCCTGTAGGCCAATCAGGTTGTGGATTCACTTCCATCTGGAGCTGGATTGGGTGGCTCCTGCGGACCAGTCATACTGCTTCATTGTTCTAGGACCAATCCAACTGCTGCATTCTGAATCCTATTGTTCTAGGACCAATCAGACTGCTGCATTTTAGATCCTATTCAACTCAGTACATAACACTATTGCTCTGCTTTCCTTTGGACTACATCAGCAAGGCCCAGAAGAGGATCTAGTAGATGTCTGGGCAGCCCAGGACCTCCATATGCATGGCCCAGGCCTGTGCCCCCGGGGGGGGGGGTTACTTCAGCGCTTAGCAAGAGCTCAGGGATATCAGCTGTTGTTTTATTACATTGGCCACTCATTATCTCTGAAGATGCAAGGATCTTCTCCAGCTCCATTTACTGGGTTTGTTTAGTTCTTCCCCATCTCGTATAAACACAGCATTCTCCAGCGTCCTATTAATTTAAGCTTACAAACTACAGCTGCATCCCTGTTTGGCATGTCAAGAAAAAGACAAGTCGCAACAGCTGCTGTGCAGCTGTGGGTGCTAATGTCATTCCGTTGGCTCAGAGGTCCTGGCTCTTGATGTAGATTGGCCTGGGTGGGGCTGTGACGAGACACCAAGAAGGACTAGGGACAGACAAAGTTTATGGTTACGAGGACATGGTAATTAAAAAAACCAAACACCCCATGTTTAGGGGATGTATAATTGGGGATACCAAACAGTAGCAGAAGGGCTGTCGCCTTTGTGGCCTGCCTGGGGGCTTTATGCAGATGACACAACCTTGATGGCAGAAAGCGAGGAGGAATTAAAGAACCTTTTAATGAGGGTGAAAGAGGAGAGCGCAAAATATGGTCTGAAGCTCAACATAAAAAAAACAAAACAAATCATGGCCATTGGGCCCATCACCTCCTGGCAAGTAGACATCACCTTGCTGACAAAGGTCCGTATAGTTAAAGCCATGGTTTCCCCAGTAGTGATGTATGGAAGTGAGAGCTGGACCATAAAGAAGGCTGATTGCCGAAGAATTGATGCTTTTGAATTCTGGTGCTGGAGGAGACTCTTGAGAGTCCCATAGACTGCAAGAAGATCAAACCTCTCCATTCTGAAGGAAATCAGCCCTGAGTGCTCCCTGGAAGGACAGATCCTGAAGCTGAGGCTCCAAGACTTTGGCCACCTCATGAGAAGAGAAGACTCCCTGCAAAAGACCCTGATGTTGGGAAAGATTGAGGGCACAAGGAGAAGGGGACGGCAGAGGACGAGATGGTGGGACAGTGTTCTCAAAGCTACCAGCATGAGTTTAACCAAACTGCGGGAGCAGTGGAAGACAGGAGTGCCTGGCGTGCTCTGGTCCAGGGGGTCACGAAGAGTCGGACACGACTATACAACAACAACAATAGTTGGTCACTCTTTGGATCTGGGTGCTGGACTATATCATTTCATCTCACGGGTTGATTTGTGGTTTTGGTCAACTATGCCAGTGAGGTCTTGAGATGTGCTTCTGCATTGGCTCAGCCTCAGAGCATAAACTCGCTCAGAGTTGCAACAGGCAGGCTCTTCCAGGAGCAGGTAGTTTTTTTACCTGAGACTCCCCATGGGATTTATGCTGGTGAATTCAGATTGCTGGAAGCCCACTTCTTAATGACACCAAACTCTTCCTGGAACCCCTGTTCTGAACAGGCTACAACTTGAGTAGACTACAACTTCTAGTTCACTGGTTTGGTTCAACACAGAGGAGTGGTGGGAGGAACCAAGTATATAAAGTTCAGAGCCTGGGGATTGGTGGTGGGGTGGTGATGAGTGGTCACAGGGAGAAGACTGGGAGGAGGAGGTTTGGAAGCTGAAGAGGTAACAGGGTTTAGTGAGCAGGGTGAGTCTGTGGCAGACAGAAGTCTAGAAGCAGAGGCTGGCGAGATGAAGCACCCTTGTCTCCCAGAACCTGAAGACGCATAAAAAGGACAGGGGAGCACACAACTTGGGGCAAAGCCCTGGAGAGGAGGAGACGTGGGCAGCTGTGGAGAGCTGGTGGCTTTCAGCCTCCATGATTTCATGGAGGAAGACCCACCAGGAATGAGCTGATGTGCTCATTAGGCCTGACAGTCAGCCAAGTCTGTGAAGATCATGCTTTGCTAATAAAGAGCTAACTCCCAACTTCCCAACAGTGATTGCTGACTGGCACACTCTGGGACAAGTGGTTTTCAACCGTTCGGTCAGGACTCAGTAGTGGGTCGCAGTCCGACCCAAGACGAGTCACAATGGGAGCGCTAGCACCATGCAAATGTGTGGCAAAAGATTAAGAAATGGGTCCCCAAATGTAGGAAGCCAGGCCATTGGCCACCTAAATAAATAAATAAATAAATATTTTTTTATTTATACCCAGCCCTTTCCGATTCAGGAAACCAGGCTCAGGGCGGCTAACAACAAATTTAAAACACTTAATTGATGCTACAAAAAAACCAGCATAAAATATGGTATAAAGCATAAATAACAATAAAATCAAAAATCAATTTAGGGGGGGAAATCCATCCAATAAACATTAGATGGTCACCAGGGCTAGCTGGCTAAATTAGTCCCACTTGGGCCAGCGAGGAGACCAGGGGAGAACCAGCTGTGGGATCCCAGAGCAGGTAATCTTCATAAAAAGGGGAGGGGGAGGGAAGGAAGGGGAACAAAAGATCAGGCCAGGTTCAAACTGAAAGCCATGTGGAATAGTTCTGTCTTACAGGCCCTGCAGAAGGAGGTTAAATCCTGCAGGGCCCTGGTCTCCTGGGACAGAGCATTCCACCAGGTTGGAGCCATCACTGAGAAGGCCCTGGCCCTGGTGGAGGATAGTCTGACTTCCTTAGTGCCTGGGACATCTAAACAATAGTTATTCATGGACCTTAAGGTCCTCTGCAGGGCAGACCAGGAGAGGTGGTCCCGTAAGTACGAGGTCCCTAAGCCACAAAGGGCTTTAAAGGTCTAGCTCAATATTGTCTACACTCTCAAGGATTTTAGGCAGGAAGCCTCTCTCAGCCCTACCTGGAGATACCAGGAATTGGACCTAGGAATTCTGCCTGTTTGCGTCCCGGGTCTGAAGTGACTGAATATACCTGCCCTAGTTTGTATCTAGTTATCTGACCAGATTGAAAACAGGCAGAGATTCTTGGCTGTAACTGAGAGGTTATCAGCTAGCTGTCAGGGTCATCTGTCCTAATCTTCTAATGCAGATAATTTGGGCTTCTTGGCTCAACTTGGCTGCATGCTTTTAAAATTATCCTGAGCACTTGGGGGGGGGGGGGAGAAGGCAAAGGGTCTGTGTAGAAATGGTTCCTTCATCAATGGCCTCATTTTCCTCTCCCCCCTCCTGCCACACCCTCTTGCAATGGCCAATTTGCAATGAAAATCCAACACCAGGCCCCTTTCTTTTGTAAAGAGATCCCGTGTGCTTCTAAATTTCCTTTGCATGGTTAGGTGGCCCAGAGAAGGACAAGCCCTACATTGTGCTAGGGGCGGCCTCATTTGCTTAAAGCCTCCAAAGGTGTGGGAATCTGCTATCATCGGATTCCCAAATTCCCCTAATCTCTGATGACTGCAGTAGCTTTACTCATCTGTGCCTATGCATGAGTCGCAGATTGCGGGCCGGCACGAGCCCAGCGCAGCAACTTGTTCAGAGACACAGTAAGCAGCCTCTTCCCAGGAGCAGGTAGTTTTCCAGTGTCTCTCCAAGGGGAATTATTCAATTCTTCTGTCACACATTGGAGTGGTCTACTGGCAGAGTTAAGGAGGTGAGCTTGGAGCAGCTGCTGAGGCAGAGAAGCAGCAGGGAGAGTTTTCTATTATGTTGTGGGGTGTGTGTGGGTTAATTATTTGATTCATCTTACCCCATGCCAAGGGACGCCGGTGGCGCTGTGGGTTAAACCACAGAGCCTAGGACTTGCCAATCAGAAGGTCAGCGGTTTGAATCTCCGCGACGGAGTGAGCTTGGTCCCTGCTCCAGCCAACCTAGCAGTTCTAAAGCACAAAAAGTGCAAGTAGATAACTATGTACCACTCCAGCAGGAAGGTAAACGGCGTTTCCGTGCGCTGCTCTGGTTTGCCAGAAGCGGCTTAGTCATGCTGGCCACGTGACCCAGAAGCTGTACGCCAGCTGCCTCGGCCAGTAAAGTGAGATGAGCGCCACAACCCCAGAGTCGGTCACGACTGGACCTAATGGTCAGGGGTCCCTTTACCTTTACCTTTATCTTTACCCCATGCCACCCTGGTGCCGTGCAGCTACAATTCCCATCAGCCTCAGCTTTCCCAACCCACACTTCCATGGGCAGCAAAGGCGCATGCGAAGTAGTTCAGGGGTTGGAGCAATTTCCCTATGAAGAAAGGTTGCAGAGTTTGGGACATTTGGGTTTAGAGAAAAGGTGTTGTTGTTGTTGTTGTTGTTGTTTATTTATTTATTTATTTATTTATTTATTTATTTATTTGTACCCCGCCCATCTAGTTGGGTTTCCCCAGCCACTCTGGGTGGCTTCCAACAAAGATTAAAAATACATTAAAATGTCACACATTAAAAACTTCCCTGAACAGGTCTGCCTTAAGATGTCTTCTAAATGTCAGGTAGTTGTTTTTCTCTTTGACATCTGGTGGGAGGGCGTTCCACAGTGCGGGCACCACTACCAAGAAGGCCCTCTGCCTGGTTCCCTGTAACTTGGCTTCTTGCAGTGAGGGAACTGCCAGAAGGCCCTTGGAGGTGGACCCAGGTGTCCGGGCAGAACAATGGGGGTGGAGAGGCTTCTTCAGATCTACTGGGCCTTTGAGGCCATTTAGGGCTTTAAAGGTCATCACCAACACTTTGAATTGTGCTTGGAAACGTACTGGGAGCCAATGTAGGTCTTTCAAGACCGGTGTTATGTGGTCTCAGCGGCCTCTCCAAGTCACCAGTCTAGCTGCTGCATTCTGGATTACAGTGGTACCTCAGGTTACATACGCTTCAGGTTACAGACTCTGCTAACCCAGAAATAGTACCTTGGGTTAAGAACTTTGCTTCAGGATGAGAACAGAAATCGTGCAGCGGCAGCAGCGGGAGGCCCCATTAGCTAAAGTGGTGCTTCAGGTTAAGAACAGTTTCAGGTTAAGAACAGACCTCCAGAACGAATTAAATTCTTAACCCATGGTACCACTATAGTTGTAAGAGGTGGCATGATAGAAGTTCATAAAATTATGCATGGCATGGAGAGTGGACAGAGAAACCTTTTTCTCCCTCTTGCATAATACTAGGAGCTCATGGGCGTCCAAGGAAGCTTGCTGTAGGAAGATTCAGGACGGGTTTTTAAAAGTCCTTCTCCATGCAGCACAGAGTTAAAATCCAGGGAACTCCTTCCTTCCCCCAGGAGGCAGCAATGGCCACCAGCGCGGGTGGCACTGTGGGTGAGCTCCTGTCTTTCGGTCCCAGCTCCTGCCCACCTAGCAGTTCGAAAGCACCCCTAAGTGCAAGTAGGTACCGCTTTATAGCGGGAAGGTAAACGGCATTTCCGTGTGCTGCGCTGGTGTTGGCTCGCCAGAGCAGCTTCGTCACGCTGGCCACGTGACCCGGAAGTGTCTCCAGACAGCGCTGGCCCCCGGCCTCTTAAGTGAGATGGGCCCACAACCCTAGAGTTGGACACGACTGGCCCGTATGGGCAGGGGTACCTTTACGTTTCCTGCTTGGCAGGGGGTTGGACTCGATGGCCCTTGTGGTCTCTTCCAACTCTATGATTCTATGATTCTATTCTATGAACTTGGATGGTTCTAAGAGAGGATTGGACAAATCCATGGAGGAGGAGAGGGCTATCAATGGCTCCTAGCCACAATGGCTATGCTCTGCCTCCACAGTCACAGCTCCTGAGTCCCAGCTGCTGCAAATCGTGGGCAGGAGAGCACTCTTGTGCTTGACTCCTGCTTGCTAGTCTCCCACTGGGGCACCTGGTTAGCCAGTGTGATACCAGGGTGCTGGACTAGATAAGCCTGATCCAGCAGACCCTTTTAATGTTCTTATGTTAGCAGCAAGGTCAGTGGAAAAGACAGGTTCCTGCCCTAATGAGATGACCAACTTAATGTCTGGCAGTAGAGGCAGTACCAGAGGCAAGAAGAGCAAGGAGCCTGGCAACACTGAAAGCTGCTCCTCTTCAAACTTCTAGATGCATAGGTTCTGGGATAACCCAGAGGCTTGGGGGAGCTGCTGGTTCCTCCCAGTGTATGCTGCTAGCCTCTGATCCATTTCCATAGGATGTGAAGCAGGAGTTTGGCTCCAGCGGTGGGGTGGAGTCTGCCTGGAAGGTGCTGTTTCATCATCCACGCTTTCTGCTCCTGTGCTCTGGGCCACGTCTACCCCTTTGTTTGTTTAGCTCAGATTGCTTCCTTATCTCAGCACTCTGTTTAATGGGGCTATAAAAAAGCATGGGGCCTGGATCCCTTGCCAGCAGGGTTGATTTGTGATGGGAAAGCCCTTGATTCTTCAGTTGCCTAACTTTGCTACAAGGCAAGGCAACCTTCTTCAAGCCCAGTCCAGCCAAGGACAACCATGTCTCACTTGGCCAAAACAGCGGAAGCTGGGTGACATCAGATATGACCCTGAGCTCTGCTAAAATCCAGCACATATGTTTCCCCAAGCTGGCCAGAGAACTCTGGACAAACCTCCACACCCTCTGAGTTGTAGACAAACACCAGGAAGATTCAAGAGGAATAAAAGGAAGTCCTGTTAAATAGAAGGAAGTTAAAACTATGGCACTCGCTTCCACAAGGGACAGTGATGGCCCCATACTTGGACAGCTTTAAAAGACGATTGAACAAATTCATGGAGAAGGAGAAGGCTAACAATGGCTTCTGTTACCAGGAAAATGCCCATTGCATATCCCACCTCCTTTTCCTTTCTCTATACAGTATGTCTGTTGTGTGCCACAGTGAAAAGAATTTTAAGGTCTTAAAGGTAAAGGTAAAGGGACCCCTGACCATTAGGTTCAGTCATGGCCAACTGGGGTTGCGGCGCTCATCTCACTTTATTGGCCAAGGGAGCCGGCGTACAGCTTCTGGGTCATGTGGCCAGCAGGACTAAGCCGCTTCTGGCGAACCAGAGCAGTACACGGAAATGCCGTTTACCTTCCCGCCAGAGTGGTACCTATTTATCTACTTGCACTTTTTGTGCTTTCGAACTGCTAGGTTGGCAGGAGCAGGGACCGAGCAACGGGAGCTCACCCCATCGTGGGGATTTGAACCGCCGACATTCTAATCAGTAACTCCTAGGCTCTGTGGTTTAACCCACAGCGCCACCTGCGTCCCTAACCCTTTAAGGTCTTAGGTATATATTAAATGTTCATAAATGTACCAACCAAGCACGTACATAGATCAGCACAAGGAAGACCGACCTGAAACCATTTTTGATTCCCAAACTGAATGTCCCCAGGATATACATGAAAATAAGTGTATATTTATGCCATGTACTTTCACCTGAGTTTCCCCATGGAACAATTATTCTTGCCTCATTGCATTCGGGAAAATCCCCCATGATTCCCCTAGCCAGAGATAAGGTAGGCAGATAACCATTAGGGGAAGTTCCTGAATCTGCCATTGTTTGCTCAGATGTTCTGCATAGAGAATGTCTGCTGAGCATCCTGATTGTCTTCATCAAATGCAAATGCTTTGTGTAAACCTGTGTCTGGAACCACATGAAACTTGCTAAATCTTTAGGAATACCACGCCTTGACCTACCTGAGCCATTGTAACCCCATATTAGGTGGGATAAAAAGAGTGGTTTTTCTTGTTTCTGGGTCCTTCACCTCCTGACAAAAAAGGGGGGGGGGACTCTATTGCAACAAATCATAAAAGATCAGCTTTGCTTTCACTGGATTTCTGCTTCAGCTCATTAATCTCTGACCAGTAAGGAACTTGGGGAGTTTGGCCATCTGGTAACACTACTAGCCCTGGTGGCTGGGCTTTGCCTCTATGGTCAGAGGCAATAATGCTTATGAATGATTGCTGGAAGCCACAGGAGGAGAGGGGGGGCCTTGGGCTGAGATCCTGCTTGTGGACTTCGCATTGGGGCCTCTGGTTGACCACTGTGAGAGCAGGATGCGGACTAGGTGAGCCACTGGCCTGATCCAGCCTCAAGGCTCTTCTTACATTCTTAGCATTGGGGAATCATCACAGAAAGTGGAACGTTGGGTGGACAGCCCATGGTTATTTTGTCAATGGCATATTGCAGGAGATCCCTAAAAAAGCCCGTGGTCTCAAGGGATCCTGACTTCTTTGTAAATCAACATTTGGCTTAAAGAAGAGGTCAGTTCATTTGAAAACACTGGTCCCTTTTTATGAAGCTTGATGCCTCTTCATAGTGTCTTGATCGGTAGGCACAACTTAAAGTACCAATACAGAGCCAGGTCTAATGTAGAGTAATTGTGGTGTTTTGGACAGTTATATGTAGATCTCCGTTCGTAAATCGTATTTCCTCTTTGCTGTTCTTTTCATTTGCGAATGGAATCACTTGCCTTAGAATACAATCCCTATACACACTTAATTGGGAGTTAGCCTATTGAACCCATTGGAATTTTCTTCTGAGTATAATAGTTTCTATAATAGCCAGCTGAAACAATTCAGGGGCAGGAGGTGCTTGCCCTGCTTCCCATCTCCCCACCCCACTCAGGCAGTCTGATGGAATAGCTGCCCCCAAGATGGCAACTGAGGGAGAGTTGGCCTGGTGGGGCTGGCCTGTCACCGCAGAGCAGATGGAGTGATAAACTGTTGGCCATCTAATTCTACATACCAGAGGTTTCATATTGCATGCTAGATGCTTGTATATTGCACAGCATCAAATCAACAAGAAATAAATCTCTGGAAACCAATAGACTTATAAAGAATATTATGAACAAGAGACTCAAACATGGCTCAGGGCAGCTTACAGTAGGACTGTCAAGTAATAAATACTCAAATATCAATATGCTGCATAATTTGGACCTGTCCCTGTGAGAAGAGAGCCACTTCTATTTTTCTAGAAAAAGAGGTGCCAGAACTCACCATGAACCCCTCCCTTGTTCTCTTATAATGGCAATGGCATCCACCTGAGATGTGACAGAACTAAGTTCTGGTGAGTTCCAGCTGGAAAAAGGTGCCCTTAGAGCGGTACTTATACTGACGGAGAACATTTTCTGTTAAGTGCAGTGCTACACCTTTTAGGGCTGCATCATCTAGATTCACTGTTTTCGGAGTCCAAACAAAATTTAAAAATTCCTTCCAGTAGCACCCTAGAGACCAACTAAATTTGTTATTTGTATGAGCTTTTGTGTGCATTCACACTTCTTCAGATAGTACAAGAGTGTACAAGTTTTCAGAGTGTACAAGTCCTGCTTATATCTCACCTTGATATATGCAGGGACAAGATGATAAGACTCATTTGACAGCAACAAGCAGCTGGGCCTATAGTCTTACCAGTCCAGTCTTATGGAATGCTCTGCCACTAGAGACTCGGCAGGCACCTTTCGTTTCAACATTTAAACGCCTGCTGAAAACTCTTCAATTTTGCCAAGCCTATGCTTGGCAAAGAACACATCTTTCCACAATAGTTGATTCCTTGATTCCTGATTTTGATTGTTTTATGCAGTTTTTGCTGTATGATTTTTGGGTGCAGTTGTTTGCAAGCTGTTACGATCTTTTTTATGAAGAGCAGTTTTAGTAAATAAAAAGTGACAATAATTTGTTTTCTCTCCCCGCCCTTCCTGTCCCACACAGTGAATCCATGCTGCTATTTCCCATGCCAACACAAGGGCGTGTGTGTCCGGGTTGGCACAGAGGGCTACGAATGCGATTGCACCCGGACCGGCTACTTTGGCACAAACTGCTCTCTGCGTAAGTATCCCCATGGCCTTTCTGCAATATGGTGTAAGGGTGGATAAATAAGCAGATTCCAGATACTGAAGAGTCCAGAAACGGTGGGGAAAGCTGCTTATCTTGGAGAACCTTCTTGTTGGCGCTGTTCTACCATTACACGCTACCTCAGTCTCTGAGTGGGGAGAGGCTCCAGGGGTTCCGGTTGCTCACCCAGGCTTTGGTTTCCTTGGAACTAAGGTCACTGGAGACTGTGGGGTCTTCAGGGTCTGTGATTTATTTACACCCATAGACAGCCTGAGCATAGGAAGGAGGAGCTTACAGCATCATCACCCCAGCATATCTTGCTTAGATCCAGCACAAAGCAAGCAGGTCTCTGTGTCTCCAGCTCCCAGTCTTCTTTTTTAGTTCATCTCTCTCTCTCACTCACTCACTCTCACACACACACACACACACACACACTGGCTATTATCTGTAGCCAGTGCCACTTATGCTCATCGAAGCAGTTGAGTGGGCACATGTAGAGTAAGGCAATTTTGTGGTTATCTGTTGATAGCTATTAGTCATTAATCATAATAAATTTTATTTATACCCTGCCCTCCCCAGCCAAGACCGGGCTCCGGGCGGCTAACACCAGATATAAAACAATTGATTAAAATACAACTTAAAAACAAGATTAAAATACAACATTAAAATGCAGCCTCATTTCAGTAGAAACTCAAATCAAAAACTTTTTGGGGATGAAAACGTCAAATCTTCACCAAGGCCAACTATCCAGACTGGTCCTACGTGGGCCAGAAAAAAGCCAGGGATTATGGATAGAAAGGGGTGAAACCTCCATGTTCAGAGGCATCTACCTGCAAATATCAGTTATCAGTGAGGCATGTTGCTTCAGTGCCTCTATTTGTTAGGCTCCCAAGAGATAATCTGTTTGGCTGTCTTGGAAAACTAGATGCTGGACTGGGTGGGCTGAGCTTTTGGCATTATCCAGCCGGGCTCCTCTGGCGACATTCTGGTAGGAACAAAGGGAGTAGCATTATACTGAGTCAGACCTCCAGTCCATCCAGTTTGCGTTGTCAACACTGACAGGCTGTCCAGGGTTTCATAGGAGGAAATTCCCTGCCTACCTGGAGAAGTCATTGGGGACTGAACCATGCATGAAAAGCAGATACTTTGCCTCTGATAGCTAAGAAGGAAGCCTCCAAGTCTAGTGGCAGTCAACCTCCAAATAGCAGGTGCTGGGGCCAAGCAACAGGGGAGGAGGGGGTTGCCTGCCTGCTGTGTCTGCCTGCTTTCTGGGCACATCTGGATGGAGGCTGTGGGAACAACAGGATTCTGGATGAGCAGGGATTTTTAGCTGTAATTCCTGAATTGCAGAGGATTGGAGTGGATGACTCTTTAGGTCCCTTCCAGTGTGGTGTAGCAGAGAGCCAGTGTGGTGTAGTGGTTAAGAGCGGTGGACTCGTAATCTGGTGAACTGGGTTTGCTTCCCTGCTCCTCCGCATGCAGCTGCTGGGTGACCTTGGGCCAGTTACGCTTCTCTGAAGTCTCTCAGCCCCACTCAACTCACAGAGAATTTGTTGTGGGGGAGGAAGGGAAAGGAGAATGTTAGCCGCTTTGAGACTCCTTCGGGTAGTGATAAAGCGGTGTATCAAATCCAAACTACTCTTCTTCATCATCATCATCTTCCAACTCTATGATTATACGATATTTGTGTTTTCTTTCCCAGCGGAGTTCTGGACGCGGTTGCGCGATGCCCTGAAGCCGAGCCCAGCCTTCTATCATTTCATCCTGACTCACTTCCAGTGGTTCTGGACCATTGTCAACAACACCTTCATCCGGGACACTTTGATGCGTTTGGTGCTGACGAGTAAGTGAAGAGCAGTAGATTGACAGCGGGACTTCGGGGGATTGGGGGGCAGTCTCTCTGACCAACCAACCAACAAACAAACAACTCTTACCTCCCAAAAATGAGCTTTTGAGCATGATTGCACAAGGGGGCCGGGGAATTATCCCAGGAATCCTGAGATCTTGGCAAGAAGGATCCATATCCTATGGATGCTTCCAGCAGTTCACCCAGGTTTCCCACTAACTAGCATGGAGGGCACAATCCATTGGGCCGATTTGCTCCTACAGGAGGCAGTGATGGCTCCTAGCCAAAATGGCTTTGCTCGGCACATTTGGAGGCAGCAATCATTCCAAATATCATTTGCCAGAAACCGCAGGAGGGGAGAGGGCTCTTGTGAATGGATCCAACATGCCAGGTTACTGCGGGGATCTGGAGATTTCATGCTCTACAGAACAAGCCACACTGGCAACAAATGGGAGATCCCTAAGAGCAGAGGTCAGCAACCTAAGGCCCATTGGCCACAAGCGGCCCATGGGGGTCGTTTAACCGGCTCACAAGACACCCCCGAACTGAGCCGCCCGCTTGGTGAGTCCCCACGTACTGCGCTAAATCGGCACAGCACGGCACGGGGACTCACTTCCGCTGTGCCAAAAATCACATCTGCACATACACAAACACTGGAAATCAAGGGCCCTGGAGGGATCTCCTCTGGAGTGAACCGGCCCAGGTGAGGTAAACTTTGCCAACCCCTGCCCAAGAGCATCACTGTGGAGGAAGGTGTCAGTTGGCCAGTGTTCCATGGAGGTTTATTTTGCACTCTTCTCTCTCTCTCTTTCTCTGCAGTCCGAGCCAATCTCATCCCCAGTCCACCCACGTACAATTCCGCCCACGGCTACATCAGCTGGGAGTCCTACGCCAATGTCAGCTATTTCACTAGGGTGCTCCCACCGGTGCCCACCGACTGCCCCACGCCAATGGGAACCAAAGGTGGGTGCATCTCAGCAGGGCCTCCACCGCACCCCAGCTTAACTTTTCTCTTGAGATAGCAGCAGCGAAATCTGCTCCGTATCAAGTCCATTCCTGTCTTCACAGCTGTGTCACATGGCTTAACTTTTCCGAGAGATGAAAGTGGTGTAGTGTGAAAGTTTCTGTTGATAGCATCTAGGTGTGGGCTGGCAAGGAGGGCTGTGTTATTAGGGAGGGGACGCAGCTCAGGGCGAGGGTTTGTTTATTTATTTGTCTCGTCAGTGATAGGTTCAATAACAGGCACAGAACTGAAGAGTTTGGAAGGGGCTCTTTCAAATTGTCTAGTCTGACCCAATGCACAGTGCGAGCAAGACCTACAAACCAAGCCTTATGAGGAATGGTTGAAGGAATTGGATATGTTTAGCTTGGAGAAGAGGAGACTGAAAGGAAATATGATAGCCATCTTCAAATACCTGAAGGGCTGTCACATGGAAGAGGGAGCAAGCTTGTTTTCTGCCTCTCTGGAACCAACGGCTTCAAGTTACAAGAAAGGAGAGTCCGACTCAACATTGGGAAGGACTTTTTCACAATAAGAGCTGTTCAGCAGTGGAGCAAACTCTCTAGGGAGGTTGTGGACTCTCTCTTGTTTTTGAACAGAGCTTGGCTGGTCATCTGTCATGTGATTTCCGCATTGCAGGGGGTTGGACTAGATGACCCTTTGGGACCCTTCCAACTCTACAATTCTATGCTTCAGTCTGCCACTCAGGATATTACAACTGCAGCATCCTTGCTGCCTGAATATTTCCGTCCAGGAGAGGCCACTGCCTGCTGTGGAGGAGGTTTCCTCACTAGAAAGTTCTGAGAGTGTCTGTTCTACTATCAGACTCAGTCGCCTCACCTCAGAAAAGGATGTTTCAGGGTTGGGCAAGAGTCAGAAAAGGGCAGCCCAGATGATCAAGGGGACACTATGACTCTCCTGCAAGGAAAGGTTGCAGTGTTTGGGACTTTTTAGTTTAGACCATGAGTAGGCAAACTAAGGCCCGGGGGCTGGATCCAGCCCAATCGCCTTCTAAATCCGGCCTGCGGACCGTCCAGGAATCAGTGTGTTTTTATATGAGTAGAATGTGTGCTTTTATTTAAAATGCATCTCTGGGTTATTTGTGGGGCATACGAATTCATTCATTATTATTTTTCAAAATATAGTCTGGCCCCCCACAAGGTCTGAGGGACAGTGGGCCGGCCCCCTGCTGAAAAAGTTTGCTGACCCCTGGTTTAGACAAAAGGTGACATGATAGAATAGAAAATGTATTTCTTGCATTTGTGTCCCAGCTTTTTCTCCAAGGCACGCAAGCTGGTTAACATGGTTCTCCCTCTCCTAATTTAATCTCCTGTGAGGTAAGTCAGGCTCAGAGACTGTGACCAGCCCAAGGTCACACCCAGTGAACTTCATAGCTGAGTGAGGATTTGAATCCTGGTCTCCTAGGTTGTACTCCAGAACACTAACCCTGATACCATCCTGGCTCTCTCACAAAATTATGCAAGAAAATGGATTGAGAAAAGTTGTCATCTCTCTTGCAGGGCTGCAACTCCCAGAGTGGCTTAATAATCAATCCTTCTTCATCCAGAGTTCTGGAAATAGTAGTACATCTGTGAGGAAAACAGGGAATCTCCTAAAGACCTTCACCACCCTTAAGAAATTAACAGTTCCCATAAGCCTTTGTGGGATGCTGCAACTGTTTAAAGTGGTGTCATAGCACTTTGAATGTACTGTGTGAACATGGCCTTCATATCATTCTGGGCACCTTTTGAGGATATTGAAGAAAGTTTGTGAGAATGCTTATCAGCCAAACTGACTGCTCCCGTTGTCAGAAGGAAAGTGTGGCTCAGAGAACAAAGCAAGCTGCCTTTAGCTCTGTACTCCAAGCTGGCTCAGCTAAAGTTGGTGGATCTCCTAAGTACAGACTTGTGGGTCTGATTTTATGGCCTGTTTCTTAAATGAATTGGAGTCCATGCACATCAAAACTCCCTCTCTGGTTGACTGGTGTGTGTTCCTATTTGCTCTCCTGCTGTGTGTTCACACACCTCCCAGCCAGAGGTACTAAACTGAACCTTGATGTGAACTCCATTGAAAAGCCTTGTCTTTGAGTTGCTTGGATGGGAGTCTTTGTAGAGGTTCATTCACATACGAAAGGCCACCACTCAATTCTGCAGCTGTTTACTATCACCTTTAACCACTTCAGTTTTGATTTTCAAAAGTTAAAAAAGATGAGTCCCATGATCGACTGGTGTGTACCTGAAGGCAGCCCTGTTTAGGGAAGCTTTTAATGTTTAATAGACTATTGTATTTTACTATTTTGTTGGAAACCACCCAGAGTGGCGGGGTATAAATAAATAATAGTAATAATTATTATTATTATTGGTTATTGGTTATTGGTTATTATTATCCTATAAGGGCATGCCTGAGCCCCCTGCCTTGGCTACAGGAGTCTTGCAGCTTTAGCTGTGACTCCTGCACTGCAGGGAATTGGATTAAATGGCCATTGGGGTCTCTTCCAACTCAGCTGTTCTATGATTCTATTAAATAAATAGCCACACGCCAGAGGGGCAACTTTGGAATTGCTTTTTCGTTCCTCTCTTGCAGGGCCACCGCAGCTTCCTGATGCACAGCTAGTAGCTGAAGAGTTTTTCCTGCGCAAGAAATTCCACCCGGACCCCCAGGGGACAAACTTGATGTTTGCGTTCTTTGCCCAACACTTCACGCACCAGTTCTTCAAGACGTCTGGGAAGATGGGCCATGGCTTCACCAGAGCTCTAGGCCATGGGGTGAGCAGAGCCCTAGCATGCTAAATCCTGGGGGCCTTCAAAGCCTCATCCTGGGTCTCCCGCTGCAGAAATAAGGGCATGGAGTGACCCTCAAAGGTGGCTCCCCCAACCGCAGTACAACATTGATATACACTGCTTGATTATTATTATTATTTTTTAAAAGAACCTCAAAGTGGCTTGCAAAAAGATAAAACAAACAAACAAAATCAAGACAAAATTACAACAGTACTTTAAAACATACAAAAGTTAAAACACTAAAACAGTTTGGGATTATCTCAACTGGGTAGGCTCGATATGATACGATACGATAAACTTTATTGTCATTGTCCCATACAGAACAACAAAATTGAAAAATCTACATCAGACATTCAAAAACCCAACAAGCCTGCTATCCCAGCTATCCCAGCCTGGTTAGCCCCCCTAAAAACTCTGATACCCCAT